>NC_091775.1:5400000-6000000 GCF_029378745.1 Bos indicus
TGAATCTGAGATTTTAAAGTTATGCATCTGAGTGCATTGTGTAACTATTCAAGTGATTAGAAAGATTGGAGAGAGCAGTGAGTTTTGGAGGAAATCTGGTGTTTGACATATTGCGACTGAAGGATTCATGTGGAGATGTGAAACAAAATATATACTGTTTTAGAAGAGAGGTGTGAGCTAGATGTATAATTGTTAAAGCTATGTACATATACTTGGTAAATTATTTATTTGCCTATAAAAATGTAATATAATGTGTAGAGAGACCAGGCTTCAGCCTTGAGAAATTTAAGCATCTAATTAACAAGCAGAGGAAGATGAATCTGCAGAAAAAAAGTTTAATTATAGAAAGTTAGAATGACCAGAAAGCTAGGTAGAAAAACAATAGATAATACTATTCATGGAAACCATGGCACTGTTTCAAGAAGTAAAGTGAAGTTAACAATACTAACATGTGCCAAGAACTGGAAAATGTCCATTGGCTTGGCAATATTGAAGGGACTATTAACCTCAGAGGCCAGATTAGATTGAATATCAGTAAACGGTATTGAAACAAATAAGAATCTATAAGTCTTTTTATAACTTTGGCTCTAAAAGTGAGGGGAAACATGGAAACGGAGGTGTTAGCTAGAATGGGGTCTGACTATAGAAGTAACAATATTCTTTAAAACATTTTTATGCATGTTTAAGTGTCACTGGGAATGACACAACATTAGGAATCACTTTAACATGCAGAAAAGAGGAATTATTTAGTAATGTAATGTTTATGAAAAATAAGGAAAGAGTAGACTCCAAGACCCATGTGAAAAGATTGATTTTAATCAGAAGTACAGACTGGAAAGAAGGAAAAGATGAACGCAGATAGAGATTCATAGAATTGGTTAGTAGGAATTTGGGAGACTATATCTCTTATGGCTTACAAGTGAAGAAAGAAACAATCTCATCTGCTACAAATGATGTGAGAAAGCAAGAAAGAGGCAGTGTGTTTGGAAGGGTGGGGGTATAAAGAAGATACAAAGTAATAATTGAAAAAGTGAGTTAACAAGAAGAAAAAATTGTAAGGTGGAAGACCCATTTGAAACTGGTTACACTGAATTAAAAAAAAAAAATCTACTTCTGCTTCATTGCCTTTGCTAAAGCCTTTGACTGTGTGGCTCACAACAAACTCTGGAATATTCGTAAACAGATGGGAATTCCAGACCACCTTACCTGCCTCCTGAGAAACCTGTATGCAGGACAAGAAGCAGCAGTTAGAACTGACATAGAACAACAGACTGGTTCAAATTTGGGAAAGTAGTATAACAAGGCTGTATATTGTCACTCTGCTTATTTAACTTATATGCAGAGTACATCATATAAAATGCTGGACTGGATGACTCACAGGCTGGAATCAAAGTTGCTGGGATAAATATGAACAACCTTAGGTAGGCATATGATACCACTTTAATGGCAGAAAGTGAAGAGGAATTAAAAAGCCTCTTGAGGAAGGTGAAAGGAGAGTAGAAAAGCTGGCTTAAAACTCAAAACTAAAAAATTCAAAATTTGAAAAATGTAAAATTAAAAAAATGAAGATCATGACATCTGATCTCATCAGTTCAGTTCAGTTCAGTCGCTCAGTCGTGTCCGACTCTTTGCAACCCCATGAATCGCAGCACGTCAGGCCTCCCTGTCCATCACCAACTCCCGGAGTTCACTCAAACTCATGTCCATTGAGTCGGTGATGCCATCCAGCAATCTCATCCTCTGTCATCCCCTTCTCCTCTTGACCCCAATCCCTCCCAGCATCAAAGTCTTTTCCAATGAATCAACTCTTCACATGAGGTGGCCAAAGCACTGGAGTTTCAGCTTTAGCATCATTCCTTCCAAAGAAATCCCAGGGCTGATCTCCTTCAGAATGGACTGGTTGGATCTCTTTGCAGTCCAGGGGACTCTCAAGAGTCTTCTCCAACACCACAGTTCCAAAGCATCAATTCTTCAGCACTCAGCTTTCTTCACAGTCCAACTCTCACATCCATATATGACCACTGGAAAAACCATAGCCTTGACTAGGTGGACCTTTGTTGGCAAAGTAATGTCTCTGCTTTTGAATATGCTTCATGGCAAATAGATGGGGGAAAAGTGGAAGCAGTGTCAGGTTTCATATTCTTGGGCTCCAAAATCACTGTGACCAGTGACTGCAGCCACAAAATTAAAAGGCTCTTGCTCCTTGGAAGAAAAGCAATGACAAACCTAGATAGTTTGAGACATGACTTTGCTGACAAATGATCATATTGTCAGAGCATTGGTTTTTCAGGTAGTCATGTATGGATGTGAGAGTTGGACCATAAAGAAGGCTGTGTTGAAGAATTGATGCTTTTGAACTGTGGTGCTGGAGAGGACAGCAAAGAGATCACACTAGTCAATCCTAAAGGAAATCAACCCTGAATATTCATTGGAAGGACTGATGCTAAAGCTGAAGCTCCAATATTGGCCACCTGATGCAAGGAGTTGATTCATTGGAAAAGACACTGATGATGGGAAAGATTGAGGGCAAGAGAAGAAGGGGACAATAAAGGAAGAGATGGTAAGATGGCATCACTGACTCAGTGGGCATGAGTTTGAACAAACTCAGGGAGATAATGAAGGGCAAGAAAGCCTGGTGTGCTACAGTTCATGGGATCACAAAGAGTTGTACACAACATAGCAACTGAACAGCAACCCTGGATTTATCTGCCATTGCAACGTGCAGTTGAAAAAGAATGTGCAAAGAAAGAGGAATATAGGGCTGATTCAGGTTTGGGGCTTTCTAAATACTTACAAGAAAGCAAAAAGGCAAAGGAGCATTTGTTATTGGCAGGACTACTATTGAATTTGAGCTCTATAGTCTCTAGATTAATTAAGGAACTGAAGAAAGAGTGGGCAGGTGGATTAGGAGGAAAGAGAAGCACAACAGAAAGTCCTGTGCAGTCAATCAAAGGTCAAGAATGAGTGGTTAAGTAAGTAAGCTGAACGTAAAGGAAATTATAGACAGAGAACAGGATGTTTGAATTAGTAATTTTGTATGCAATGTTGTGGTGTAATATTATGATGTAACAGAGTGTGGGGTGTTACCAAGGAAGTAATTTGTTGGGGAGAATCTGCTTTAAACCATGCTAAATTTTAACTTCACTCTTCAAAGTCAATATAATGACAATTATCACTTTTAACCCTGACACTTGGCATTTATATTATATAAAAAAAAAAATAAATCCACTAGGGATAGCTTTGCATGTTCAGTCTCTGAATTCATTCTCACAGACTTCATTTACATGTGTTCATCTGCTGGCAACTGTAAAGTTTTATATTTAGAGGGCATACTTCCTCTCAATGGCATTCAAATTTCTCTTACCCATTAGCCAGAGTTTCCTAAGTCTGTGGTTTCACAACCTTGGTTGATCATCAGAATCACCTGTGGAGTTTTTTTAATTCATAAATTCCCAGCCTGCCCAAGGTTAACCAGACTCAGTAGTTCTCAGGTGGGGCGTGGGAAATCTGTATATTAAACAAAGGCTACCCAAGTAATTCTGACAACTTGCTAGGGATGGCAACCATTGCCTGGAGGGATGGGGGAAATACCCTGCCTCTGACTTATCAGTTCCTCAATACAAACTTCTGGAGCTAGACATGTCAAGGAAAACAGCTGGAGTTCCACAGACTATAAACAAATGCAGCCAAAATTTACATTACATGGAACTAATTTATGTATTTTTAAATAATGAAAATATTAAGACATTCTGTTATTTTGCCTTCTTATTGTCCATAATTAAGAAAGGAGAAGAGATATTTCACAACTTCTCTATTATATGAATAATACCCAGAGAATAATTTTATTGTAACATTACTGTATAATAACTGTGTGATAGACTTTACTGTAAAATAGCATAGTTTTTTTTTATATCTATTTCAACATTTTCTTTTTAAACATATTCTCCTCCATATTTGACCTTTGGAGACTGAAAAAAGAGAGGACTTGGGAAGCTATTGTAGAAGACTACATTAGAGATGATGGTGGCAGAAACTACAAAGTGATTTATTAGACAGGATAGATACAATTTGGGATTAGGGATGATACATTCAAATTTTTTGTAAATTTAATTTTTTAACTTTACAATATTTGTGTTGGTTTTGCCACATATCAACATGAATCCGCCACAGGTATACACGTGTTCCCCATCCTGAACCCTCCTCCCTCCCCGTACCATCCCTCTGGGTCATCCCAGTGCATGAAACTGGGTGAAAGAGTGAAGTAAGCCAGAAAGAAAAACACCAATACAGTATACTAACGCATATATATGGAATTTAGAAAGATGGTAACAACAACCCTGTATACGTGGCATTCAAATTTTTATTGGAGTTCTAAAACTAACTGTGCATCAGTTATATCTTTAAGTGCCACAAAGTAGAAACATTTATATTTTGGCTTAAAGATTGTCCATTTGCTTTATTGAAAATTATATGATTATTCCTAATACTAACTTATTTTTTAACCAAAAACAATCAGAGACTTAAGACCAACTTTCAAAGTTATTGTTGTCACAAACACTGTTTAACCTAAGAAGGACCAGAAAAAGAAGAATTGAGAAACAAGTGCAGTGTACCTTGGTTCCTATTTCCTATGGGAAGTCTTAAAAGAATTTAAGATAAAACTCATGGGGGAAGGGAGGAAGTGAAATTAATTTTGTAAGTCAGTTTAACCAGAGAACATCTAGAATAAAATGGTAATCAGATCAGATCAGCTCAGATCAGTCGCTCAGTCGTGTCCGACTCTTTGTGACCCCATGAATTGCAGCACGCCAGGCCTCCCTGTCCATCACCAACTCCCGGAGTTCACTCAGACTCACGTCCATCGAGTCAGTGATGCCATCCAGCCATCTCATCCTCTGTCGTCCCCTTCTGCTCCTGCCCCCAATCCCTCCCAGCATCAGAGTCTTTTCCAATGAGTCAACTCTTCGCATGAGGTGGCCAAAGTGCTGGAGTTTCAGCTTTAGCATCATTCCTTCCAAAGAAATCCCAGGGATGATCTCCTTCAGAATGGACTGGTTGGATCTCCTTGCAGTCCAAGGGACTCTCAAGAGTCTTCTCCAACACCATAGTTCAAAAGCATCAATTCTTCAGTGCTCAGTTTCTTCAGAGTCCAACTCTCACATCCATAAATGACCACAGGAAAAACCATAGCCTTGACTAGACGAACCTTTGTTGGCAAAATAACGTCTCTGCTTTTGAATATGCTGTCTAGGTTGGTCATAACTTTCCTTCCAAGGAGTAAGCGTCTTTTAATTTCATGGCTGCAGTCACCATCGGTAGTGATTTTGGAGCCCAGAAAATAAAGTCTGACACTGTTTCCACTGTTTCCCCCTCTATTTCCCATGAAGTGGTGGGACCAGATGCCATGATCTTCATTTTCTGAATGTTGAGCTTTAAGCCAACTTTTTAACTCTCCACTTTCAGTTTCATCAAGAGGCTTTTGAGTTCCTCTTCACTTTCTGCCATGCGGGTGGTGTCATCTGCATATCTGAGGTTATTGATATTTCTCCCTGCAATCTTGATTCCAGTTTGTGCTTCTTCCAGTCCAGCATTTCTCATAATGTACTCTGCATATAAGTTAAATAAACAGGGTGACAATATACAGCCTTGACGAACTCCTTTTCCTATTTGGAACCAGTCTGTTGTTCCATGTCCAGTTCTAACTGTTGCTTCCTGACCTGCATACAAATTTCTCAAGAGGCAGATCAAGTGGTCTGGTATTCCCATCTCTTTCAGAATTTTCCACAGTTTATTGTGATCCACACAGTCAAAGGCTTTGGCATAGTCAATAAAGCAGAAATAGATGTTTTTCTGGAACTCTCTTGCTTTTTCTATGATCCAGCGGATGTTGGCAATTTGATCTCTTGTTCCTCTGCCTTTTCTAAAACCAGCTTGAACATCAGGAAGTTCATGGTTCACATATTGCTGAAGCCTGGCTTGGAGAATTTTGAGCATTACTTTACTAGCGTGGGAGATGAGTGCAATTGTGCGGTAGTTTGAGCATTCTTTGGCATTGCCTTTCTAAGACTCACCAATTCCAGGCAGAAGAAATTAAACCCTTTTAAAGTTCACATGTAAGGAAATAGAATTCATTGACTATGAAACACTACTGTGAACATATGCATGGCCTACTAGTTTGTGCTTAAGTTAAACTCATTTTATTTTTACCTTAGTCCTCACAAAATAATTATTTCTTGCAGTTGATAGCTCACCCTAAGTGGAAACCTGATTTTGGCTCAATAGATGACTTGGAAGAATTATTTATGGCTTGTGTATAAAATGTGTGATTGATATGTAGCAAGAATGAATAGGGGTTTCCCTGGTGGCTCAGTGGTAAAGTATCCACCTGCAATGCAGGAGCCACTGGAGACTCAGGTTCGATTCCTAGGTCAGGAAGACCCCTTGGAGGAGGGCATGGCAACCCACTCCAGTATTCTTGCCTGGAGAATCCCATGAACAGAGCCAGACAGGCTAAGTCCACAGGGTCACAAAGAGTCAGACATGACTGAAGTGACTTAGCATGGATGCACAAGAATGAATAAACAGAGCTAGTTGAAAGGATGAGGATCCAAAATAATATTGACTTAGGAAAAGTTCAGTTCAAGTGAAACATGGAGAATACTGTAAATATAACTTTAAATACTATGTGCTTAATTACTTTTAAAACATATTCAAATGTATAAGGTCAGTATGGGAATTAATATGGCTTAAGAGCAGCCCATGTTAGAACAACTTCAGGATTTAATTAACTCAATATTAGCCAATAATATGATTAAATAGTCTAAACCACTACTGCTAGTTTGGAACACATTAATTCAAGGATAGTGATCAGGAAAAGAGAAATGATAATTTCATTCTTTTCTTCACTGTTTATACTGAAAAATGTTGCAATCAGCTTTGCCTATTGTATTTTAGAAAGAGCATAAGCAAATCGGGTTGTATTCAAATGTGGATGAAGACAATGGTACAAAAACTTGAATCCATAATTAAAGTTAGCAAAAGAAGCAAAATGTTTGGCCTATAGAAGAGAAAGACACAGCTGGTGTCAAATATGTGAAGTGGAATTATCATTATTTGTTTTAAATTTATTTATTTTAATTGGAGGCTAATTACTTTACAATATTGTGTTTTTTTTTGCCATACATTGACGTGAATCAGCCATGCGTGTACATGTGTCCCCATCTTGAACCTCCCTTCCTTCCTCCCTCCCCATCCCATCCCTCTGGGTCATCCCAGTGCACCAGCCCTGAACACCCTGTCTCATGCATTGAACCTGGACTGGTGATCTGTTTCACATATGGTAATATACATGTTTCAATGTTATACTCTCAGATCATCCTACCCCATCCACCCACCCCCCCCTGCAAAAAAAAAGAATTAAATTCATTATGTGTAGTTCCGACTGGTAAGAGTCAGATAGGCCAATGGGTGAAAAGAGCAGGTAGGCAAATTTTGTCTACATGCCCAAGCAAGTATAAATGGTTTAACAAATTTTGGCCAAGAGGGAACTAGTAAACCTCTGTGGGGATAATACTAACACAGAAAATCTTGCATAAAGTATCAGAATAAAATGTTCAATGGCCTTCAAAAATTTCTCAAAATTGCTCAAATATTGGTGCCAAACTGACCACATCCAAACAATCACCTGGGAGATTATTAAAAGCAGAAGTTCTAGATTCTTCACCTGAGGCTTCTAAGTTATTTGGACTTAGTTGGGTTGTGGTACAGGACCCCAGATCTTTAACATGCTCCTGGGTGATTGTGATGACCAGACATATTTGGAAACCACCAAATTATGTTATTTCCAGAAGTCCATTCCAGTTCTTAAATGCTATAATTCCAAATCCTTAGAAAAGATCATGTGTGTGTGTGTGCATGTAGGTTGTGTCTGATTCTTTGTGACCCTAGGGACTGTGACCCAACAGGACCTTCTGAACATGGAATTTACCAGGCAAGAATACTGGAGTGGGTTGCCATTTCCTAAACACCTCCCTGCTCCCCCCCACCCCACCCAAAAAGATCATACTCTTGACCAAATGATATAATGAAGTATTCAGTGAAGTTAAGATTTAATTTGTATTTATTAATTGTTGTTATGTAAATATCCTGAAAAACATGACCTGAAAGAGAATTTGGAAAAATTAAGAAACAAAACCAAACACTAGATATTTTTTTCTGCTGTCTAGTCATTTCACTAGATTATTTAAGAACATAGGTGTTTCTTAGATTTCATGGAAATTCTGGGGTGAGATATACTCCTTTGCAATCCTGCAGAAAGCACCGGTCTTTCTTAGTTTGATATTGGGGTTTTCCAAAAGGACCAAAGGATCTTTTGTACAAATAGCCAACTGTATTGCTTACCATTGCTGCTCATTTAAAAAACATGTTAGAAAGAAAACTGTTATTATTAAAACTTTCACAAAGCACAAATTTCTTTAGTCAGCATGAACATAAGCCAGCAACACTCAGCAATTATTTCTACAATATCTCTTATCTACTTCTGTATTCTGGTTCCGCTGTATGCACACTAACATGTGGCAACCCAGGTCCTTGGACAGTAATTCATTTCCTCAGAGCAAGGACAGCTGAACTGAAAAGGGTGGGATAAAAGCAGAGTTTCTATGGGTGAGACTGTAGACTTATTTTCAGTAGGTCAGTCCTGAAAGTACTAAGAGACTTAAAAATCATAGCACACAGAGTTGAAACAATTCTTAAATGGTATAAAGTAAACCCCTGTTACAAATGAGAAAACAGATCCAGAGAAGAAATGTGACTTGGCCTGTCTTTCGCTTAGAAAGTAATAGACATGAGACTAGAATCTGAATCTCCAGTCTTTGGTCTGTTGAAGAAGAACCTAAGATACCATTAAGATACCACTTTGAGAAAAAGGAGCCCCATATAAATGGAGATGGGAAGCCATGGTGGGAGATACAATTAACACTTTATATACTCTGTGTTGACAACCAGAACTGGAGAGTGATTTGCTCTGCATGTAGAAGGTAGGAAAATGGGATGGCAGGGAGAGGGCAATCAATAACTGTGGTAATTTAAGAGCCAGTTAAAGAAAAGAACTGGACTAAATTCAGGTTATTGAGGTGGAAATTTAATCTGGGCTCTCTGGAGTTACAATATCTCTGGATTTATATCATAAATAAGGCATAAGAAATAGAAAGAGAACCAGAAACTTAGACTACAAAGAATAATATTCTTCAAAGAAAGAGAATTAGATGCATACAGCACCCTGTGGATTCCTTGGGGCTGGAGTGGGAGAGATAACACTGAGAGAGAAATTATTGGATTTCCCTGTACCGCCACAATATTATCATATTATTCACACTAAAATAATTTAAGGTACTACAGCAATGTTAAAATTAAAAATTAGGTTAATGTTAGAAGGGTCTTCAAATAAATTAGTGTCTAGGAGGGAATACAAGTAAGGAACATTCCAGAAGGAAGATAGGATTTTGATTCACCAATTAAATTGGAAAACAACCAGGTGTTATAAAATAAGACTTTGTATAAATGCTGTAAACCTAAAACCTTATCAGCTGTCATTCAATCTTTTGGATAGGAATCTGGAGTTATCATTAAATTGGGTAAGTGGTTAGGTCAATTTTGGAATATGTTTGGTGGAATATTATCTGAATATTAAAGTAATACGTATGAAAGTTTTAGAAATGTATTTTTTATTTTTTTATTTTTTATTTTTTTTCCCAGGTTCATAATTTATTGTACAAATTGAGTATCACATGATGAGTTGACATTAGCTTCTTCAGGCATGGGAACTTAACAGATAATGTACAGCTCAGAATCTGTTTATGTTGCTTTCACAGCTGGAGTTTTTTTAGACCTTAACTTGAAGTATAAGACTATCAAAGCAATACTTCCGTATGTGGCCAGCACACAATTCATTCTCCCTGTGAGAGTGTAAGAGTTGAAATATTTTTTGATACCAGTGAAATGGAACTGGGCATCAGCTTCTGGACCTGCCATGATTTCAATCTTTCAAGGGGTTCAAACTCCATGGCCTGTGTCCTTCACCGTACGCTGCTGCCCCTCGACCCCGCCGGAAGACACCACCTTGGAAATGTATTTTTTAAATGTAGGGCTTAGGATAAGTGAAACATATCACAAGGTTATTGTGAGGATTAAAATAAATAATTAATATGAAAATAATTTTAAACTATAAAGTGGCAATAAAATATATAATATCATAATTATACTATACTATGGAAAAATATTCTTGCATTTGGATAAAACTTATAAAAGACCATAGAGTATATACAGCTGTTGTAAGAAGAGTGACTTATGGTACTACTTTGGGGTCAACAGAGAAGCAGGGAAGTGGGATGTTTTTCTACCAATGCTGCATTTATCATTACTTGAGAATTGCTTAGGGGAGCATGGCTTTCAAACAGTTCTGACTTGCCTGCTTTGGGCACAATATTCCTTCATCATAAGAAAGAAGCCCAAGTACTGGGAATCCCAATGCTTGCAGTAAACAGCCTTAGTCATGTAGATTTAAAACAGCAAGGGGACCTCTAGCAATAGCATCATCAACTACAGGCCTTTTCACATCGGACAAAAGATATCTTCCAAGATCAGTCTCTGTGCTTCTGCTTTCTGTGTGAATTAACTCATAGATCTCATAGCTACTTATCACTTCATACCTTTTCTGGGCTGCAAATTTTTAATCTATATTTCATATTCTATCTTTCCCTCAAATCCTGGTTCTACATTCCTGGATGTTGATAGCATAAATCCATTGTCACCCTGTTTATTTAACTTATATGCAGAGTACATCATGAGAAATGCTGGACTGGAAGAAGCACAAGCTGGAGTCAAGATGGCTGGGAGAAATATCAATAACCTCAGATATGCAGAGGACACCACCCTTATGGCAGAAAGTGAGGAACTAAAGAGCCTCTTGATGAAAGTGAGAGAGGAGAGTGAAAAAGTTGGCTTAAAGCTCAACTTTCAGAAAACGAAGATCATGGCATTCAGTCCCATCACTTCATGGGAAATAGATGGAGAAACAGTGGAAACAGTGTCAGACTTTATTTTTCTGGGCTCCAAAATCACTACAGATGGTGACTGCAGCCATGAAATTAAAAGACACTTACTCCTTGGAAGGAAAGTTATGACCAACCTAGATAGCATATTCAAAAGCAGAGACATTACTTTGCCAACAAAGGTTCATCTTGTCAAGGCTATGGTTTTTCCTGTGGTCATGTATGGATGTGAGAGTTGGACTGTGAAGAAGGCTGAGCGCCGAAGAATTGATGCTTTTGAACTGTGGTGTTGGAGAAGACTCTTGAGAGTCCCTTGGACTGCAAAGAGATCCAACCAGTCCATTCTGAAGGAGATCAGCCCTGGGATTTCTTTGGAAGGAATGATGCTAAAGCTGAAACTCCAGTACTTTGGCCACCTCATGTGAAGAGTTGACTCATTGGAAAAGACTCTGATGCTGGGAGGGATTGGGGGCAGGAGGAGAAGGGGACGACAGAGGATGAGATGGCTGGATGGCATCATGGACTCGATGGACGTGAGTCTGAGTGAACTCTGGGAGTTGGTGATGGACAGGGAGGCCTGGCATGCTGCGATTCATGGGGTCGCAAAGAGTCGGACACGACTGAGTGACTGATCTGATTGATCTGATCAACAAATATCCGTTGCCAACATCCGTTGTATCATAAAAAAGCAAGAGGGTTCCAGAAAAATGTCTATTTGTGCTTTATTGACTAGACCAAAGCCTCTGACTGTGTGGATCACAACAAACTGTGGACAATTCTTAAAGAGATGGGAATACCAGACTGACCTGCCTCTTGAAGAATCTTTATGCAGGTCAGGAAGCAACAGTTAGAACTGGACATGGAACAACAGACTGCTTCCAAATTGGTAATGGAGTACATCAAGGCTGTGTATTGGCACCCTGCTTATTTAACTTATATGCAGAATATATCATGCGAAATGCTGGGCTGGATGAAGCACGAACTAGAATCAAGATTGCCAGGAGAAATATCAATAACCTCAGATAAGCAGATGACAACACCCTTATGGCAGAAAACGAAGAAGGACTAAAGAGCCTCTTGATGAAAATGAAAGAGGAGAGTGAAAAAGTTGGCTTAGAACTCAACATTCATAAAACTAAGATCATGGCATCCAGTCTCATCACTTCATGACAGATCGGGAAATAATGGAAACAGTGACAGGCTTTATTTTTCTTTGGGGCTCCAAAAGCACTGCAGATGGTGACTGCAGCCATGAAATTAAAAGTTGCTTGCTCTTTGGAAGAAAAGTTATGATCAACCTAGACAGCTTATTAAAAAGCAGAGACATTACTGTGCCAACAAAGGTATGTCTAGTCAAAGCTATGTTTTTTCTGGTAGTCATGTATGGATGTGAGAGTTGGACTATAAAGAAGGCTGACTGTTGAGGAATTGATGCTTTTGAACTGTGCTGTTGGAAAAAACTCTTAAGGGTCTCTTGGACTGAAAGGAGAGCCAACCAGTTCATCCTAAAGGAAATCAGTCCTGAATATTCTTTGGAAGGACTGATGCTGAAGCTGGAGCTCCAATACTTTGGCCACCTGATGCGCAGAACTGACTCCTTGAAAAAGACCCTGATGCTGGGAAAGATTGAAGGTGGGAGGAAAAGGGGACTACAGAGGATGAGATGGTTGGATGGCATCACCGACTCGATGGACATGAGTTTGAGTAAGCTTCAGAGGTTAGTGATAGGGAAGCTTGGTGTGCTGCAGTCCATGGGGTCACAAAGAGTCAGGCATGACTGAGTGACTGAACTGATCAAAAAATATCCAGAAATATGTATTAAGCCCTAATATGGTACCAGGCATTGCTTAGGTAGTAGGGATATGCCAGTGGGGGGATGCTAGGCTGTGTTCAACTCTTTGTGACCCCTTGGACTATACAGTCCATGGAATTCTCCAGGCAAGAATACTGGCCTGGGTTCCCTTCTCCAGGGAATCTTCCCAACCCAGGGATCAAATGCAGGTCTTTCACACTGCAGGTGGATTCTTTACCAGCTGAGCCACCAGGGAAGCCCAAAGTAAAATTTTCTTCACAGATTTTAAAGCCTGAAGGTGAATAGAGGTATATAGGAAAATAAACAGGGGATTTTAGAGTATGCAAAGCCCTAGGATTCGGGCAGTCCAGAATACTGTGGGAGATGCTGGAGGGGCATAAGCCTGAATGTGAGGAGTCAGGAATGTTCCTTGGGAGAAGTAAGGCCTGAAATCATACCCTAAGGATGAGTCGGAGTTGATGAACCTTACCAAAACTGTTTCCCCAAGAATCAGCTCAAGGCCTAGAGCAGAGTAAATTCTTGATTAATGTATGCCAAATGTGTGAATGAAGAAAAAAACACTTCAGGAGGAGAAAAAAAATATAGGAGACTCAATGTTTTGAGAGAAATCATTTTGCAGGGCTTTCCAGGTGGCTTAGCAGGGAAGAATCTGTCTGCTAATATAAGAGACACAGGAGATGTGAGTTTGATCCTGTCAGGAAGATCTCTTGGAGGAGGAAGTGGTAATTTACTTCAGTATTCTTGCCTGGAAATTTCCATGGACAGAAGAGCCCTGTGGGCTACAATCCATTGGGTTGCAAAGAGTTGGATATGACTGAGCAACAGAATACACAGGCACAAAATGGTAGCAATATTGTATGGGTGGGAAAGGGGTGAACCTCCCTCTGAGATAAAGGCAACCCATGATAAAAGAAACTTGTTCATTCTAACAGATAGAAATATGACTTTTAAAAGTTCATTTATTTCCTGTGCATTGCACACTTCCTTCTAGCTCTAATAACACTGAGCACAGTTAAACGGTAAAAAAGAAGTATTCCCCAGGGGTTGTGAGCTCCAAGCTTGAAGCCTGAGAGATGGGTAGTAGTCCAAAAGAGGAGCAATGGTAATAATTATGTAAAAGGAGTTGGAAGAATATATCGGGGAGGGAGTAGCTTGTTCGAGGATGAAAGCTCAGAGATTTGGCAACTTTAGGTGGTAAGGCATGTAATTCAGTAGTGTGGAAGGGAAGTCAAGAGCAAACAGATGAAAGGGCCCTGCTCATAAGTCTTATATGGCATATTAAAATATTTGCACTTTACTTGAGGATAATGATAAGTCAAACATTTTATATGGATCTATATGATCAGGTAGAAAGAAAGGGTGAGATGTTGAGAAAATCTGACTGGCTGGCCACCCGAGAAGGTTTCTCAAGGTAAATATGTGTGTTTCTACATTCCAAGGCCTAATCTTTGACTTCACTGTTTCAGAAACTGGCTTTCATCAACATAAGAACTATGGATTATTTTTTGGATGGTAGATAGTCTTACACTAACAGAACTTCCAAGAACTTTCTCTATCAATTATATAAATTTTCCAGTGATCAGAATAGTCATGTATCCTACATGGAATCTCTCCTCCCTTTTCTGTATCCAACTCTAAACCTCAGAAAGTTACTTAAGTTAGAATAAAAGATACAAGTATTGATGTATTGAGGGATATTTTACCCCAGCCTTTGGCTCTCAACACTGACTGTATATTAGAATTACTCAGGGAACTTTTAAAAAATTACTGATGTCCTCTTTAGGTCAATTAAATCAGAATCTCTAAGAGTCAACCTCAATTTACTTTTGTAGACACCTCACATGATTCTGATGTGCAGATACTAAGGCCTCATATAACCTGATTAAATAGTTTCTCTAATTAGTAGATGTTCAGATCATTCCAAATTCAGTGTTTGCTCACTGCACAAGACAGGATACATATTTCCAGCTGACCCCAGGTTTCCTAACTTCTGTTGCAAACCACCTTTATTCCATTGACATATACTATCTTTTTTCACTTTAAAATATTTCAAACATCCAGGAAAAATAGAATAATGAATAACTGAACTCAAACCCAATTTTTTTCAGATGTAACCATTTTATAAATTTAGTTCAGATGTTTTATAAAATTACAGATATGAATTTAAGTCCCCTATACACCCTTGTCTAATCCAATTCTCCTACTTGCCTGCTTAGAGATAACAGTGATCCTTAAAGTGTTATTCATCATTTCTATGCATATCCTTTTACTAAAAATGGATGCATTGTTTATTTATTTATTTAGGCAAAGCAACAGACTGTATTGGGAAAGCATGCCTGGGAGGAGGGCAGTAGGGCAGGGAACCCAAGAGATCTGCTCTGCCACATGGCTCTCAGTCCTGGGTTTTATGGTAATGGGATTAGTTTCCAGGTTGTCTTTGGCCAATCAGTGCTGACTTGTAAGTTCTGTGTTTCTTACCAGGATCTCCTGTCATAAAATAATTCATGCAGATGATTACTATGGTGCCTGACCAGGGTGGTTGGTTTCAGTCAGTGTCCTTCCTCTAACAACTCCACTCTGAGAGACTTCATACTCAAGATACTGGGAATTGGGATGGGGGTTTCTTCCTTCTGTAACTACTTCCTGCTAGGCATGGACGTAGTCCTGCTTAGCAGAAAAGTCTCTATCTCATCTAAGTCAAGGCATTCCATATCTGAAACCAGCTTCCACCCTTGTAGTTATAGCAAGTTACCTGAAACTGTTGGACCGTGTCAGAGATGAAACAGACAGAGGTCAAACAGGAGGCTAAGCAGGATGGTCATCACTGGACCCAGAAAAGGAAGGCAAAATTTGGGGTGAGGGCTGCAGGGTGTGTGATTTGGTGGTGGTGAGGAGAGTGCTCCAGGAATCTTGTGCCCAGCCTGAAATTATCATCCTCTACCTGGGTGGGGCCCCAGTTCCGCAGAAGAACTCAAAGAAATTGCTATGCATATTCCTTGAGTAGGAACCAGGACCTTGACAAAAATGGATGCATTTTTTAATGGATGCAAATCAATACTGTTTTGTGTACTTGTATCTTTTACATAAATGGTATCATCCTTCATGTAGCCTGCAATTTTCAATCATTGATCAAGAGTATGTTCTGGAGAATTTACGTTAATACATACAACTTTAATTCAACCCTTTTCACTGATGTATAAATGATATGTTTATATAAATGCAGTTTTCATGCTAGAGTTTATTTTGGGTATATATCTAGAAGTGGAAATTGAGTCAACATATACATATATACAAAATTTTCCTTGATGTGACTAAATTATTCTCAAAACAATTTCTAATTTAGTCACCTACCAGAGGGGTGTGAAAATTCCCTTTGTGTTACATTCTTATCAATGCTTGTCATTGTTGCAAATACAAAATTAAAATTTAGCCAGCCTAGTAGGTGTACAATAATATTGGTTTAAATCTGTAATCCCTTTATTACTAATGAAATTGAGCATATTTTGATATATACTGGCTATGCAGTTTTCCTTGACTAGGAAACAAGAGTCAAATATTTTTATCCAGCATAGAAAAACTTAATGATATTATTTAGGAGAAAATATTTCATGAAGTGTAGAACAAAATACCCATTTGATCATGAGTTACTGCAAATAACAGAGAATTATAGGAGAAATATATAAATAGTATGTAGTCATATAAAAGCAGAAAGCTGAAAAATATTTAATGGATGCTTAATGAAAGAAAAGGATTGGGAAAATATTGATACAAATGAAATTATTTAAAGGAAGAATTGCTTATCTCTATGGCAAAGATTGATGGTTCTTTGTTTTTTGTGAACCACACATTTTGTCTACCAGAAAATTTGGTCTTGTCATGCATCAGGTAAGTGATGTGCACTATCACTTTGCACAAGATGCAGTGCTTCCTAGAAAGGAGAGGAGGTTTCAGTGATACGGAAATCTCTGGGGAGCTGAAATCTTTGAATCATTTTGTTATTCACAGGTATTTGAAGCTACCCTTTGAGGACAGTAGAATGAGATTTTTGCCTATTTTGCCCAGCAATTAGAATAATTCCTTGCTGCTGTTCAATTGCTAAGTCATGTCCGACTGCGACCCCATGTCAAACTCATGTTCATTGAGTTGGTGATGCTATCTAAGCATCGTATCCTCTGCCATTCCCTTCTCCTTTTGCCTTCCATCTTTCCTGAAATATCAGAGTCTTTTCTAATGAGTTGACTGTTTGCATCAGGTGGCCAAAGTACTGCAGCTTCATCTTCAACATCAGTCCTTCCAATGAATATTCAGCATTGGTTTCCTTTGGGATTGATTGCTTTGTCTACTTGCAGTTCCACAGACTCTCAAGAGTCTTCTGCAGTACCACTAATGCCTATCCCACACCATTTGTTCAATAAGCACTTTTGGATGAATGGATGAATTACAAAATAAAAAATGGATGGATTACAAAATAAATGAGTATATTGATGCAAACTTGTAAATATATCATTGCCCTTGCTTGTGATTTCTTTCCCAAAATAAATTCTATCTCCATGTCAGAACCCACAGGAACATAGCTCTTAAATAGCAGCAAAAGGTGGCAGTATATGATGGTGGGGTTGACCAGTTCTCTTGGAGATTCAGAATTGTAAATGTTTAAATTTATAAGGGCTTATAGTTCCTTCAGTTCTCAGAAAAGCAAAGGTAAGTACCAGATAAACTGAATTACACTTACTATGAAAGTCGAGGCAGATTATAGGCAGATTTTTCTCAAAACAGAAGTCTCTTTAGGAAGTCTTACTATAGAGGAGCAGTGGTCACTATGCTTTCAAAAAAACTGACAGCCTAGATATTGGCAGGTATTTATTTGCCACCAGTACCCACACCTCCTGGAAAGGTAAATGCTACAGACATCATTGTATCCATTCATTTTATAACAATAGTGTAACATTAAGCTCCTTGATAACTACTCAAAATTCTTGAAGACTTTCCCTTCTGTATTATGTTAATACTGGCAGAAGTAGCTCATAAAGTAATAAATACAGACACAAAGGAAAAGAACTGAAAGTAAGCTAGCCATGAAAAAAAAATTATGGAAAGAAGAAACCATGTGAGGTATTATTACATGTTGAAACTAGGGAACCAACTTCTGACTCAGTGGAAGAAGTTGTCTTTATTTGTCTAAACGAACTTCAGTGAAGTAGGAGAATCATGACAAAATTTACTCATAATCAAATGAATTTTTAACAGTTGAAGAAATTAAAGTTACAGGTTAAAGGTTAATGTTAAAAGTCCAAGGAAAGAGTGATGCAATACAGGAACAATTCTGAACGAATGCAGTAAGAAGGGAGAAACAAGCAAACAAGTAACCACCATCACCACTTATTGAGGCTTAAAACAGTTCCAGTATATGATCATGCAGTTTGCTCTACCCAAAACTAATGTAGAGGCTGAAGCCACATTCCCCAGCATCGGGCTCTTTTTGCTTATAAGGAGGCCTGTTCTGGAGGTTATTGTGCTCAGTTGTGGCTGACTCTTTGCGACCCCATACACTGCAGCCCACCAGGTCCCTCTGTCCTCAGAATTTTTCAGGCTAGAATACTGGAGTGAATTGCTAGGGGAAACAGTGGAAACAGTGTCAGACTTTATTTTTGGGGGCTCCAAAATCACTGCAGATGGTGACTGCAGCCATGAAATTAAAAGATGCTTACTCTTTGGAAGGAAAGTTATGACCAACCTAGATAGCATATTGAAAAGCAGAGACATTGCTTTGCCAACAAAGGTATGTCTAGTCAAGGCTATGGTTTTTCCAATGGTCATGTATGGATGTGAGAGTTGGACTGTGAAGAAAGCTGAATGCCAAAGAATTGATGCTTTTGAACTGTGGTGTTGGAGAAGACTCTTGAGAGTCCCTTGGACTGCAAGGAGATCCAACCAGTCCATTCTGAAGGAGATCAGCCCTGGGATTTCTTTGGAGGGAATGATGCTAAAGCTGAAACTCCAGTACTATGGCCACCTCATGCGAAGAGTTGACTCATTGGAAAAGACTCTGATGTTGGGAGGGATTGGGGGCAGGAGGAAAAGGGGACGACAGAGGATGAGATGACTGGATGGCATCACTGACTCGATGGACGTGAGTCTGAGTGAACTGCGGGAGTCGGTGATGGATAGGGAGGCTTGGCGTGCTGCAATTCATGGGGTCACAAAGAGTCAGACACGACTGAGCAACTGAACTGAACTGAACTGAACTCCAGTTTTGGAAGCTATTACAAAGTGGTGAAGAGTATGTCAACACATTTTCATGACTACTGTTAAACTTTCAAAATCACCAACCAAGGAAATAGCAAAAGGTTCCAAGAGGAAAAAATGCATGTCTAATCACTTTGCACAAGCTCACTATTTGTTACTTTTTCTAATTCTCAAAGTGTTTCAGAGATATAAAATTTTAGATGTATGATTTACAATAGACTAGGGAATTATAGCCTATGACTTATAGTGGCTGAAACCAGGCAAGTTGTTGAAAGATAAATGGTTGCTAAGAGGAGGAGGAAATATATTTAGATTCACGGTTGGCTCATTAATTATTTTCACGCATTATTTAACTTTGTTTTATGAAATGTCTTCTAAAACTTCTGAAGCAAGATTTTATTTTCTTTTATTTGCTCTATATTGCAATGGAACTTGAAATGGCTACCAACTACCAGTTAAACCTATATGTTAACTGTCAAGAACTTATTTATTTTATGTGAGATTTAGAGTTTGGAGGGTGACAGATTAAGTTTCCTGTCTGCTGTCACATCTGATTTTATGGCTCTTTGTTCCATAATAACTAGAATAAAAAGTGTGTGTTTTAGTGTATTGACTCTATTGTCTTGTGATTACAGTTATAGATAGATCATTTATAAACTTTGACCTTTTCATCTACTTGCTGCATTTGCAGATGTTAGCTATCTAATTCTACCATTTATATATATATCAGATCAGATCAGTCGCTCAGTCGTGTCCAACTCTTTGCGACCCCATGAATCACAGCATGCCAGGCCTCCCTGTCCATCAGCAACTCCCAGAGTTCACTCAGACTCATGGCAATCGAGTTGGTGATGCCATCCAGCCATCTCATCCTCTGTCGTCCCCTCCTCCTCCTGCCCCCAATCCCTCCCAGCATCAGAGTCTTTTCCAATGAGTCAACTCTTCGCGTGAGGTGGCCAAAGTACTGGAGTTTCAGCTTTAGCATCATTCCTTCCAAAGAAATCCCAGGGCTGATCTCCTTCAGAATGGACTGGTTGGATCTCCTTGCAGTCCAAGGGACTCTCAAGAGTCTTCTCCAACACCACAGTTCAAAAGCATCAATTCTTCATATACATATAATATATATACTATTTATATATATCTACCATTTATATTATATATTTTATATATATAATAGCATAATCTCAAATTGTTTTGTATTACCTAATGATCTAAAAATTTTAAAAAAGAGACTTTTCATAATCTCTAGGTCCATCCAGATTGCTGCAAATGACATTATTTCATTCTTTATAAAGGCTGAATAATATTCCACTGTATATATGTACCACATCTTTACCCATTCCTCTGTAGATGGACATTTAGGTTGCTTCCATGTCTTGGTTATTATAAATGGTGCTTCAATAAGCATTGGGATGCATGTATATTTTCAAATTATGGTTTTTCTTTCCCTCTGGATATATGCCCAGGAGTGAGATTGCTGGATCTTATTGTAGTTCAAGTTTTAACTTTTTTTTTTTTAAAGGAACTTTCATACTGTTCTTCATAAGGGTTGTACCAATTTGCATTCCCACCAACAGTATAGAAGGGATCCCTTTTCTCCACATTCTCCCAACATTTATTCTTGGTAGACTTTTTGATGATGGTCATTCTGACTGGTGTGTGGTGATACCTCACTGTAGTTTTGATTTGCATTTCTATAGTAGTGGATGTTGAACATCTTTTCATGCACTTTTTGGCCATCTGTATGTCTTCTTTGGGAAAATGTCTATTTATATCTTCTGTCCATTTTTTGATTGGCTTGCTTGTTTGTTTGATTTGAGCTATATGAGCTGTTTGTATTTTGGAATTTAACCTCTTGTCAGTTGCTTCTTTTGCAAATATTTTCTTTCACTCTATGGGTTATCTTTCTTTTTAATTAGCTCATGACAAGAATAATGATATACATTAGACGTTGCTATACTTGTTAAAGCAATTTTAAGACCTTTGTAAAAGCTCCAAATCAGTATGCTCACTTGAGTTCACAGGATTTGAAAATTAAAGATTAATTATGTCCTATTTTTTGTTTGTAGTCTTATTACTCTAGGAGGTACATCCAAAAAGATATTTCTGCAATTTATGCCAACGAGTATTCTGCCTATGTTTTCCTCTAAGAGTTTTATCTTACTTTTAGTATCCAGTCTTACATTTAGGCCTTTAATTCATTTTGCATTTATTTATTTATTTGTTTTGGTATGGTGTTAGAGAATGTTCTAGTTTCATTCTTTTACATGTAGTTGTCTAGTTTTCCCAGCACTATTTATTGAAGGGACTGTTTTTTTTTTTTAATTGTATATTCTTGCCTCCTTTGTTGTGGATTAATTGACTACAGGTGTGTGGGTTTATTTCTGGGCTTTCTATCTTGTTCCATTGGTCTATATTTCTGTTTTTGTGCCAGCACCATATTGTCACTTCGTGGCAAATAGATGGGGAAACAATGGAAATAGTGACAAACTTTATTTTCTTGGGCTCCAAAGTCACTGCAGATGGTAATTACAGCCATGAAATTAAAAGACGCTTGCTCTTTGAAAGAAAAGCTATGACCAACCTAGACTGCATATTAAAAAGCAGAGATATTCCTTTGCCAACACAAGTCCATCTAGTCAAAGCTATGGTTTTTCCAGTAGTCAGGTATGGATGTAAGAGTTGGACTAGATAGAAAGCTGAGTGCCAAAGGATTGATGCTTTTGAACTGTGGTGTTGGAGAGTCCCTTGGACAGCAGGGAGATCAAACTAGTCCATCTTAAAGGAAATCAGACCTGAACATTGATTGGAAGGACTGATACCGAAGCTGAAACTCCAACACTTGGCCACCTAATGTGAAGAACTAACTCATTGGCAAAGACCCTGATGCTGGGAAAGATAGAAGGCAGGAAGAGAAGGGGACAACAGAAGATGAGATTGGATGGCATCACTGACTTGCTGGACATGAGTTTGAGCAAGCTCCAAGAGTTGGTGATGGACAGAGAAGCTTGGTATGCTGCAGTCCATGGGGTCACAGAGTCGGACATGACAGCAACTGAATTGAACTGAACCATGTTGTTTTGATTTCTCTAGCTTTGCCACTTGCAACAACGTGAATGGACCTATGGATTATCATAAGTGAAGTTAATTAGAGAGACAAATACCATATGATAACACATATATGGAACCTAAAACATTATGCAAATGAACTTACTTACAAGACAGAAGCAGATTCACAGACTTCAAAACCAAACTTATAGTTACCAAATGGAAAACGTGGAGGGAAGGGATAAATTATGAGTTTTGGATGAACATATATATACAATAAATAATCAACAAGGATGCGCAGTATAACACAAGGAAATTTCCTTAATAATCTGTAATAATCTAGATGGGCAAAGAATCTGAAAAAGAATGGATATATTTATATGTTTAACTGAATCACTTTGCTGTATGCCTGAAACTAACACAATATTTTAAATCAACTATATATTAAATATAAAATAAAATTACATTTAAAAGGACATCTTTCAAATTGTTTGTAAAATTAAAGTTTTACTATGTTTATTTCTGCTGTTTACTGCTTCCGCTTTTATAAACATTGCTTTTTATATTAATTTTCAAATCCTGTGAACTCAAGTGAGCATACTGATTTGGAGCTTTTACAGAGGCCTTAAAAATTGCTTTAACAAGTGTATCAATTTCTAATGTATATCATTATTCTTGTCATGAGCTAATTAATTTTTTCACTGGGTTGATAACACTACTTACATTAATTACTAATTTTACAGATTATAAATTTTGATGGAAATTTTGATGGAAATAATTTTGATTATTTGAAAACTACTTAACTTGATTAATCTTTGTCTTATTTCCAGTGCTGAGAATAATTCTTTCTAATTCCTCTAAATACACAAACTGAACTCTGACTTATAAAATTTTTCTTCCTGTTAGAACACCAAATATACTGGACTTACAAAACTGTCTTTTTTTTTTGTAACATAACCACATTTATTTAAGAATGTATTCCAATATCAAACAGCAAATTTCAACAATGCAAAACCACAATTACTTTTGCACCAACCTAATCTTTTTATATGGTATATAGTATCCCATTGAGAGGCCCTTGGACTGCAAGGAGATCCAACCAGTCCATCCTAAAGAAAATCAGTCCTGAATATTTATTGAAAGGATTGATGCTGAAGCTGAAACTCCAATACTTTGGCTACTTGATGTGAAGACTGACTCATTGGAAAAGACCCTGCTGCTGGAAAAGATTGAAGGCAGGAGGAGAAGGGGACGACAGAGGATGAGATGATTGGATGGCATCACCAACTCGACGGACATGAGTTTGAGTAAGCTCCAGGAGTTGGTGATGGACAGGGAAGCCTGGCATGCTGCAGTCCATGGGGTTGCAGAGTCAAACACTGAGAGACTGAACTGATTCCATTGTATACATATACCACACGGAGAAAAGGGAATGCTCCTATGCCACTGGTGGGAATGTAAATTGATGCAGTCACTACGGAGAGCAATATGGAGGTTCCTTGAGAAAATAAAAAATAGTTTTATGATCCTGCAATCTCACTTCTAGGCATATATCCAGAGAAAATTTTGATTCAGAAAGGTATATGCAGCCCAATGTTCTTAGGAGCACTATTTACAATCGCCAAAACTGTCTTTTTAAAGTTATACTTTTGTTCTTTGTAAGCTTGTATATATATTTCAACTAAATACTGAAGTGTAAAATTTGGCTCTATGTTTTCTCAATCTTCAAATATTCAGTGAAAAGCTTAAAAGTATACTGGATTAATGAGTGAATTAGGGAAAGTGATTTTTAAAAAATTAGAATTATGTTGTAAGTTTTTGGAATTTAAATTAGTGTTACCAGTAAACTACTTTCTTAGAATTATTTTTAAAGTGAAGGAATATCAACTAAAGATTTCTTCACATGTCAGACAGAAATGGGAGATGATGAGCCATGACAGCCCTGTGTCTTCTTGAAACCCAAGATCTTTGTTTAAATGAAAGTTTGGACAAAGCCCAAGTAGGAGAAACAAAGGAACCATTAAGAAGTGTGGAGAAGTCTAGAAGGAGTGTGAAAGGACACTCTCCCCACTACTTACTGTCACCTCACTGCTCTTCTTAATCAGGCTACCTCAGGAGGCAAGACAGGATGCCCCAAATGACAGCAATCAGTCTCCTTTCCCAAGGGCTTGAAGGGGAACGTTCAGAGGTCCTGCATTTCTGATAATTGTAATTGGCCAAGTCTTTGCTTCAGTAATCCATAAACATAGGATCTGAAAGAACAAAGTATGGTATGTAAACCCATGAGTTTTGTAGGAAGTTAGATCCAAATAGTAGCAAAATCTCTTCTGCTTGACTGCAAAGGAATGAAAACAGAAATGGTGATGAAATGAATGTCTAAGACTTAGGCAGACTACAAAACCCCTGTAAATGTCCCTATCACTTAGCCTCTTGACCACCCTCCACCATTGTCACCCTTAGCAGCACCACCTAGCCTCAAGATTCTGAATTGTAAATTGATGTTTGACTATTTTTTATGGACAGTTTACTCATTGATTAATATGTGATAGAAGTATTCTCAGGCCACTTAGTATATGAGGTGCTTGTTTTAAACTGGCCACTCTGAAATAATCAAACAGTTTGGGAAAGAGAAGGAATTGTCCTAGCCAGAATGTAGACACTGATTCTACCTAATCTGAAACTACATTAATTCTGCTTTTCAAAAGGGAAGGAACATTTTTTCTTATGTGACTCCTGAATGAACTTCTTTTACCATTGAGGGTACAGCATTCCACACCCCTAAGCAAATGTGGAAACTCCCCAAAGGAGCAGTTCCTCTTCTGCTTTTATATGGATTGACCATATCTTTTTTCCCCAAAAAATCCCTAGGGATTATTGCTTTTTTTACACACATTACTTTTTGTTGTATTCAAGAGAACCACATTCCAAGTGATGTTAATCTAATTAATTAGATGGTAAAAATATTGCAGATGTTTTTAAAACTCCGTATTAAGGTAATGACACATTTTTTTTTTAAACACTATTTAAGCTGGGAAAAATTAAATTTCATAGAGAATGATTTACTTCTCTTACTTTCTATCTTGCCTCTACACCCACTATATGTATATGTTCTTGGCAATATTCCAGAAGGCTCTCATCCCAGATCCTGTCACTACTGAAAATCACAATATGAAGATGTGGTAGCTCCACTCTTATAATGGCACTTGTTTCATGCTGGAGCCAGAAGTCTATGGTAACATAAGAGTAAATATAGTTTTGTTGCAGGAAACAGAGACTAAAGATACTTTATGATGACTTGATATCAATCTCCTTTATAATTCACCAGAAGTTTGGAAGTTTCTAAAATGATCATAAGTAAAGTAGCTCAGTCTTGTTTGACTCTTTGCGACTCCATGGGCTATAGCCTACCAGGCTCCTCTGTCCATGGGACTTCCCAGGCAAGAGTACTGGAGTGGGTTGCCATTTCCTTCTCCAGGGGATCTTCCCAACCCAGGGATTGAACCCCAGTCTCCAGCATTGCAGACAGATGCTTTGCCGTCTGAGCCACAAGGGAAGTGGATTACTGGGCTTCCCTGGTGGTTCAGATAGTGAAGAATCTGCTTTATCTTTGGGTAAATCACAGACTGAGAGGCATTTTTCAAGGGACTTATGGGCTGGTTCATTCAACAAACTTAGTATTCATTCTTGATTTATTTGCAGTAACGACCCCTTTTACATTTTCAATATTCACCATTACTTTTATTTTTATCCTTTTCTCTAATCTTGATCACTCTTATTAGTCATCTGTCCAATTAGACTTTTTAAAGAACCCAACTTGGCTTTTATTTATTTTCTACTTGATTAATTTTTAGTCCTATTTTAAGTATTGTCTTCTTTCTACTTTTTTTTTTTTAATTCTTTTTCTAGCTTCATGAAAAGCATGCTCTTCAGACTTTTTCTTTTCAATACATCCATGCGTGACTTTGAATTTCATTCTGAAACCTGCAGTAGTTGAATTTCACAGATTTTAATGTGATTATATGTTCATTTCTACTGTGATTTTTCCCCTCTGGTCCATGTGTTACTTAGACAGGCCTATCTCAGTTTTCAAAGACATGGATTTAAAAAATTATTTATCTTTTAGTTACTGATTTCTAGTTTAATAGCACTGAAGTCAGAGAATATACACTGCATGATTTCAAGTTTTGAAGTTTTTGAGACATACTTTATTATCTACGACTAATGTTTGCAAATTAGCCCTGTGTGCTTGGGGGAAATAAAAAGGTGTATTTTGCATTTGTTGGACTTCCCTGATGGCTCAGTCAGTAAAGAATCTGCCTGCGATGCTGGAGACCTAGGTTTGATGCCTGGGGAGGAAAGATCCCCTAGAGGAGGGCATGACAACCCACTCCAGTATGCTTGTCTGAGAATCCTCATGGACAGAGGAGCCTGGCAGGCTACAATCCATGGGGTGGCAAAGAGTTGGACATGACTGAATGACCAAGCACAGCACAGCACATGTTTTATAGACATACATACATACATACATATATCTAAAATGCATGCTAATTACATTTCACACATTTTCAATGTATTCGCAAATTTTCTGTCTGTTCATTCTAACCATTATTGACAGATAAATTAAAATTTAGGGCTTCCCTGGTGGCTCAGACAGTAAAGAATCTGCCTGCAAAGAAGGAAATCCAAGTTTGATACCTGGGTCAGGAAGATCCCCATGGAGAAGGGAATACCCACTCCAGTATTTTTGTCTGGAGAGTTCCACGGGCAGAAGAGCCAGGGGGGCCACAGTCGATGGGGTTGCAAATGTTGGATGTGACTGAGCAGATAATGTTTCCACTTTTCACAAATTAAAATTTGTCTATGAATTTGAATTGTGAATTTGTCTATTTTTTCTTGTAGTTCTGTCCAACTTGCCTTAAATGCTTTGAGGCTATGTTACAATATACAAACAAATACAAAATCTTACATCATTTGAGTGAATACCTCATTTACTATTATTTAGTGACTCTCTTTATCTATAGTAATGCTTTAGACCTTAAATTAGATCTTTTATTGGTATTTGCTTGCTACATCTTTTTTCTATTATTTCTTTTCAAGTTTCCTATATCCTCAGTTCAGTTCAGTTCGGTCGCTCAGTCGTGTCTAACTCTTTGCGACCCCATGAATCGCAGCACGCAAGGCCTCCCTGTCCATCATAAACTCCCTGAGTTCACTCAGACTCACGTCCATTGAGTCCGTGATGCCATCCAGCCATCTCATCCTCTGCCGTCCCCTTCTCCTCCTGCCCCCAATCCTTCCCAGCATCAGAGTCTTTTCCAATGAGTCAACTCTTCGCATGAAGTGGCCAAAGTACTGGAGTTTCAGCTTTAGCATCATTCCTTCCAAAGAAATCCCAGGGCTGATCTCCTTCAGAATGGACTGGTTGGATCTCCTTGCAGTCCAAGGGACTCTCAAGAGTCTTCTCCAACACCACAGTTCAAAAGCATCAATTCTTCAGCGCTCAGCCTTCTTCACAGTCCAACTCTCACATCCATACATGACCATTGGAAAAACCATAGCCTTGACTGGACAAACCTTTGTTGGCAAAGTAATGTCTCTGCTTTTGAATATGCTATCTAGGTTGGTCATAACTTTCCTTCCAAGGAGTAAGCGTCTTTTAATTTCATGGCTGCAGTCACCATTTTCAGTGATTTTGAAGCCCCCAAAAATAAAGTCTGACACTGTTTCCACTGTTTCCCCATCTATTTCCCATGAAGTGATGGGACTGGATGCCATGATCTTCATTTTCTGAATGTTGAGCTTTAAGCCAACTTTTTCACTCTCCTCTTTCACTTTCATCAGGAGGCTTTTTAGTTTCTCTTCACTTTCTGCCATAAGGGTGGTGTCATCTGCATATCCGAGGTGATTGATATTTCTCCTGGCAATCTTGATTCCAGCTTGTGTTTCTTCCAGTCCAACGTTTCTCATGATGTATTCTGCATAGAAGTTAAATAAGCAGGGTGACAATATACAGCCTTGACGTACTCCTTTTCCTGTTTGGAGCCAGTCTGTTGTTCCATGTCCAGTTCTAACTGTTGCTTCCTCACCTGCATACAGATTTCTCAAGAGGCAGGTCAGGTGGTCTGGTATTCCCATCTCTTTCAGAATTTTCCACAGTTTATTGTGATCCACACAGTCAAAGGCTTTGGCATAGTCAATAAAGCAGAAATAGATATTTTCTGGAACTCTCTTGCTTTTTCCATGATCCAGAAGATGTTGGCAATTTGATCTCTGGTTCCTCTGCCTTTTCTAAAACCAGCTTGAACATCAGGAAGTTCATGGTTCACATATTGCTGAAGCCTGGCTTAGAGAATTTTGAGCATTACTTTACTAGCATGTAAGATGAGTGCAATTGTGCAGTAGTTTGAGTATTCTTTGGCATTGCCTTTGGGATTGGAATGAAAACTGACGTTTTCCAGTCCTGCGGCCACTGCTGAGTTTTCCACATTTGCTGGCCTATTGAGTGCAGCACTTTCACAGCATCATCTTTCAGGATTTGAAATAGCTTAACTGGAATTCCATCACCTCCACTAGCTTTGTTCATAGTGATGCTTTCTAAGGCCCACTTGACTTCACATTCCAGGATATCTGGCTCTAGGTGAGTGATCACACCATGGTGATTATCTTGGTCATGAAGATTTTTTTTTGTACAGACTTCTGTGTATTCTTGCCACCTCTTCTTAATATCTTCTGCTTCTGTTAGGTCCATACATTTTCTGTGCTTTATCGTGCCCATCTTTGCATGAAATATTCCCTTGGTATCTCTAATTTTCTTGAAGAGATCTCCAGTCTTTCCCATTCTGTTGTTTTCCTCTATTTCTTTGCATTGATCACTGAGGAAGGCTTTCTTATCTCTCCTTGCTATTCTTTGGAACTCTGCATTCAGATGCTTATATCTTTCCTTTTCTCCTTTACTTTTCACTTCACTTCTTTTCAAAGCCTTTTGTAAGGCCTCCCCAGACAGCCTATATCCTCAGGGTTAAAAAAAAATAGCTATACGTAGCAACGGAGAAGGCAATGGCATTGCACTCCAGTACTCTTGCCTGGATAATCCCACGGATGGAGGAGCCTGGTAGGCTCTAGTCCATGGGGTCGCTAAGAGTTGGACACGACTGAGCGACTTCCCTTTCACTTTTTACTTTCATGCATTGGAGAAGGAAATGGCAACCCACTCCAGTGTTCTTACCTGGAGAGTCCCAGGGACGGGGGAGCCTGGTGGGCTGATGTCTCTGGGGTTGCACAGAGTTGGACACGACTGAAGTGACTTAGCAGCATACATAGCAATGCCATGTACTGTATAGTTAAACCACTTAAAATATACAATTTAATGATTTAATATATTCATAAATGTATGGGACCATCACCACAGTTGACTTTAGAACATTTCCATCACCTCAAGAAGGAATCTTGTACCCTTTAGCTATCAACCTCCTATCCCCTCATTACTGTGTGGATCACAATAAACTGTGGAAAATTCTGAAAGAGATGGGAATACCAGATCACCTTATCTGCCTCCTGAGAAATTTGTATGCAGGTCAGGAAGCAACAGTTAGAACTGGACATGGAACAACAGACTGGTTCCAAATAGGAAAAGGAGTTCGTCAAGGCTGTATATTGTCACCCCATTTATTTAACTTATATGCAGAGTTCATCATGAGAAACGCTGGACTGGAAGAAACACAAACTGGAATCAAGATTGCCAGGAGAAATATCAATAACCTCACATATGCAGATAACACCACCCTTATGGCAGAAAGTGAAGAGGGACTCAAAAGCCTCTTGATGAAAGTGAAAGTGGAGAGTGAAAAAGTTGGCTTAAAGCTCAACATTCAGAAAATGAAGATCATGGCATCCAGTCCCATAACTTCATGGGAAATAGATGGGGAAACAGTGGAAACAGTGTCAGACTTTTTTTTTCTGGGCTCCAAAATCACTACAGATGGCTGCAGCCATGAAATTAAAAGACGCTTACTCTTTGGAAGGAAAGTTATGACCAACCTAGATAGCATATTCAAAAGCAGAGACATTACTTTGCCAACAAAGGTCCATCTAGTCAAGGCTGTGGTTTTTCCTGTGGTCATGTATGGATGTGAGAGTTGGACTCTGAAGAAACTGAGCACTGAAGAATTGATGCTTTTAAACTGTGGTGTTGAAGAAGACTCTTGAGAGTCCCTTGGACTGCAAGGAGATCCAACCAGTCCATTCTGAAGGAGATCAGCCCTGGGATTTCTTTGGAAGGAATGATGCTAAAGCTGAAACTCCAGTACTTTGGCCACCTCATGTGAAGAGTTGACTCACTGGAAAAGATTCTGATGCTGGGAGGGATTGGGGGCAGGAGGAGAAGGGGACGACAGAGGATGAGATGGCTGGATGGCATCACTGACTCGATGGACGTGAATCTCAGTGAACTCCGGGAGTTGGTGATGGACAGAGAGGCCTGGCGTGCTGCGATTCATGAGGTCACAAAGAGTCGGACACGACTGAGCGACTGATCTGATCAACAAGCAGCCACAAATCTACTTTCTGATAAGAATAGATACCATGCTTGCTCTCAGGCAAAAGGCCAAGAAGCGATATCACTGTTCTACTTTGTGTCTCTGTAGATTTCCCTGTTGTGGATTTTCATATCAAAGGATTATACAGTATACAAAAGTTTGCAACTACATTTTTTCACTTAGCATATTTTCAAGGTTTATCCAACTTGTTACATGTATCAGTACTTTTTTCCTCTTAAGGCAGAATGATATTCCATCATATGGGTTGTGTATCCATTCATCAGTTGACTGACATTTGGATTATTTCCACCTTTTTGCTATTAAGAATAATGCTGCTATAAACATTCATCTACAAGTTTTAGTATGAACACATATTTTAATTCTCTAGGATTTTTACCAAGAGGTAAAATTGCTGGGTTTAATCATTTGAGAAATTTCCAAACTATTTTCCAAATAACTTGCACAATTTTATATTCCCACCAGCAGTATAAAAGAATACTGGTTTTTCATATGCTTAAAAACACTTTTTATTGTCTGATTTTTTTTTTTTTTAATTTTAGTCATCTTGTGAGCCTTGATTTCTGTTTTCAGTGGCACAAGAGACTTTCAGGATTAACACTCAAATTCTCCCACACCGCCTAGAAGACTTAACTGACTTGTCTCTTTCTCTTATATTTTGCCCTGATAATTCCACTTACATATTCTCATTACATATACTTATATGGATATCTAGATAGATAAGTAGACCCATATCTATACACTTATGCATATACATACACATATACACATCTAGCATTTTTTTTTGTTTGTTTGTTTGTTTTGTTTTTGGCTTCACTGTGCAGCATGTGGGACCTTTGTTCCCTAACCAAGGATCGAACCTGTACTCCCTGCCTTGGAGGCATAGGTCTTAACCACTAGACTGCCAGGGAAGTCCCACATCTAGCATTTAGAGTTGTTTTCAGTAGAATTATTTGTCTCATTTACCTAGGACTGACTCTTTGTGAACCCATGAATCACAGCATGCCAGGCCTCCCTGTCCATCACCAACTCCTGGAGTTTACCCAAACCCATGTCCATCAAGTCGGTGATGCCATCCGGTCATCTCATCCTCTGTCATCCCCTTCTCCTCCTGCCCCCAATCCTTCCCAGCATTAGGGTCTTTCCAATGAGTCAACCCTTCGCATGAGGTGGCCAAAGTATTGGAGTTTCAGCTTCAGCCTCACTCCTTCCAATGAACACCCAGGACTGATCTCCTTTAGAATGGACTGGTTGGATCTCCTTGCAGTCCAAGGGACTCTCAAGAGTCTTTTCTAACACCACAGTTCAAGAGCATCAGTTCTTCGGTGCTCAGCTTTCTTCACCATCCAACTCTCACAGCCATACACGACTACTGGAAAAACCATAACCTGACTAGACGGACTTTGTTGGCAAAGTAATATCTCTGCTTTTTAATATGTTATCTAGGTTGGTCATAACTTTCCTTTCAAGGAGTAAGCGTCTTTTAGTTTCATGGCTGCACACACCATCTGCAGTGATTTTGGAGCCCCCCAAAATAAAGTCTGACACTGTTTTCCACTATTTCCCCATCTATTTCCCATGAAGTGATGGGACCAGGTGTCATGATCTTAGTTTTCTGAATGTGAGCTTTAAGGCAACCTTTTCACTCTCCTTCACTTTCAAGAGGCTTTTTAGTTCCTCTTCACTTACTGCCATAAGGATGGTGTCATCTGTATATCTGAGGTTCTTGATATATCTCTGGGCAATCTTAATTCCAGCTTGTGCTTCTTCCAGCCCAGCGTTTCTCATGATGTACTCTGCATAGAAGTTAGATAAGCAGGGTGACGATATACAATCTTGAAGTACTCCTTTTCCTATCTGGAAACAGTCTGTTGTTCCATGTCCAGTTCTAACTGTTACTTCCTGACCTGCATACAGGATTCTCAAGAGACAGGTCACATGGTCTGGTATTCCCATCTCTTTCAGAATTTTCCACAGTTTATTGTGATCCACACAGTCAAAGGCTTTGGCATAGTCAATAAAGCAGAAATAGATGTATTTCTGGAACTCTTTTGCTTTTTCCATGATCCAGCAGATGTTGGCAATTTGATCTCTGGTTCCTCTGCATTTTCTAAAGCCAGCTTGAACATCTGGAAGTTCACGGTTCATGTACTGCTGAAGCCTTGCTTGAAGAATTTTGAGCATTACTTTATTAGCGAATGAGATGAGTGCAATTGTGCGGTAGTTTGAGCATTCTTTGGCATTGCCTTTCTTTGGGATTGGAATGAAAACTGACGTTTTCCAGTCCTGCGGCCACTGCTGAGTTTTCCACATTTGCTGGCCCATTGAGTGTAGCACTTTCGCAGTGTCATCTTTCAGGATTTGAAATAGCTTAACTGGAATTCCATCACCTCCACTAGCTTTGTTCATAGTGATGCTTTCTAAGGCCCACTTGACTTCACATTCCAGGATGTCTGGCTCTAGGTGAGTGATCACACCATCGTGATTATCTTGATCATGTAGATCTTTTTTGTACCGTTCTTCTGTGTATTCTTGCCACCTTTTCTTAATATCTTCTGCTTCTGTTAGGTCCATACCATTTCTGTCCTTTATCGAGCCTCTCTTTGCATGAAATGTTTCCTTGGTATCTCTTATTTTCTTGAAGAGATCTCCAGTCTTTCCCATTCTGTTGTTTTCCTCTATTTCTTTGCATTGATCGCTGAGGAAGGCTTTCTTATTTCTCCTTGCTATTGTTTGGAACTCTGCATTCAGATGGGAATATCTTTCCTTTTCTCCTTTACTTTTCACTTTTCTTCTTTTCACAACTATTTGTAAGGCGTCCCCATATAGCCATTTTGCTTTTTTTTGCATTTCTTTTCCATTGGGATGGTCTTAATCCCCATCCCCTATACAGTGTCATGAACCTCCGTCCATCGTTCATCAGGCACTCTATCTATCAGATCTAGTGCCTTAAATCTATTTCTCACTTCCACTGTATAATCATAAGGAATTTGATTTAGGTCATACCTGAATGGTCTACTTTCTTCAATTTAAGTCTGAATTTGGTAATAAAGAGTTCATGATCTGAGCCACAGTCAGCTCCTGGTCTTGTTTTCGCTGATTGTGTAGAGCTTCTCCATCTTTGGCTGCAAAGAATATAAGCAATCTGATTTCAGTGTTGAAAATCTGGTGATGTCCATGTGTAGACTCTTCTCTTATGTTCTTGGAAGAGGGTGTTTGCTATGACCAGTGCGTTCTCCTGGCAAAACTCTATTAGCCTTTTCCCTGCTTCATTCCTTACTCCAAGGCTAAATTTGCCTGTTACTCTAGGTGTTTCCTTACTACTTACTTTTGCATTCCAGTCCAGTATAATGAAAAAACATCTTTTTTGGGTGTTAGTTCTAAAAGGTCTTGTCGGTCTTCATAGAACTGCTCAACTTCAGCTTCTTCAGCATTACTGGTTTGGGCATAGCCTTGGATTACCGTGATATTGAATGGTTTGCCTTGGAAATGAACAGAGATCATTCTGTCATTTTTGAGATTGCTTCCAAGTACTGCCTTTCAGACTCTTGTTGACCATGATGGCTACTCCATTTCTTCTAAGGGATTCCTGCCCACAGTAGTAGGTATAATGGTCATCTGAGTTAAATTCACCCATTCCAGTCCATCTTAGTTTGCTTATTCCTAGAATGTCAACGTTCACTCTTGCCATCTCCTATTTGACCACTTCCAATTTGCCTTGATTCATGGACCTGATATTCCAGATTCCTATGCAATATTGGCCTTTACAGCATTGGACCTTGCTTCTATCACCAGTCACATCCACAACTGGGTATTGTTTTTGCTTTGGCTCTATCCCTTCATTCTTTCTGGAGTTATTTCTCTACTGATCTCCAGTAGCATATTGGACACCTACCAACCTGGGGAGTTCCTCTTTCAGTGTCCTATCACATTACCTTTTAATACTGTCCATGGGGTTCTCAAGGCCATTCCCTTCTCCAGTGGACCACATTCTGTCAGACTTCTCCACCATGACCTGCTCATCTTGGGTGGCCCCACACCACATGGCTTAGTTTCACTGAGTTAGACAAGTCTGTGGTCCATGTGATTAGATTGACTAGTTTTCTGTGATTATGGTTTCACTGTCTGCCCTCTGATGCCCTCTCGCAACACCTACCGTTTTACTTGGGTTTCTCTTACCTGGGACATAGGGTATCTCTTCATGCCTGTTCCAGCAAAGTGCAGCCACTACTCTTTACCTTGGACAAGGGGTATCTCCTCACCGCCACCCCTCCTGACCTTGAACATGGAGTAGCTCCTCTCGGATCTCCTGGGCCTGTGCAGCCACCGCTCCTTTGACGAAGGGTTGTTCCTCTCGGCTGCCGCCCCTGACCTCGGACGCAGGGTAGCTCCTCCCGGCTGCCACCCCTGACCCTGGATGTGGGGTAGCTCCTTTAGGCCGCTCCTGCTATGTTGCAGCAATTTTGGAAGCTGAGAATCCCAAAATCAAAGTACTGGAGCGTTTGATGTCTATTGAAAAGCTGATTCTTGTTCAAAGATGGCCATCTTTTCACTGTATCCTCACGTGGTAGGTGGGTGAAAATGAAAGTGAAAGTGAAGTTGCTCAGTTGGGTCCAACTCTTTGTGACCCCATGGACTGTAGCCCACCAGTCTCCTCAGTCCATGGAATTTTCCAGGCAAGAGTACTGGAGTGGGTTGCCATTTCCTTCTCCAGAGGATCTTCCCAACCCAGGGATCGAACCCGGGTCTCCGGCACTGCAGGCAGACGCTTTACCCTCTGAGCCACCAGAGGACTCAGAAGGTGGATAGAGGTGTACTCTGCATATAAGTTAAGTAAGCAGGGTGACAATATACAGCCTTGACGTACTCCTTTTCCTATTTGGAACCAGTCTGTCGTTCCATGTCCAGTTCCAACTGTTGCTTCCTGACCTGCATATAGGTTTCTCAAGAGGCAGGTCAGGTGTTCTGGTATTCCCATCTCTTTCAGAGTTTTCCACAGTTTATTGTGATCTACACAGTCAAAGGCTTTGGCATAGTCTGGAACTCTCTTGCTTTTTCAATGATCTGGTGGATGTTGGCAATTTGATCTCTGCCTTTTCTAAAGCCAGCTTGAACGTCTGGAAGTTCACAGTTCATATATTGCTGAAGCCAAGTAGCTCATGAGGGCAGAGCCCCTGAGTGGAATTAGCAGCCTTACAGAAGAGACTTTCATAGAAGGTGGGTAGAGGGCTACTGTTGTTGCTGTTCAGTCACTAAGTTGTGTCTGACTCCTTGCAACCCCATGGACTTCAGCACACCAGGCTTCCCTGTCCTTCACAATCTCCCAGAGTTGGCTCAAACTCGTGTTCATTTAGTCAGCGATACCATTCCATCTTATCCTCTGTTGCACCCTTTTCCCCCTGCCCTCCATCTTTCCCAGCATGGGGGTTTTCCCAGTGAGCTGGCTCTTCATATCAGGTGGCCAAAGTATTGGAGCTTCAGCTTCAGCATCAGTCTTTCCAGTGAATTTCTATGGTTGATTTCCTTTAGGATTTACTGGTTTGATCTTGCTGTCCAAAGGACTCTCAAGAGTCTTCTCCAGTACCACAGTTTGAAAGCATCAATTCTTCCATGCTCAGCCTTCTTTATGGTACAACTCTCACATCCATACAAGACTATTGGAACAAACATTTCTTTGCCTATACAGACTTTGTCAGCAAAATGATGTCTCTGCTTTTCAACATGCTGTCTAGGTTTGTTATAGCTTTTCTAGGTTTGTTATAGCTTTTCTTCCAAAGAAGATCCTTTAATTTTGTGGCTACAGTCATTGTTTGCAGAGATTCTGGAGCTCAAGAAAATAAAATCTGCCACAGTTTCCACATTTTCCCCATTTATTTGGCATAAAGTGATGGGACTGGATGCCATGATCTTAGTGTTTTAATGTTGAGTTTTAAGCCAGCTTTTTCACTGTCTTCTTTCACCCTCATCAAGAGGCTCTTTAGTTCCTCCTCTCTTTCTTCCATTAGAGTGGTGTCATCTGCATATCTGAGGCTGTTGCTATTTCTCCTATCAATCTCGATTCCAGCTTGTGATTCAATCAACCTGACATTTCATATGATGTGCTCTGAATATAAGTTAAATAAGCAGGTTCACAATATACAGCATTGTTATACTCTTTTCTTTTGAACCAGTCTATTGTCCCAAGCCTGGTTCTAACTGTTGCTTCTTGACCTGCGTACAAGTTTCTCATGAGGTAGGTAAGATGGCCTGTATTTCCATTTCTTTAAGGATTTTTCAGTTTGTTGTGATATATAGAGTTAAAGGCTTTTCTGTAGTCAATGAAGCAGTATAGTAGATTTTTAAAAAATTCCCTTGCTTTTTCTATGATCCAAGGGATGCTGACAGTTTGATCTCTGGTTCCTCTGCCTTTTCTAAATCCAGCTTGTACATCTGCAAGTTCTTGGTTCAAGTACTGTTGAAGCCTAACTTGAAGGATTTTGAGTATTACCTCACTAGCATGTGAAATGTAAAGTAGTTTGAACATTCTTTGGCATTGGTCTTCTTTTAGGATTGAAATGAAAACAGATTTTCCAGTCCTGTTGCCATTTCTGAGTTTTCCAAATTTGCTAGCATATTGAGTGCAGCACTTTAACAGTATCATCTTTTGGCATTTGAAATGGTTATTTACATAATGAGGTGCTATAAACTGTAAAAAGAATGAGAAATATCTCTGAACTTATATGTAGTGAATTCCAGCATTATCTGTTATATGGGGTGAAGTGCATATATGGTGCTTTTTTTTATGTAATAAAGAGAAATAAGAAGACAAGCATGGTCTGATCATTTGGGGAAAATTTAAGAAGGTAAATAAGCCAGAAACTAGTGAAATTGGGTACCTATAAGAAGCAGGTAGAAATGGAGTATAAAGGAAAGGGACAGAATAGAAGTGGTGGGCAGGAGAATGTTTCTGATCACATCTTTTTATATAGTTCTGATATTTGGAACTAGGTTAATGTCTACTGATATAAAAATTAGAAAATAAAAAAAATGTGGAAAAAACTAAAATGAAATACAAAGAAAAACAAATAGATTTAGTAGTATAATATACCCACACTACAGGGTGGGGGTAATTAATCTAATCAACATTTGAAGAGAACAATGTTATTTTTATGTTTTAAAGTGAAAAGCAAAAACAAAAACATTTTAAACTAGTAGGTTTGATTTCCACTAGAGTATAGGACTAGAAATTGTAAAACTTCTCTCTGTGTATTCTAGGGCTGAGTAAATATATTAATAGATTAGGGATAATGGGAAGTCAGGTGGGCCTTAGGAAGCATCGCTATGAACAAAGCTGGTGGAGGTGATGGAATTCCAGTTGAGCTATTTCAAATCCTGAAAGATGATGCTGTGAAAGTGCTGCACTCAAAAAACCAGCAAATTTGGAAAACTCAGTAGTGGCCACAGGACTGGAAAAGGTCAGTTTTCGTTCCAATCCCAAAGAAAGGCAATGCCAAAGAGTAATCAAACTACCACACAATTGCACTCATCTCACACATTAGTAAAGTAATGCTCAAAATTCTCCAAGCCAAGCTTCAGCAATACATGAACCATGAACTTTCAGATGTTCAACCTGGATTTAGAAAAAGCAGAGGATCCAGAGATCAAATTGCCAACATCTGCTAGATCATTGAAAAAGCAAGAGAGTTCCAAAACAACATCTATTTCTGTTTTATTGACTATGCCAAAGCCTTTGACTATTTTTGTTCACAATAAACTGAGAAATTCTGAAAGAGATGGGAATACCAGACCACCTGACCTGCCTCTTGAGAAACCTGTATGCAGGTAAGGAAGCAAGAGTTAGAACTGGACATGGAAAAATAGACATTTCAAATAGGAAAAGGAATACATCAAGGCTGTATATTGTCACCCTGCTTATTTAATTTATATGCAGAGTACCTTATAAGAAACTCTGGGCTGGAGGAAGCACAAGCTGGAATCAAGATTACCTGGAGAAATATGTATAACTTCAGATATGCAGATGACACCACCCTATGGACTAAAGAGCTTCTTGATGAAACTGAAAGAGGAAAGTGAAAAAGTTTGCTTAGAACTCAACATTCAGAAAACTAAGATCATGGCATTTGGTCCCATCACTTCATGGCAGATAGATGGGGAAACAGTGGCAACAGTGGCTGACTTTTGTGGGCGCCAAAATCACTGCAGATGGTGATTGCAGCTATGAAATTAAAAGACACTTACTCCTTGGAAGGAAAGTTATGACCAAGCTAGACAGCATATTAAAAACCAGAGACATTACTTTGCCAACAAAGGTTCATCTAGTCAAGGCTATGGTTTTTCCAGTAATCATATATGAATGTGAGAGTTGGATGGTGAAGAAAGCTGAGCGCCGAAGAACTGATGCTTTTGAACTGTGGTGTTGGAGAAGACTCCTGAGAGTCCCTTGGACTGCAAGGAGATCCAACCAGTCCATTCTAAAGGAGATCAGTCCTGGGTGTTCATTGAGGGACTGATGTTGAAGTTGAAACTCCAATACTTTGGCCACCTGATGTGAACAGCTGACTCATTTGAAAAGACCCTGATGCTGGGAAAAATTGAGGGCAGGAGGAGAAGGGGATGACAGAGGATGAGATAGTTGGGTGGCATCACCGATACAATGGATGTGGGTTTGGATGGACTCCAGGAGTTGGTGATGGATAGGGAGGCCTGGCATACTGCGGTTCATTGGGCTGCAAAGAGTTGGACATGACTGAGCTGAACCGAACTGAACTGAATGGGAACTTGGCATCATACTGCTGGAAAGAGAGTTACAAGGGAAAGAGGGAAGGTTAAAATAACACCTAAAAGGTTTTGGAACAAAATTTGAAGAATTGATATGAATTTATGACTTAGAAATAAATATAGATTGAAATAGATTTAAATAGGTATGGATATAGATATACATACAAATATTTCCCAGGTCTGCTTTCTGAGCATTTGGAAGCAATGCAGTAGCTTGGAAATGGACACACTTAGTATTCAGATCTTGATTTTCAGACACCATTCTCTCCTAAAGGAATCAGAATTCTTTGGATAAATGGCAAGTTCTAGTGTTGGGTTTGGACAAATATAAGGTGAGTCTGGGACATCTTACTCTGCCAGAAAAGAAATGCTCAAGAAATGGGAGAAACCATTCAAAATGACACAGGAGCTATTTTAAGGGCTCCCATTGGTCAAATCAAAGGCAATCACAATAAATAATGATAGTAATATATTCAGTTCAGTTCAGTCGCTCAGTCGTGTCTGACTCTTTGCGACCCCATGAATCGCAGCACGCAAGGCCTCCCTGTCCATCACCAACTCCCAGAGTTCACTCAGACTCAAGTCCATCGAGTCAATGATGTCATCCAGCCATCGCATCCTCTGTCGTCCCCTTCTCCTCCTGCCCCCAATCCTTCCCAGCATCAGAGTCTTTTCCAATGACTCAACTCTTCACATGAGGTGGCCAAAGTACTGGAGTTTCAGCTTTAGCAAAATTCCTTCCAAAGAAATCCCAGGGCTGATTTCCTTCAGAATGGTCTGGTTGGATCTCCTTGCAGTCCAAGGGACTCTCAAGAGTCTTCTCCAACACCACAGTTCAAAAGCATCAATTCTTCGGCGCTCAGCCTTCTTCACAGTCCAACTCTCACATCCATACATGACCACTGGAAAAACCATAGCCTTGACTAGACGGACCTTTGTTGGCAAAGTAATGTCTCTGCTTTTGAATATGCTATCTAGGTTGGACATAACTTTCCTTCCAAGGAGTAAGTGTCTTTTAATTTCATGGCTGCAGTCACCATCTGCAGTGATTTTGGAGCCCAGAAAAATAAAGTCTGACACTGTTTCCACTGTTTCCCCATCTATTTCCCGTGAAGTGATGGGACTGGATGCCATGTTGAGCTTTAAGCCAACTTTTTCACTCTCCACTTTCACCTTCATCAAGAGGCTTTTGAGTTCCTCTTCACTTTCTGCCATGCGGGTGGTGTCATCTGCATATCTGAGGTTATTGATATTTCTCCCTGCAATCTTGATTCCAGCTTGTGCTTCTTCCAGTCCAGCATTTCTCATGATGTACTCTGCATATAAGTTAAATAAGCAGGGTGACAATATACAGCCTTGACGAACTCCTTTTCCTATTTGGAACCAGTCTGTTGTTCCATGTCCAGTTCTAACTGTTGCTTCCTGACCTGCATACAAATTTCTCAAGAGGCAGATCAGGTGGTCTGGTATTCCCATCTCTTTCAGAATTTTCCACAGTTTATTGTGATCCACACAGTCAAAGGCTTTGGCATAGTCAATAAAGCAGAAATAGATGTATTTCTGGAACTCTTTTGCTTTTTCCATGATCCAGAGGATGTTGGCAATTTGATCTCTGGTTCCTCTGCCTTTTCTAAAACCAGCTTGAACATCAGGAATTTCATGGTTCACATATTGCTGAAGCCTGGCTTGGAGAATTTTGAGCATTGCTTTATTAGCGTGTGAGATGAGTGCAGTTGTGTGGCAGTTTGAGCATTCCTTGGCATTGCCTTTCTTTGGGATTGGAATGAAAACTGACCTTTTCCAGTCCTGTAGCCACTGCTGAGTTTTCCACATTTGCTGGCCTATTGAGTGCAGCACTTTCACAGAATCATCTTTCAGGATTTGGAGTAGCTTAACCGGAATTCTATCACCTCCACTAGCTTTGTTCATAGTGATGCTTTCTAAGGACCACTTGACTTCACATTCCAGGATGTCTGGCTCTAGGTCAGTGATCACACCTTTGTGATTATCTGGGTCATGAAGATCTTTTTTGTACAGGTCTTCTGTGTATTCTTGCCATCTCTTCTTAATATCTTCTGCTTCTATTAGGTCCATACCATTTGTGTCCTTTATCGAGCTCATCCTTGCATGAAATGTTCCTTTGGTATCTCTGATTTTTTTGAAGAGATCCCTAGTCTTTCCCATTCTGTTGTTTTCCTCTATTTCTTTGCATTGACCGCTGAAGAAGGCTTTCTTATCTCTTCTTGCTATTCTTCGGAACTCTGCATTCAGATGTTTATATCTTTCCTTTTCTCCTTTGCTTTTCGCTTCTCTTCTTTTCACAGCTATTTGTAAGGCCTCCCCAGACAGCCATTTTGTTTTTTTGCATTTCTTTTCCATGGGGATGGTCTTGATCCCTGTCTCCTGTACAATGTCACAAACCTCATTCCATAGCTCATCAGGCAGTCTATCTATCAGATCTAGGCCCTTAAATCTATTTCTTACTTCCACTGTATAATCATAAGGGATTTGATTTAGGTAATACCTGAATGGTCTAATGGTTTTCCCTACTTTCTTCAATTCAAGTCTGAATTTGGCAATAAGGAGTTCATGGTCTGAGCCACAGTCAGCTCCTGGTCTTGTTTTTGCTGACTGTATAGAGCTTCTCCATCTTTGGCTGCAAAGAATATAATCAATCTGATTTTGGTGTTGACCATCTGGTGATGTCCATGTATAGAGTCTTCTCTTGTGTTGTTGGAAGAGGGTATTTGTTATGACTAGTGCCTTTTCTTGACAAAACTCTATTAGTCTTTGCCCTCCTTCATTCCATATTCCAAGGCCAAATTTTCCTGTTACTCCAGGTGTTTCTTGACTTCCTAATTTTGTATTCCAGTCCCCTATATTGAAAAGGACATCTTTTTTGGGTGTTAGTTCTAAAACGTCTTGTACGTCTTCATAGAACCGTTCAATTTCAGCTTCTTCGGCATTACTGGTTGGGGCATAGACTTGGGTTACTGTTATATTGAATAGTTTGCCTTGGAAACGAACAGAGATCATTCTGTCATTTCTGAGATTGCATCCAAGTACCACATTTTGGACTCTTTTGTTGACCATGATGGCTACTCCATTTCTTCTGAGGAATTCCTGCCCGCAGTAGTAGATATAATGGTCATCTGAGTTAAATTCACGCATTCCAGTCCATTTCAGTTCGCTGATTCCTAGAATGTCGACATTCACTCTTGCCATCTCTTGTTTGACTACTTCCAATTTGCCTTGATTCATGGACCTGACATTCCAGGTTCCTATGCAATATTGCTCTTTACAGCATCGGGCCTTGCTTCTATCACCAGTCATATCCACAGCTGGGTATTGTTTTTGCTTTGGCTCCATCCCTTCATTCTTTCTGGAGTTATTTCTCCACTGATCTCCAGTAGCATACTGGGCACCTACTGACCTGGGGAGTTTGTCTTTCAGTATCCTATCGTTTTGCCTTTTCATACTGTTCATGGGGTTCTCAAGGCAAGAATACTGAAGTGGTTTGCCATTCCCTTCTCCAGTGGACCACATTCTGTCAGATCTCTCCACAATGACCCGCCCATCTTGGGTTGCTGCACGAGCATGGCTTAGTTTCATTGAGTTAGACAAGGCTGTGGTCCTAGTGTGATTAGATTGCCTAGTTTTCTGTGAGTATGGTTTCAGTGTGTCTGCCCTCTGATTCCCTCTTGCAATACCTACCGTCTTACTTGGGTTTCTCTTACCTTTGGTGTGGGGTATCTCTACACGGCTGCTCCAGCAAAGCGCAACCAGTGCTCCTTACCTTGGACCCACATTAGGCAGGACAATATACTTTATCAGTCTACTGATATTACATGCTAATCTCAGGGATTCCAGTCCAAGATGGTTACACAGGAGGTTCTTGAACTCCCCTTTTCCTATGGACATGTCCAAACACCCATCTCCCTGTCAGAACACAAAGAACAGAAAGCTTATTCAAAGAAATGATAGCTAAAACTTCCTTAACCTGGGGAAGGAAATGGACCTCTAGGTCCCAGGATCCTAGAGAGCTCCAATTAGATTAATTCAAAGAGTCTTCAACCAAAATACATCATAACTCAATCGTCAAAAGTTCAGTTCAGTCACTCAGTCATGTCCGACTCTTTGCGACCCCTTGAATTGCAGCACACCAGGCCTCCCTGTCCATCACCAACTCCTGGAGTTCACTCAAACCCACGTCCATCAAGTCGGTGATGCCATCCAGCCATCTCACCCTCTGTCATCCCCTTTTCCTCCTTCCCCTAATCCCTCCCAGCATCAGAGTCTTTTCCAATGAGTCAACTCTTGGCATGAGGTGGCCAAAGTACTGGAGTTTCAGCTTTAGCATCATTCCTTCCAAAGAACACCCAGGACTGATCTCCTTTAGAATGGACTGGTTGGATCTCCTTGCAGTCCAAGGGACTCTCAAGAGTCTTCTCCAACACCACAGTTCCAAAGCATCAATTATTCGGTGCTCAGGTTTCTTCACAGTCCAACTCTCACATCCATACATGACTACTGGAAAAACCATAACCTTGAGTAGATGGACCTTTGTTGGCAAGGTAATGTCCCTGCTTTTTAATATGCTATCTAGGTTGGTGATAACTTTCCTTCCAAGGAGTGTCTTTTAATTTCATGGCTGCAATCACCATCTGCAGTAATTTTGGAGCCACCCAAAATAAAGTCTGCCACTGTTTCCACTGTTTCCCCATCTATTTCCCATGAAGTAATGGGACAAGATGCCATGATCTTAGTTTTCTGAATGTTAAGCTTCAAGCCAACTTTTTACTTTCCTCTTTCATTTCCATCAAGAGGCGTTTTAGTTCCTCTTCACTTTCTGCCGTAAGGGTGGTGTCATCTGCATATCTGAGGTTATTGATATTTCTCCTGGCAATCTTGATTCCAGCTTGTGCTTCTTTCAACACAGCTTTTCTCATGATGTACTCTGTATATAAGTTAAACAGTTAAAGATTCTTAAAAGCAGAAAGAGAAAAGCAATGTATTATGTATAAGAGAACCCTCATAATACTGGCAGCAGATTTTTCAGCAGAATCTTTGCAGGTCAGAAGGGAGTAGTGTGATATATTCAGTTGCTGATCAAGAATATTGTGTCCAGCAAAGTTGTCCTTGAGAATTCAAAGAAAAAGGAAAAGTTTTCCAGACAAGAAAAAGTGAAAGGAATTCATAATCATAAGACCAGCATTATAAGAAATGTTAAAGGGACTTAACAGTTAAGCAGTTAAACCTGAGATAAAAGAGCCAATTAGGAACAGAAAAACATAAAAGTATCAGTCTCATCGGAAAAGATATTAATAAATATATAGTTAAATTCAGTTAGAATCAGAATCAGTTCAGTCACTCAGTCATGTCAGACTCTTTGCGATCCCATGGACTGCAGCAAGTCAGATTTCCCTGTCCATCACCACCTCCTAGAGCTTACTCAAACTCATGTCCATCCAGTCAGTGATGTCATCCAATCATCTCATCCTCTGTCATCCCCTTCTCCTCCTGCCTTCAATCTTTCCCAGTATCAGGGTCTTTTCCAATGAGTCAGTTCTTCGCCTCAGGTGGCCAAAGTATTGGAGTTTCAGCTTCAGCATCCGTCCTTCCAAAGAATATTCAGGACTGATTTCCTTTAGGATGGACTGGCTTGATCTTCTGGCTGTCTAAGGGATTCTCAAGAATCTTCTCCAACAGCACAGTTCAAAAGCATAAGTTCTTCGGCTCTCAGCTTTCTTCACAGTCCAACTCTTACATCCATATATGACTACTGGAAAAACCATAGCTTTGACTAGAAGGACCTTTGTTGGCAAAGTTTATGTCTCGGTTTTTTAATAGGCTGTCTAGGTTGGTCATAACTTTTCTTCCAAGGAGCAAGCATCTTTTAATTTCATGGCTACATTCACAATCTTCAGTGATTTTGGAACCCCCAAAAATGAAGTCTGTCATTGTTTCCATTGTTTCCCATCTATTCGCCATGAAGTGATGGGACCAGATGCCATGATCTTAGTTATATTAAGAATACTCTAATGTTGTGATGTGTTGTGCTGTGCTTAGTCTCTCAGTCACATATGTCTCTTTGTGACCTCATGGATTACAGCCTGCCTGTTTCCTCTGTCCATGGGAGTTCTCTGTCCATGGGGATTCTCCAGGCAAGAATACAGGAGTGGGCTGCCATGCCCTATTACAACCCAGGGATCAAACCTAGGTCTACCACACTACAGGCAGATTCTTTACTATCTGAGTCACCGAGGAAGTCCAAGAATACTACAGTGGGTAGCCTATCCCTTCTCCAGGGGATCTTCCTGATACAGGAGTTACACCTGGGTCTCCTGCATTGCAAGCAGAAACTTTACCAGCTGAGTTACGAGGGAAGCCAGTGTTGTAATGGTGGTGGATAAATCACTTATAAATCTAGTATGAAGGTTAGAAGATAAAAGTAGTAAAAGTAACTATAACTACAATAATTCATTAATGGATATACAAGGTAAAAAAGGTGTGAATTGTGATATAAAAAACATAAAATTGTGGGTAGAAGGGTGTAAAAATATTGAGCTTTAGTACCTGATCAATCTTAAATTGTTAAAAGCTTAAAGGACAAGGTTATCAGTTCAGTTCAGTCACTCAGTCCTGTCTGACTCTTTGCAACCCCATGGACTGTAGCATGCCAGACTTCCCTGTCCATTACCAACTCCCAGAACTTGCTCAAAATTATTTCCATCCAGTCGGTGATGCCATCCAACCATCTCGTTCTCTGTTGTTCCCTTCTCCTCCTGCCTTCAATCTTTCCCAGGGTCTTTTCCAATGAGTGAGTTCTTCGCATCAGGTGGCCAAGTTATTAGAGCTTCAGCATAAGTCCTTCCAATGAATATTCAGGAGTGGTTTCCTATAGGATGGACTGATTGGATCTCCTTGCATTCCAAGGGATTCTCAAGAGTCTTCTCCAACACCACATTTCAAAAGCATCAATTCTTTGGTGCTCAGCTTTTTTTTTTTTTTTTTAACTTTTTTAAAAATTTTAATTGGAGGCTAATTACTTTATAATATTGTAGTGGTTTTTGCCGTATACTGAGATGGCACCCCACTCCAGTACTCTTGCCTGGAAAATCCCATGGACTGAGGAGCCTGGTAGGCTGCAGTCCATGGGGTCGCTAGGAGTCTGACACGACTGAATGAGTTCACATTCACTTTTCACTTTCATGCATTGGAGAAGGAAATGGCAACCCACTCCAGTGTTCTTGCCTGGAGAATCCCAGGCACGAGGGAGCCTGGTGGGCTGCCATCTCTGGGGTTGCACAGAGTCGGACACGACTGAAGCAACTTAGCAGCAGCAGCAGCAGCAGCAGACATGAATCAGCCATGGGTGTACATGTGTCCCCCCGTCCTGAAATCCCTCCCACTTTCCTCCCCATCCCATTCCTCTATGTTGTCCCAGTGCACTGGCTTTGAGTGCCCTGTTTCATGCATCAAACTTGGACTGGTCATTGATTTCACGTATGCTAATATTCATGTTTCAATGCTATTCTTTCAAATCATCCCACCTTTGCCTTCTCCCAGAGTCCAGACATCTGTTCTTTACATATGTCTCTTTTGCTGTCTTGCATATAGGGTCACCATTACCATCTTTCTAAACTTCATATATATGCATTAATATGTTATATAGGTTTTTTTTCTTTCTGACTTCACTCTGTATAATAGGCTCCAGTTTTAGCCGCCTCATTTATAGCCCAACTCTCACATTCATACAGGACTACTGGAAAATCTATAGCTTTGACTAGATGAACCTTTCTTGGAAAAGGAATATCTGCCTTCAAATATGCTGTTTATAGCTTTTATAAATGAGCTGTTCATATTTTATAATAATATGCTGGTCATAGCTTTTCTTCCAAGGAACAAGCATCTTTTAATTTCATGGCTGTAATCACCATCTTCAGTGATTCTGGAGCCTAAGAAAATAAAGTCTCTCACTGTTTCCATTGTTTACCCATCTATATGCCATGAAGTGATGGGACCAGATGCCATAATCTTAGTTTTTTGAATGTTGAATTTTAAGCCAGTCTTTTCACCCTCATCTTTCAGTTTAATGAAGAGGCTCTTTACTTCCTCTTCCTTTCTGCCATAATGGTCGTATGGGCATAGATCAGATAGATAGAGTGCCTGATGAACTATGGAATGAGGTTTGTGACATTGTACAGGAGACAGGGATCAAGACCATTCCCATAGAAAAGAAATGCAAAAAAGCAAAATGCCTGTCTGGGGAGGCCTTAAAAATAGCTGTGAAAAGAAGAGAAGTGAAAAGCAAAAGGAGAAAAGGAAAGATATAAGCATCTGAATGCAGAGTTCCAAAGAATAGCAAGGAGAGATAAGAAAGCCTTCTTCAGCAATCAATGCAAAAAAAAAAAAAAAAAAAAAGAAAAAAATAGAGGAAAACAACAGAATGGGAAAGACTAGGGATCTCTTCAAGAAAATCAGAGATACCAAAGGAACATTTCATGCAAAGATGAGCTCGATAAAGGACAGAAATGGTATGGACCTAACAGAAGCAGAAGATATTAAGAAGAGATGGCAAGAATACACAGAAGAACTGTACAAAAAATTTCTTCACGACCCAGATAATCATGAAGGTGTGATCACTGACCTAGAGCCAGACATCCTGGAATGTGAAGTCAAGTGGTCCTTAGAAAGCATCACTATGAACAAAGCTAGTGGAGGTGATAGAATTCCAGTTAAGCTATTCCAAATCCTGAAAGATGATTCTGTGAAAGTGCTGCACTCAATAGGCCAGCAAATGTGGAAAACTCAGCAGTGGCCACAGGCCTGGAAAGGTCAGTTTTCATTCCAATCCCAAAGAAAGGCAATGCCAAAGAATGCTCAAACTACCGCACAATTGCACTCATTTCACACGCTAGCAAAGTAATGCTCAAAATTCTCCAAGCCAGGCTTCAGCAATATGTGAACTGTGAACTTCCTGATGTTCAAGCTGGTTTTAGAAAAGGCAGAGGAACCAGAGATCAAATTGCCAACATCCTCTGGATCATGGAAAAAGCAAGAGAGTTCCAGAAAAACATCTATTTCTGCTTTATTGACTATGCCAAAGCCTTTGACTGTGTGGATCACAATAAACTGTGGAAAATTCTGAAAGAGATGGGAATACCAGACCACCTGATCTGCCTCTTGAGAAATCTGTATGCAGGTGAGGAAGCAACAGTTAGAACTGGACATGGAACAACAGACTGGTTCCAAAGGAGTATGTCAAGGCTGTATATTGTCACCCTGTTTATTTAACTTATATGCAGAGTACATCATGAGAAATGCTGGACTGGAAGAAACACAAGCTGGAATCAAGATTGCTGGGAGAAATATCAATAACCTCAGATATGCAGATGACACCACCCGCATGGCAGAAAGTGAAGAGGAACACAAAAGCCTCTTGATGAAGGTGAAAGTGGAGAGTGAAAAAGTTGGCTTAAAGCTCAACATGGCATCCAGTCCCATCACTTCACGGGAAATAGATGGGGAAACAGTGGAAACAGTGTCAGACTTTATTTTTCTGGGCTCCAAAATCACTGCAGATGGTGACTGCAGCCATGAAATTAAAAGACACTTACTCCTTGGAAGGAAAGTTATGACCAACCTAGATAGCATATTCAAAAGCAGAGACATTACTTTGCCAACAAAGGTCCGTCTAGTCAGGGCTATGATTTTTCCTGTGGTCATGTATGGATGTGAGAGTTGGACTGTGAAGAAGGCTGAGTGCCAAAGAATTGATGCTTTTGAACTGTGGTGTTGGAGAAGACTCTTGAGAGTCCCTTGGACTGCAAGGAGATCCAAGCAGTCCATTCTGAAGGAGATCAGCCCTGGGATTTCTTTGGAAGGAATGATGCTAAAGCTGAAACTCCAGTACTTTGGCCACCTCATGTGAAGAGTTGACTCATTGGAAAAGACTCTGATGCTGGGAGGGATTGGGGGCAGGAGGAGAAGGGGATGACAGTGGATGAGATGGCTGGATGGCATCACGGACTCGATGGTCATGAGTCTGAGTGAACCCCGGGAGTTGGTGAGGGATAGGGAGGCCTGGCGTGCTGCGATTTATGGGGTCGCAAAGAGTCGGACATGACTGAGCGACTGATCTGATCTGTGTATCTAAGGTTATTGATATTTATCCTAACAGTCTTGATTACAGCTTGTGCTTCATCCAGCATGATGTACTCTGCATATAATTTAAATAAACAGGGTGACAATATACAGCCTTGATGTACTCCTTTCTCAATTTGGAAACAGTCTGTTCCATGTCCTGTTCTAACTGTTGATTCTTTGTCTACATACAGGTTTCTCAGGAGGCAGGTAAGGTGGTCTGGGATCCCCATTTCTTTAAGAATTTTCCACAGTGTATCGTGATCCACAGAGTGAAAGGCTTTGGCATAATCAGTAAAGAAGAAGTAGATACTTTTCTGGTATTCTTTTGGTTTTTCTATGATCCAGTGGATGTTGGCAATTTGATCTGTGGTTCCTCTGCCATTTTTAAATCCAGTTTGAACATTTGGAAGTTCATGGTTCACATACTGTTGAAGCCTGGTTTGGAGAATTTGAGCATTACTTTGCTAGCCTGTGAGATGAGTGCAATTGTGCTATAGGTTAAACATTCTTTGACATTGCCTTTCTTTGGAATTGGAATGAAAACTGACCTTTTCCAGTCCTGTGGCCACTGCTGAGTTTTCCAAATTTGCTGACATATTGAGTACAGCACTTCCATGTCACCATCTTTTAGGATTTGAAATAGCTCAGCCGGAATTCCATCAACTCCACTAGCTTTGTTTGTCGTGACGCTTCTTAAGGCCCACTTGACTTTACATTCCAGGATGTCTGGCTCTAGGTGAATCATCCCACCATCATGTTTATCAGGTTCATTTAGTTCTTTTTTTTTGTAGTAGTTCTTCTGTGTATTCTTGCCACCTCTTCTTAATATTTTCTGTTTTGTTAGGTCCATACCATTTCTCTCCTTTATTGTGCCTATCTTTGCATGAAATGTTCCCTTGGTATCTCTAATTTTCTTGAATAGATCTTAGTTTCTTCCCCTTGTATCATTTTCCTCTATTTCTTTTCATTGATCATTGAGGAAGGTTTTTTTTATCTGTTTTTGCTTTTCTGAACTCTGCATTCAGATGGGTATATCTTTCCTTTTCTTTTTTTGCCTTTCACTTCTCTTCTTTTCTTAACTATTTGTAAGGCCTCCTCAGACAACCATTTTGACTTTTTTCATTTCTTTTTCTTGCAGATGGTCTTAATCACTGCCTCCTATACAATGTCATGAACCTCCATCCATAGTTCTTCAGGCACTGTCTATCATATCCCTTGAATCTCTCTGTCACTTCCACTATATAATTGTAAGGGATTTGATTTAGGCCATACCTGAATGATCTAGTGGTTTTCCCTACTTTATTCAATTTAAATATGAATTTGTCAGCTCCTGGTCTTGTGGATATCATAAGAGAATACTACAAAGTTATAGTATTGGCAACAAATTGGACAACCTAGAAGAAACTGACAAATTTCTGGAAATATATAGCCTTTCAAAATTGAATCAGAAACAGACAATGTGAACATACCAATCACTAGTGGTAAAATTGAATTTTTTAATTTAAAAAATTTCCAGCAGATAACAGTCCAGAATCAGACAGATTCACAGGGAAATGCTCTCAAAGATATAAATATCTACACTCCTATTCCAAAAAATTTCAGAGGACTCCTAAGTTCATTCTATGAAGACACTATGATCCTGATACCAAAACTAGACAAAGATACCACAAAAAGAAAATTGCAGGCAATATCTTTGATGAATATGGATGCAAAAATCTTAGCAAACAAAATTTAACAATATATAAAAAAATGATCATATACAAAAATCAAGTGGAATTTATTTCAGAGATGCAAATCAGTCAGTATGATACATTACATTAACAGAAGAAAGAATAAAAATCACACTATCATCTCAATAGATGCAGAAAAAGCATTTGACAAAATTTAACATCTCTTCATGATAAAAAGTCTTATCAAAGCTGATATAGAGGTAAATATCCTGTATATGTTGGCATATATTCTAACATAATAAAGGCCACTTATGGCAAACCCACAACCAGCATCATACTCAGTGGTGAAATTGAAAGCCTTTCTTCTAAAACCAGAGACAAGAAAAGGGTGCCCACTTTTGCTACTTTTTAACATAGTATATGAAGTCCTAGCTATAGTAATCAGACAAGAGAAAATTAAAAGGCATCCAAATTGGAAGGGGAAAAAGTAAAGCTTCCACTGTTTGCTTTGCAGATGGCATGATACTTTATATAGAATGCTTTAGCATCTCTACCAAAACTATTAGCACTAATAAATTAATTTGGTTAAGATGTAGAATATAATATTTATATATAGAAACTTGTTACTTGTCTATATACTAATAATGAATTACCAGAAAAAGTAAGGAAATAACCCCATTTACAATTGCATCAAAAAGAATAAAATACCTAGGAATAAACTCAACCAAGGAGGAGGAATATCCATACTCTAAGAAATATAAAACATTAATTAAGGAATCTGAAAATGATACAAAGAGGTGGAAGGATGTTCCATGTTCTTTGATTAAAGGATTTAACATTGTTAAAATGTCCATACTATCCGAAATAATTTACATATTGAATGCAATCCCTATCAAAATACCCATAATATTTTTCACAGAACTAGAAAAAATCTTTAAAAATTATATGGAATCACCCTGAATTGCCAAGTTGAGAAAAAAGAACAAAACTGGAGGTATCAATTCTCTGAATTCAAACTATAATAAAAAGCTACAGTGATCAAAACTGCACTGTTTGACATTAAAATGGACACATAAGTCAGTGGAACTGAATACAGAGGCCAGAACCCAAGGCAAAACATTCAATACACAGTAATCCAAGTCTATGCCCCAAACACTAATGCTGAAGAAGCTGAAGTTGAATAGTTCTCTGAAAACCTACATGACATTCTAGAACTAACACCGAAGAAAAGGATGTGACTTTCATCATAGGGGACTGGAATGCAAAAGTAGGAAGTCAAGAGATTACTGGAGTAAAAGGCAAATTTGGCCTTGGAGTACAAAATGAAGCAGGGCTAAAGGCTAACAGAGTTTTGTCAAGAGAACGATTGATCATAGCAAACACTCTCTTCCAACAACACAAGACTCTACACATGGACATCACCAGATGGTCAATAGTGAAATCAGATTGATAATATTCTCTGTAGCTGAAGATGGACAAACCCTAAACAGTCAGCAAAAACAACACCAGGGGCTGACTGTGGCTCAGATCATGAACCCCTTATTGCAAAATTCAGACTTAAATTGAAGAATGTAGGGAAAACCACTAGGCCATTAAGGTATGACCTAAATCAAATCCCTTATGATTACACAGTGGAAATGACAAATAGATTCAAGGGTCTGGATCTGATAGGCAGTGTGCCTGAAGAACTATGTTGGAGGTTTGTAACAGTGTACAGGAGACTATGATCAAAACCATTCCCAAGACAAAGAAATGCGAAAAGGCAAAATGGTTGCCTGAGGAGGCCTTACAAATAGTTGAGAAAAGAAAAACAGTTAATGAGGTGGATGAAACTGGAGCCTATTATACAGAGTGAAGTAAGCCAGAAAGAAAAATACCAATACAGTATGCTACTGCTGCTGAGTCACTTCAGTCGTGTCCGACTCTGTGTGACCCCATAGATGGCAGCCCACCAGGATGCCCCATCCCTGGGATTCTCCAGGCAAGAACACTGGAGTGGGTTGCCATTTCCTTCTCCAGTGCATGAAAGTGAAAAGTGAAAGTGAAGTCGCTCAGTCATGTCCGACCGTCAGCGACCCCATGGACTGCAGCCTTCCAGGCTCCTGCATCCATGGGATTTTCCAGGTAAGAGTACTGGAGTGGGATGCCATTATACTAATGCATATATATGGAATTTAGAAAGATGGTAACAATAACCCTGTATACGAGACAGCAAAAGAGACACTGATGTATAGAACAGTCTTTTGGACTCTGTAGGAGAGGGAGAGGGTGGGATGATTTGGGAGAATGGCATTGAAACATGTATAATATCATATATGAAATGAGTCACCAGTCCAGGTTCAATGCACGATATTGGATGGTTGGGGCTGGTGCACTGGGACGACCCAGAGGGATGGTATGGGGAGGGAGGAGGGAGGAGGGTTCAGGATGGGGAACACGTGTATACCTGTGGCAGATTCATGTTGGTATATGGTAAAACCAATACAATATTGTAAAGTTAAAAAATAAAAATAAAAAAAAAGAAAAAAGTTAAAAGCAAGGGAGAAAAGGAAAAACATATTCATCTGAATGCAGAGTTCCAAAGAATAGCAAGGAGAGATAAGAAAGCTTCCTTAAGTGATTAATGCAAAGAAATAGAGGAAAACAATAGAATGGGAAGAACCTAGAGATCTCTTCAAGAAAAGTAGAGATACCAAGGGAACATTTCATGCAAAGATGGGCTCAGTAAAGGACAGAGACGGTATGAACCTAACAGAAGCAGAAGATATTAAGAAGAGGTGACAAGAATACCCAGAACTATACAAAAGACATCTTAACGACCCAGCTGACCATTATGATGTGATCACTCACCTCGAGCCAGACATCCTAGGGTGTGAAGTCAAGTGAGCCTTAGGAAACATCACTATGAACAAAGCTAGTGGAGGTGAAGGGATCCCAGCTGAGCTTTTTCAAATCCCAAAAGATGGTTCTGTGAAAGTGCTGCACTCAATACACCAGAAAATTTGGAAAACTTAGCAGTGGCCACAGGACTGGAAAAGGTTAGTTTTCATTCCAATCTCAAAGAAAGGCAAAGCCAAGAATGTTCAAACCTACAAACATATAGTCAATTAATCTACAACAAAGAAGCAAAAATATACAATGGAGGAAAGACATGCCTTTCAATAAATATGCTGGGAAAATCAGACAGCTATCTATAAAACAATGAGAGTAGAACATTTCCTGTATCCATATGCAAAATAAACTAAAAATTGATTAAAGAGCTAAAAGTAAAACCTGTAACCATAATACCAGAAGAAATCATACGTAGAACACTCTTTGACATGTATAGTAGCAATATTTTTCTTTGATCTGACTCTTAAGGCAAAGGAAATAAAAGCAAAAATAAACAAATGGGACCAAATTAAAGTAAAAAAAAACTTTTCAACAGTAAAAGAAACCGTCAACAAAATGAGAGGACAGTCAAATAAATGGAATAAAATATTTGCAATTGATATGACCAGTAAGAGTTTAATATCCAAAATATATAAACAGCTTATACAACACAATATCAAAAAGAAGAAATCAAAAAATGGGCAGATAACTCCAAAAGACATTTTTTCCGAAGAAGATACACAAATGGCCAATAAGCCCATGGTAAGAGGCTCACCACAGGTAATCATCGGAGAAATGCACATCAAAACCTCAGTGAGAAATCACTTCATACTCGTGGCTATCATCAAAAAGTCTACAAATAACAAAAGTTGACAATGATGTGGACAAAATGGAACCACAGTACATAGTTGAGATAAATTAGTGTATCCACTGTGGAAAATAATATATAGATACCTCAAAACAGTAAAAATAGAATTATCATATGATCCAGCAATTTCACTGTTGAATACATATCTGAAGTAAACAAAAAGACACATGCACTCCAATGTTAATAGCAGCATTATTTACAATAGCTATGATATGAAAGTATCCATCAACAGATTCAGTTCAGTTCAGTTCAGTCACTCAGTCGTGTCTGACGCTCTGCGACCCCATGAACTGAAGCACACCAGGCCTCCCTGTCCATCATCAACTTCCGGAGTTCACCCAAACTCTAATCTATTGGGTTGGTGATGCCATCCAACCATCTCATTCTCTGTCATCCCCCTCTCCTTCTGCTCTCAATCTTTCCCAGAATTAGAGTCTTTTCAAATGTCAGCTGTTTGCATCAGGTGGCCAAAGCATTGGAGTTTCAGCTTCAATATCAGTCCTGGATGTCATTTCAAACTTGTAATGCCATACATTTCTATCTATATGTTGTTCTAGTTCCATCCCAGCATTTTTTGTGTACTGTGTCTTTATTATCATTCAGTTTCAAAAAATTTTAATCCCTCAGGATTTTTTTCTTAAGGAGATGGGTTATTTAGAAGTATCATTTATAAGCATTTAAACATTTGGGATTTTCTAAGTATCTAATGTTTATTGATTTCCAATTTAATTTCACTATGACCAGAGAATATATTTCATAAGGTACCAAATATTTGACTTTTTTGAAACCTACTTTGTGGATCACTATGTGGTTTACCTTGGCAAGTGATACATGTGTGCTGAAAAAAATAAAATAGATTCATTGTAGTTGGGTATTTTAGCAGTTGTTTGGTGTTGTGTTCTTTGTTTTTGCCTCTTTAATTTTTGTGATTTTTCATTAAATGTATGTACATTTAGGATTTTTTTTTCCTGGTGATTGTTTCTTTTAATATTATATATTGTCCCTCTTATGCTTTTGTAAAATTCTTTGCCTTCAAATCTTTGTCTGATACTAGCTTAGGCATGCCAGTTTTCTTGTGGTTACTCTTTGCATGTTATAACTTTTCAGTCATTTACTTTTAACCTATCTTTGTCTTTATGATACATTTTTTTGTAGAAAGCATATGGATTGCCAATAAACTGATTTTCTAAGAATAAACAGATGAGTGGATAAAGAAGATATGGCATACACACACGCATGTATACATGAAATATTATTCAACCATAAAAAGAATGAAATTCTGCCATTAGCAGCAATGTGGATAAACCTAGAGGGTGAATAAAGTCAGACAGAGAAACACAATTGTTCAATGGTATCACTTATATGTGGGATCTAAAAAATGAAACAAAAGTATGCAACAAAAATAGAAACAGACTCATACAGAAAAAACCAATGGTTACCAATGGGAAGAGAGTAATGGTCACAATAGGGGTATAGAATTAAGAGACACAAACTATCACATACAAAAATAAATAACCTACAAGGATATGTTATGTAGCACAGGAAAATGTAGCCATTATTTTGTAATAAGCTTAAATGGAATATAATCTATAAAAATATTTAATCTGTATGCCATATATCTGAAACTAATATAATATTGTAAATCAACTATATGTCAATAAAGTAAAATAGAAAAAATAATATGAAAAATGCCTACAAAAGACATAAATACAGTTTAGTCAGTCACGTCTGACTCTTTGCGACTGCATGGACTGCAGCATGCCAGGCTTCCCTGACCATCACCGACTCCCAGAGTTTGCTCAAACTCATGTCCATCCAGTCAGTGATGCCATCCAACCATCTCATCCTCTGTCGTTCCCTTCTCCTGCCTTCAATCTTTCCCAGAATCAGGGTCTTTTCCAGAGTCAGTTCTTTGCATCACGTGGGCAAAGTATTGGAGGTTCAGCCTCAGCATCAGTCCTTCTGATGAATATTCAGGACTGATTTCCTTCAGGATTGACTGGTTTGATGCCCTTGCAGTCCAAGGGACTCTCAAGAGTCTTCTCCAACACCATAGTTCAAAAGCATCAGTTCTTCAGCGCTCAGCTTTCTTTATAGCTCAACATTCATATCCATACATGACTACTGGAAAAAACCCTAATCTGACCCCACAAGAGACTGACCCAGACTTGCCTGTGAGTGTCCAGGAGTCTCTGGCAGAGGTGTGGGTTGGTGGTGGCCTGCTATGGGGTCGGGGACACTGAGTGCAGCAGTGGATGCATGGGACCTTTTGAAGGAGGTTGCCATTATCTTCTTTACCTCCACCACTGTTTAATCTCAGGTCAAACAACAGGGAGGGAACACAGCCCCACCCATCAACAGAAAATTGGATTAAAGATTTACTGAGCATGGCCCCACCCACAGAACAAGACCCAGTTTCCCCCACAGTCAGTCTCCCCCATCAGGAAGCTTCCCTAAACCTCTTATCCTTACCCCTCAGAGGGCAGACAGAATGAAAACCACAATCACAGAAAGCTAATCAAACTGATCACATGGACCACAGCCTTGTCTAACTCAATGAAACTATGAGCCATGCCATGTAGGGCCACCCAAGACAGCCAGGTCATGGTGGAGAGTTCTGACACAACATAGTCCACTGGAGAGGGAAATGACAAAAGGCATACATAAATGGAAAAATATTCTATGCTCATGAATTGAAAGAGTTCATATTGTTACAATACCCATATTACCCAAAATGATTCACAGATTCAATGCAATCCCAATTAAAATTTCAATGGTAGTTTCAACATAAACAGAAAAAAAAAATCCTAAAATTTGTGTGAAGCCACAAGATACCCCTAATAGCCAAAGCAATCTTGGGAAAGAAACAAAACTGGAGGCATCACACTTCCTAATTTCAAACTATAAAGAAAAAAAGAAAAAAACTCAGCTTTTTTTTTTTCCCCCTATGTAGGGAAAAACCCAATTGTTCCCCACTGTGTGTTTCTTTCTTGTGTGTCTCCTTTACCATTAGTAGAACATTCCTTTTTACACTTCTGGTGACCAAATGCCTGGAGAAATTTACCCACCTCAAGCAATTCTCTGCAACATCACCTGAGTGTCCTGAACTACAATTATGACACTTTATACCCAGAGATTGCATCACATCCCACATGTTAAGGGCTCAGCCCTACAAGACTACTCTCATCCCAACTCAGTTGCCGTTCAGAAACCCAGTTTATCTCCTGTGGCCATGACCAACTGGCTATAGATTGGAGGTTAAAAAAACCTCCTTCTTGAGTCTGATCAATTTGCTAGAGAAGCTCATAAAACTCAGGGCCACACTGTCTCACATTTATCAGTTTATTAAAGGATATAATAAAGGATGAACTTCCCTGGTGGCTCAGTGGTAAAGAATCTGCCTGCCATTGAAGGAGATGCTAAGAAAAGCATGCTCAATCCCTGGGTTGGGAAGATGCCCTAGAGAAGGAAATGGCAACCCACTCCACTAGTTCTAGCCTGGAAAATTCCATGGACAGAGGAGCCTCGTGGGCTACAACCCATGGGATCACAAAGAGTCAGACATGACTGAGCACACCTTCACCTCACCACCATAATAAAGGTTACAGATGGACAACCAGATGAAGAGATACTTAGGGCAAGCTCTAGGAGGGACCCAAATGTAGGAACTTCTGTACACGTGGACTGGGAGTATGTCACCTTCCTGGTGCGAATGTCTTCACCAGCCAGGAAGCTCTCTATGGCTGCACTATTGGGATTTTATAGAGGTTTCTTCATGTAGGGGTGGTCAATTATTAACTCCATGTCTAGCCTCTCCCCTCTCTGGAGGATGGGAAAGGGAGGGGGCAAAACTTGCAAGCTTCTAATGATGACTTTGTCTTTCTAGTGACAAGCCTCCATCCAGAAGTCCTGCAAGAGTCACCTCAACAGAACAAAAGATGTTCCTAGTGCTCATATCATGAAAATTTACTACGGTTTTATGAGCTGTGTTAGGGTAGAATCAAAGACATATGTTAGAACAAGATATTCTCCTGGTAAACACCTAGAAAATATCAAGGATTTTAGGAGCTCTGTGCCAGGAACAAGGAGCAGAGATCAACACATATATTTTACATTATCTCATGTAAACTATATTACAAAGCTATAAAAATCAAAAGAGTATGGTATTTGTATAAAAACAGACACACAGATCAATGGAAAACAATAGAGCACTCAAAAATTAACCCATATATATAAGATTAATTATTTTACAACAAAGGAGCCAAGAATAAACAATGAATAGAGGATGCTCTCTTCTGTAAATGGTTAGTAAAACTCTACAACCATAAGCAAAAGAAAGAAACTGAACCATCTCACACCATACACAAAAATCAACTGAAAATGCATTGAAGACTTGAATGTAAGGCCTGAAACATTAAATACCTGGAAGAACACATGGGGGTAAGCTCTTTGACATTGGTCTTGACAATTTTTTCTTTGATTTGACACCCAAAGACAACATATGCAAAAAACAAACAACTATTACTACATCAAACTAAAAAGCTTCTACATATCACACATAAAAAGATGCTCAACATGATCAATCATCAAGGAAATGCAAACCAAAACCAAAATGGGGTATCACTTCACACATGTTAGAATGGCTACCATGATAAGGGATAACAAGTGTTGAATAGGATGTGTATAAAAAGGATTCATATGAATTGATGGAGCTACTATGGAAAAAGAGTAGTTCCTCAAAAAAATAAAATACAGAACTGCTATATTATCCAGCAGTTCCACTTCTGTGTATACATCAGGAGAGGAAAATAAAAATGTGCATATATATATATATATTCAACCATAAAAAGAATGAATCTTGCCATTTTTTATAACATGGATGAACTTCGGAAGCATTATACTAAGTGAAACAAGTTGAACAGGGGAAGACAAATACTGTATGATCTTATTTACATGTGAAATCTAAAAAGAATGAACTTATAATTACAGAACAGATTGATGGCTGCCAGAGATAGGGGCAGGTGGGAAGTGGGGAAAATGAGTGAAGGTGGTCAGAAGACACAACCTTCCAGTTATAAGATAAATAAGTTCTGGGTATATAATGCATAGCAGGATGACTATAGTCAACAATACTGTACTGCATATTTGAAAGTTGCTGAGAGAGTAGATCTTAAAAATTATTATAAGAAAACTCTGTAACTATGTGAGGCGATGGATGTTAACTAAACTTACCATTCTAATCATTTTTCAATATGTACATATATCAAATCATTATGATGTACACCTTAAACTAATACAATATTATATATCAACAAAACTGGAAATAGTTAAAATAAATATATATTACCAAAAAAGTTAATATCATCTGAGAACACCCATACAGAAACTCTCAGAATAATTTTTGACCATATATCTGGGCATCTCATAGACCAGTCAAGCTGACCCATAAAATTAACCATCACAAGTATCCAACAGGATACTATGGAAGTAATATAGTATGAGTTCTGAGAATAAATTTTAAATGACATTGTGACTTCTGCTTTTTTCTCTTGTTCTATAAGAAGCCAGCTGGCATATCACAAGGACACTCAAATAGTCCTAGGGCACGGTCCTCCTCGTGAGGATTTCTGACCTCCAACCTACAGCCATGTGGTTGAGTCATCTTAGACTTAGATCCTCCAGTCTCAGTCCAACTTTCAGATGATTGCAGTTCTGGCCAATGTCTGGACTGCAACCTCATGAAAGTGCTCGAGCCAGAACCACCTTGCTTATCACGCTCTCAAATTCCTGACACACAGCAATTGTGTGAGATAATGTGTGTTTATTCTTGCTTTAAATTAATAAGGGTAATTTACTACTAGAAATAGGTAACTAATTTAAAAGTCATTAAACAAAAATAATTGCTGTGTGCTTTCAAAAATTTCAAGGTCAGGAAAACAGAAAAACAAAAAGACTTTATCGGAATAAATGAAAAAAAAAATAACAACAACAATCTAATGCAATGAATGATCCTAGAATGACTCAGCACCAGAAAAGAGTGGGTGTGTGTTCCTTTGTGCATGAATTGGCACTGGCCTTCCCCCACATTTTTTGCCATAATAACGACTATTAGATGATTGGAGAAATCTGTATGGTCTGTCCCTTAGGTAATACGTTAATTTCCTGTTTTTGCTCATTGTACTGAAATTATGTAAGACTATATTCTCGTTTTTAGGAAATACATATTGAAGTATTTAGAAGAGGGGCATCATGCCTGTAACTTATCTCAGAGAGTTCTAAAGTAAAAATTTATATAATTGTAATCATATACACTTATAAACCTATATGTGTATATATCTAAATCTCTATATAACTATATCATAGTTATTTATCTAGAAAGAGGGAGAGCTGGAGAATGAAAAAGAAAATATAGTGAAATGTTAACATTTGGGTAATCTGAGTGATGAATGTGTGGGGATCCTTTGTATTATTTTTGCAACTTTTCTGCCTTAGTTATTGCAAAATAAAAAGAAAAGGACATCAGAGGTGGTTGCTATTCCTTAGTTTCCTTTGTAAGTAAACGGTTTTCAAACGGAAGGTTGGAAACATGAATAACTTTTGAAATGAATTTAGCGGATCCAAACCAGAATTTTCAAGAGAGAGAAAGTGAGGGAAGCGGAAAGGGAAAGGGGAGAGGAGGGGAAGGGAGAGTGAGCAGAGGGAGGAAGGGTTGGACGGGGGAGGAGAGGAGATGATAGAATAGGACAGGACAGGAGAGCCTCATAGATCGGTCAGGGTAGTGCTATTTTGCTTCAGAGCCCCAGCGGCAAAAGTAGATGCCCTGGGCTGCGCGGTCCAAAAAGTTGGAAAGCGAGTGCACTAAAGATTGGCGTCTGGGCCAAACAGTGAATCAGAGTTTCTCCGCCCGCCGGCCCCGGGCCAACCCGCAGCTCCTTCTGCCACCCTCACGGTGCGGTCCCGCCCCCAGCAGCCTGCAGGTGTGCACTCAGGCTAGCACGTGGTGCCAGATACTACTTAAGGGCCCACCTTCCCCTGCTTGCAGCTGCCAGCTTCTCTAGCCCTGTCTTCTCGGAGCTGCTGGAGGCTCGCGGGTCTCAGAACGCATCCCGCCGCTGGGGCTGCAGCCGTGGCATGGGCGCCGCGGGCCCGATCTGGGTTTTCCTGACTCTTCTCGCGCCGGGGGTCCTCGGTGAGCTGGGAATGGGATCATGGAGGTAGGGAAGCTTCTGGGACCGGGATGGCCTCTGTGCCACGATGCAAAGGAAGCAGTCAAAAGTGAGAAGGTGGGACAACCTTGCCTGCTTCTCGCTCGTTTGGGGCACCTCTCTTGGTCCTGAAGGTCTTCGCTCGCTGCTCCCGTGCTGGGGCCACCAGTATCGCTGGATGCATGACGGAATGGCACTATGTGATCTGTCCAGTGTATCCTGTGGCGTGACGTGCCCGCCCCGTGCTCGCCGGGCTCCGAGCGGCCGGGACTCAGCATGTGCTCAGCGCTCTGGGTCCCTCAGGTCTGCGAGCGCTAATGCCGAGACCCTTATCCGAAACCTAGTTGTGCTGAGTGCAGTTGCATGCTCCGCTAGGCGCGGGAGTTTCTGCACACACTGAACGCCCCCCTGCCAATAAAAACAGCACAGCCTCCCGCTAGCTTCCCAAAAAGGAACAATGTCTGATTCCCAGGCGTGATTCTCATATATATATATATATTTTAAATTTTGATGTGATATTGGTAGAGAGATCCTAAATGCTAAACATCTGGAGCTACTTAGAAAAGCTGATATATGAATAAAATACTGCAGTTCTTTGTGTTATTTATTGTCAAGGGCACCAGAAAGTGTCATTCAACGTTTATTATAATTTTCTTCCTCCAGATTGGTTTAATTTTAAATTGTAATTTAAATTGTAAATTAAGATTGGAGTCTGTTGGTAATAGGCTAGGTATAACTGTCTAATAATTTTCAGAGGACAGTGGATAAGAAATTTACTGTATACAGACCTCAATACCTACGTGACTTTTAGCAAGTCATTTAGTTCCCAAGCCTCAGTTTCTTCACCTTTAAAAGGAAGCTATTGATAAGCAGCCCTACCCTTACTGGACTGCCCTGAATAGCAGATGAAATTAAGCAAATGAAAGCTGGATGTTTGGTGTTATTACTAAATGCCAGTAATAAGATGACTATCTGGATCTGTTTTGATGGAGTCAGCATTTAAGCTTGACCACTGCCAGCTTGCTAGGGGATATTGCATACTTCGGTTCTATTACAGTTTACTTTGTCAACTTCCTAACATTCAGCTTTTTCCTGACCCTTAATTGAACATTTCCCCAAACCACTATCTCTCTCTCCTACCTATTAACTCTCTTTGAACAAATGTACTTTCACAACTTTCTCTAACACATCTTTGTGGCATTGTTCCTGACCAGACTTCTTGCCAGCGTTCCATTCGTTTTTCTAAATTTCAGAGAGGATGTTATCAATTGAAAATCAACTTCTTTAGCAACCCTGCCAATTCATTGTTCCCCCAAGGATGCCAGAGCATCCCCTTCCAGTACCAGAGCAGAACTATCCTCTCAGTCACTTAACTCCAGACACACGAAAGAGCAGGTTTACTGAACTGCCAGCTGTCATAACTAGTGTGCTTCTGTTGTTTGTCTTATCATTCTCACACCAGTATTCTGATCATTCTCATTATGATTACCTTTGTAACAACCTCCTCTCTTACAGGTTATTCTGATACTTGTCCAACCTTTCCAATCATGAAAACTAAAAATATCTTTTTCATTATTTCACTCCCTTGCTCAAAAATCTAAAAGGGCTTCCTACTGACTGTGGAATTAAGACTTTGGATCTCACTTAAGCATACCCCTCCTGATTCCCTACCACTTCCTGCTCGTCTTGACTGACTGTCACCCTATGATCTCTTGCTCATGCTCTGCTCATACCCTCCTCCTACTATGTACCCTCCCCTGTCCATCCCTTGGCTCTTGGCCAGTTCCTGCCTCTGAGGATGCTTAAGAAACTCTTGACATTCCTTTTACAAAAAGTATGCATACATATATTTTTCCAGTTTTATTGAAAAATAACTGATATACATCACTAAGTTTAAGGTGTACAGCATGATGGTTTGATTTGCACATACTGTAGAATGATTACCACAGTAAGTTTAGTTAACATCCATTTAGTTAACACAAGATAAAAAGAAAAGAAAAAAAATTTCTCCTTGTGATGAGAACTTAGTGAAGTGAAGTAGCTCAGTCGTGTTCAACTCTTTGCAACCCTGTGGACTGTAGCCCACGAGGCTCCTCTGTCCATGGGATTCTCCAGGCAAGAATACTGGAGTGGGTTGCCATTTCCTTCTCCAGGGGATCTTCCCAACCCAGGGTTCGAAACCAGGTCTCCCGCATTGCAGGCAGATGCTTTAACCTCTGAGCCATGAGTGAAGCCCAATGAGAACTTAGGACATACTCTATTAACAATTTTCCCACACATCATAAAACCATGTTAATTATAGTTATCATGTTGTACATTACATTGCTATACTTATTTTTCATATAACTGGAAATTTAAAACTTTTGATCATCTTCCTCCAATGCTCCTCCCATGCTCTGTCTTCAGTAATGGTAAATCAGATCTCTTTTTTTCTTGGAGTTTGGTATTTTTGTTTTTAGATTCCACATATAAGTGAAATGATACATTATTTGTATGTCTCTGACTTATTCACTCAGTATGCCTTCAAATATCCACGTTGTTGTGAATGGTAGGATTTCCTTGCTTTTTAATGGCTGAATAATATTTCATTGTATATATTCATCCACAACTTCTTCGTTCATTCATCTGTTGATGGACAACTAGGTTATTTCCATGTGCTGGCTATGTTTACGTGTATAAATAATGCTGCTATGAACATGGGGGTACAGATATCTTTTCAAGTTAATGTTTTCATTTTCTTTGTATATATCCCTAGAAATGTAATTGTTGAATCATATGATAGTTCTATTGTTAATTTTTTGAGGAATTATGGTGACTTTTGGTTTCTAGGTTCCATCTTACCTTCCAGAGATATGTCTGGGAGTTGGCTTAGAAATCCAAGATTTAACAAGCATTCTGAAAAATTCTGAAGCAATTTTTAAAGTTTTAAAGACCAAATTTCCTTCTCAGAGTGGTTTTGTTTTTCCCCTTTTGCCTATTTGCATAAACCAATTCAAATTTCTTATACTCTTAAATTTCACTCTTACCTTGACTGACAGCCTCACCTCACTCAACACTAAGGAAACAAAATCATTAAAAGAAATTCCCCTATTTTCCAATCATTTACCTCTGTCTGAAATCAGATCCTTTTCTCTCCTTTGCTTAAAACCTGCCAAGGGTTTCCCATCACACTGAGACAAAATCCATGCTCCTTAAACTCAATGCCAAGCCTCTGCCTCTCTCTGAAATTCTCTATATTCCTCACTCACCACCTCTGTTCCAGCCATGCTGACCTTCTTTCTGTTCCTTAATTGGAGTCACACTTGTTTAGCTATTGCACTAGTTTTCCTCTGATAAATACTTGTCTACAGGTCACCCCTTACCTGTCTCCTCAACATTCAGGTCTCAGACCCACTGTTATTCTTCTCTGACTCTTTGACTCTTACCTGAAGTAGCTCCTGCCCCAGGTCACTGTATCACATAACCATGTTCTTTTTTCCACAGAGCACCTATCATCATATAAAACCTTTTAATTTATTTACTTGTTTGTTCCCTTACCAGGCCATGAGAACAAGGCCTTTGTCTTATTGCCTGATGAATCCCCAGCATTTGCATATATCTAGGAGTTCAGTAAGAAATTTCTATTTTCTTCTATAACAATGGAAGAAGTATCCTTCCTCCTGACAAAAGTCAACTCCTCTTTCTGTGTTCATGATCACAATCCATCCTCTGTTTCCTGTGCAAAGACTTTACCTCTGCAGATATCCCCTGTCTCGTATCATCCATTTGTATCTCTCCCTTGGATGATCCCCACCAGCAGTTAAATATGCCCCAGGGCATACTTTCTTTGGTTGCAGGAAGAAGCTTTTCATGATCCAGTGGCATTCCATTTTTTTGTCCTTTTTCTCATCTTTCTCAGCAAAAATTCTCATTGACTACTTTCTCACACTTATTTTTCTCATTAATCCTTCCCAGACAGGCTTCTTTCCACACTATTGTCTTGAAGCTATTCTCATCAAGGTCAGTACTGACCTTCTGCTAACAAATCCAATGGTCATTTTTCTATCTTTACCTTTCTCAGTCTTTCGGCAAAAGCTGATTGACTTCTGCCTCTTGAAACAGTTTTCATTATCATCTTCCAAAACAAGACACTCTTATCTATTTTTTCCTATTTTTACCTATCCTATTTTCTCTGGTTACCTTTAGTCTCTTTTGCCCTATCTCTAATATTTTTAGAGGGTCTTAGGGTTCAGTCCTGGGCCTCTTCTGTTTTCCTCCATACTTTATTCCTAAGAGAGCTATCCAGTCTCATGACTTTAAATACTATTTATATGTTGATGACTCATACGTATTATCTGTAGCCCTGAGCTCTCTCCTGAGACTCAAATTTGTGCATGCAATTGCATTTGCATCTTAATGTCCACTGAGTATGTTAAATATACCAAGTCTAAAGTGGAACCAATTCTGTACATTCCCCACAACACACACATGTGCACACGTGCACACACACACGTGCACGTGTGCACACACACGCACACAGACACAGGTCCATTCCAATCTCAATACATTGTATTACCATCAACCAAGTAGCTCAAATCAAAAGCTTAAAAGCCATTTATTAGGTTTTTCCTGGTGGTCCAGTGGTTAAAACTCTGTGTTCCCAATGCAGGGGGCTTTGGTTTGATCCTTGGTCAGGGACCTAGATCCCACATGCATCAAATAAGTCCCAGTGCAGTCAAATAAATGAATAAATAAAATAAATTTTGTTTAAAAAAGCCTGAAGCCATTACTGAATATTCCCATTCCCTTAGCCCCACATCTAGTACAATGGAGTCCTACCAATTTTATTTCTATAGTATATTCCTAGTTTATCTGTTTCTGTCTCCTTGTATCCAAGCTTTATTTTATTTGGGCTAATCTACTTTAATAGCCCCCAGATTGTACTTCCTACTTCTGAAAGTAAAAGTCCAGTCCATTCTCCATCCAATTACCAGATTATTCTTTTTAAAAGTTAAACTAGATCACATGACTCTCTTGCTTGAACTCTCCAATGACATCCACCCAAAAGAACATGGTGACATCCTACTGTAGACTAAGAAGCCCTGTGCAATTCTTTCTGCTGGGCTTTCTAGCTTCATCCCATTTCACTCTGATCACCAAATTCCAGCCACACTTGCCTTTTGTCTTTGTGACCCCATGGACTATAGCCCACCAGTCTCCGCTGTCCATTGGAATTCTCCAGGCAAGAATACTGGAATGGGTAGCCATGCCCTGGGATCTTATCAACCCTAGGATTGAACCCAGGTCTCCCACATTGCAGGCAGATTCTTTACCATCTGAGCCACCAGGGAAGCCCTAGTCTATTCCTAAGGCATAGCAAATCCATTGCTTTTACCCAGCACCTTACCTTGCTGACACCTTCTTATCCTTCAGTCATAACTCAAATGTCTATTCTTCATAGGTTTTCCTTAATCATCATAACTGAAGTTGTATGCCATCCTGTCTCCTCTTTTCCTAGTCCATTACATTTTGATACATAATTCTGTTTATTTCCTTTATATATCATCTATTTATTTATAGTCTACCTCCCTCTATTTTAATATAAATTCCATGAAGGTGAGAACCTTGTGTCTAATGTTCACTGATGCATATTCTGTATTTAAGACAGTATCTTGGTTAATACCTGCACTGGTCATTCAAAAATTATCAAATAGTAAGGAAACCAGTGTTTTGATATTTGATCATAATAATTCTCATTATCTATAATATTTTCTCCTTCTATCTGCTATCTGTCTTAAATTTCAGGTTTATTTTTATTATCCTATATATTTGTTCTTTATTCATTTCAAATGGACTTCTAAGCCAGTTCAGGTAAATCTCCTTAAACACAAATAAAGAATTAAATATATTTTTGTTTCTAGAAACTCCTTTGCATACTTAGTTTTAACATGGTTTATGTGATGTGTATGTCAATATTTTGTCACTATCTTCTATTTTAGATCCTATCATTATTTATACTGATGTTTAGTCCTGATTTTATTTTATTTATTTATTTTTTTAATGAGAAAACAGATGAGTTTATTTTTAATTCCATATAGTCACACAAGGGCTTCCCAGGTGGCATAGTGGTAAAGAATCCACTTGCCAAGCAGGAGATGTGGGTCCCATCCCTGGGTCAGGAATACCCTCTGGAGAAGTACATGGCAACCCAACTTCAGCGTTCTGTCCTGGGAAATCCCATGGACAGAAGAGCCAGGTGTGCTCCAGCCCACAGTGTCACAAAGAGTCGGATACCACTTAGCGACTAAACAGCAGCAGCAACACAGTCACGTATATCTTTGTGAAAAGCTGTTTCAATATTGGACTCAGCACTGCTTTTGGAGTCCTTGAATTTGGTCCCTTATAGAGTGGAAGGATCAGTCTTTTCTTTTTTTTTTCCCCTCTCCCACAGAGTCCATAAGCCTGTTCTATACATCAGTGTCTCTTTTGCTGTCTCGTATACAGGGTTATCGTTACCATCTTTCTAAATTCCATATATATGCGTTAGTATACTGTATTGGTGTTTGTCCTTCTGGCTTACTTCACTCTGTATAATAGGCTCCAGTTTCATCCACCTCATCAGAACTGATTCAAATGTATTCTTTTTAATGGCTGAGTAATACTCCATTGTGTATATGTACCACAGCTTTCTTATCCATTCATCTGCTGATGGACATCTAGGTTGTTTCCATGTCCTGGCTATTATAAACAGTGCTGCGATGAACATTGGGGTACACGTGTCTCTTTCCCTTCTGGTTTCCTCAGTGTGTATGCCCAGCAGTGGGATTGCTGGATCATAAGGCAGTTCTATTTCCAGTTTTTTAAGGAATCTCCACACTGTTCTCCATAGTGGTTGTACTAGTTTGCATTCCCACCAACAGTGTAAGAGGGTTCCCTTTTCTCCACACCCTCTCCAGCATTTATTATTTGTAGACTTTTGGATCGCAGCCATTCTGACTGGTGTGAAATGGTATCTCATAGTGGTTTTGATTTGCATTTCTCTGATAATGAGTGATGTTGAGCATCTTTTCATGTGTTTGTTAGCCATCTGTATGTCTTCTTTGGAGAAATGTCTATTTAGATCTTTGGCCCATTTTTTGATTGGGTCATTTATTTTTCTAGAGTTGAGCTGTAGGAGTTGCTTGTATATTTACAACCTTAGGATCAACCTTAGGTCTCCTGCATTGCAGGCAGATTCTTTACCATTTGAGCCACAAGGGAAGCCCTACTAATAAGAGTTGATGTCCCCGCAAAGAGAGAAAGTTCCTAAGTCTCTTTGAAGATAAGAATTTCCTAATATTTCTCATCCAGAAAGTGTGATTCTTACTTAATTTCACCCCCAAATGTCATGTTATAAATTAACTTCTACATTTTGCTTCTCCAAGATCTTGGTTGCATCTTAGTCCATGTCATCACTACTGAAAAAATCTTGTAAATTCAGACAGGTTTTCAGCTTATGGAATTATTTAGGGTTGTTCTTATTCACATTGGATATGTATAGGTTAAATCATTTGATTAGGGTGAATTGATACAAATAATGACAGGGTCGTGAAGTTGGTCTTCATTGAGGTCAAACCCTGACTTTCCCCATAGAGTCTTGCTGTTTTGCAAAAGTATATGCTTGAAGACATTTGTAGTTGTTAATGGAGGAAAACAGAGGAGTTGAGAAAAGAAACAGGAGACCTACAGTGTGACATGGGTCCCAACAGTAAAGGCTATTCTTAGATCCTGTCGACCAGTTCAGTCACTCAGTTGTGTCTAACTCTTTGTGACCCCATGGACTCCAGCACGTGAAGCTGCCTTGTCCATCACCAACTCCCAGGTCTTGCTCAAACTCATGTCTACTGAGTTGGTGATGCCATGCAACCATCTCATCCTCTGTTATCCGCTTCTCTTCCTGTCTTCAATCTTCCTCAGCACCAGGGTCTTTTCCAAAGAGTTGGTTCTTCCTATCAAGTAGCCAAAGTATTGGAGCTTCAGCTTCAGCATCAGTCCATCCAATGAATATTCAGGACTCATTTCCTTTAGGATGGACTGGTTGGATCTCCTTGCAGTCCAAGGAGTTCTCAAGTGTTTTATCCAGCACCACAGTTCAAAAGCATCAATTCTTCGGTGCTCAGCTTTCTTTATAGTCCAACTTTCACATCCTAACATAACTACTGGAAAAACCATAGCTTTGACTATACAGAACTTTGTCGGCAAAGTAATGTCTCTGGTTTTTAATATTCTGTCTAGGATAGTCATAGCTTTTCTTATAAGGAGCAAGCATCTTTTAATTTCATGGCTGCAGTCACCATCTGCAGTGATTTTGGAGCCCAAGAAAATAAAGTCTCTCACTTTTTCCATTGTTTCTGCATCAATTTGCCATGAAGTTATGGGACCAGATGCCATGATCTTCATTTTTTGAATATTGAGCTTTAAGCCAGCTTTTTTACTCTTTTATTTCACTTTCATCAAGAGGCTCTTCACTTCCTCTTCACTTTCTGCCATAATGGTGTTGTCATCTTCATACCTGAGGTTATTGATATTTCTCCCAGCATTCTTGATTCCAGCCCAGCATTTTCATGATGAACTCTGAATATAAGTTAAATATGCAGGGTAACATTATACAGCATTGACATACACCTTTCCCAGTTTGGAACCAGTTTGTTGTTCCATGTCCTGTTCTAACTGCTGCTTCTTGACCTGCATACAGATTTCTCAGGAGACAGGTAAGGTGGTCTGGGATTCCAATTTCTTTAAGAATTTTCCAAAGTTTGTTGTGATCCACACAGTCAAAGGCTTTGGCATAGTCAATAAAGAAAAAGTAGATGTTTTTCTGGAACTCTTGCTTTTTCTATGTTCCAATGGATGTTGGCAATTTGATCTCTTGTTCCGTTGCCTTATAAATCCAGCTTGAATATTTGGAAATTCTTGGTTCAGGTACTGTTGAAGCCTGGCTTGGAGAATTTTGAGCATTACATCGCTAGGGTGTGAGATGAATGCAACTGTGCGGTAGTTTGAGGCTACTTTGGCATTGCCTTTTTTTGAGATTGGAATGAAAACTGACTTTTCCCAGTCCCGTGGTCACTGCTGAGTTTTCCAAATTTGCTGGCATATTGAGTGCAGCACTTTCACAGATTCATCTTTTAGGACTCGAGACAGCTCATCTGGAATTCCATCACCTCCACTAGCTTTGTTTGTCATGATGCTGCCTAAGGCCCACTTAACTTCCGAATCCAGGATATCTGTCTCTAGGTGAGTGATCACACCATTGTGGTTATCTGGGTCATTAACATATTTTTTGTGTAGTTCTTCTGTGTTTTCTTGCCACCTCTTCTTAATATCTTCTGCTTCTGTTAGGTCGATACCATTTCTGATCTTTATTTTGCCCAATCTTGCATGAAATTTTCCCTCGGTATCTCATTTTCTTGAAGCAATATCTAGTCTTCCCATTCTTTTATTTTCCTCTATTTCTTTGCATCGATTGCTGAGGAAGGCTTTTGTATCTCTCCTTGGTATTCTTTGAAACTCTGCATTCAGATGAGTATATCATTCCTTTTCTCCCTTGCTTTTCACTTTTTTTCTTTTCTCAGCTATTTGTAAGGCCTCCTCAGGCAATCATTTTGCCTTTTTGCATTTCTTTTTCTTGGGGATGGTCTCGATCACTGCCTCCTGTACAACGTCATGAACCTCCGTCCATAGTTCTTCAGGGATTCTATCACATCTAATTCTTTGAGTATATTTGTCACCTCCACTGTGTAATCATAAGGGATTTGATTTAGGTCATACCTGAATGGTCTAGTGGTTTTCCCTACTTTCTTCAATTTAAGTCTGATTGTTGCAATAAGGAATTCATGATCTGAGCCATAATCAGCCACAATCAGTCTTGTTTTTGCTAAGGGTATAGAACTTCTCCATCTTCAGCTGCAAAGAGTGTAATCAATCTGATTTCAGTATTGACCATCTGGTGATGTCCCTGTGTAGTATCATCACTTGTATTGTTGGAAAAGGGTGTTTGCTATGACCAATGCATTCTCTTGGCAAAACTCTGTTAGCCTTTGCCCTTTCATTTTGTACTCCAAGGCCAAATTTGCCTGTCACTCCAGGTATCTCTTGACTTCCTACTTTTGCATTCCAGTGCCCTATGATGAAAAGGACATCTTTTTTTTTGGTACTAGTTCTGGAAGGTCTTGTAGGTCATCACAGAACTGTTCCACTTCAGCTTCTTTGGCATTAGTGGTTGGGGATTACTTGAATTACTGTGATACTGAATGGTTTGCCTTGGAAATGAACAGAAACCATTCTGTCATTTTTAAGAACGCACCCAAGTACTGCATTTCAGACTGTTCTGTTGACTATGAGGGAGACTCCATGTCTTCTAAGGGATTCTTGCCCACAGTAATAAATATAATGGTTATCTGAATTAAGTTCTCCCATTCCAGGCCATTTTATTTCACTGATTTCTAAAATGTCGATGTTCACTCTTGCCACCTCCTGTTTGATAACTTCCAATTTTCCTTAATTCATGGACCTAACATTCCAGGTTCCTGTGCAATACCATTCTTTACAGCATCAGACTTTATTTCCATCACTAGTCACATCCTCAACTAGGTGGTCCTTTCACTTTGACTCAGTTTCTTTATTCTTTTTGGAGTTATTTCTCCACTCTTCTCCAGTAGCATATTGGGCACCTACTGACCTGGGGATTTCAGCTTTCAGTGTCTTATCTTTTTGCCTTTTCATAGTCTTTATGGAATTCTCAAGGCAAGAATACTGAAGTGGTTTGCCATTCCCTTTTCCAGTGGACAATGTTTTGTAAGAACTCTCCCCATGCCCTACACAGCATGGCTCACAGTTTCCTTGAGTTAGACAAGGCTGTGGTCCATGTGAACAGCTTGGTTAGTTTTCTGTGATTGTGGTTTTCATTCTCTGCCCTCTGAGGGATAAGGATAAGAGGCTTATGGAAGCTTCCTGATCGGGGAGACTGACTGTGGGGGAAACTGGGTCTTGTTCTGATGGATGGGGCCATGCTCAGTAAATCTTTAATCCAATTATCTGTGCACGGGCGGGGCTGTGTTCCCTCCCTGTTGTTTGGCCTATGCCTCCACCAGAGACTCCTGTCTGTATGACTCCACCAATAGAAGTGTTGGCTACAAAAACACTGGATTCAGCTATAATCTTGGGAGGTCTGTGTTTTCCTTTGTGTCAGTTAGTCCATGTTTGTTCTTTGACTTGCACCTGTAACTGTTTCAGATTTGTTTGAAAAAGGAGATTTATAGATTTGATATTCAAATATACCATCATTGTGGAGATGAAACTTGAACTGTCTTTCATATCTAGAAAAATTCTTTTCAAGGTACACTGTAAAGCATCAGGTCATTACAGTTTTTTTTTTTTTTCCTCACCTCCTAGAATAAGATTTGTTTCTTTTTAATCATCATAATCACAATTACTTTAAGTCACAGAGACATATCTTGAAACAACTATCTCCTTTTATCTGGTACCCATCAGAAAGTATTTACTAAATGTTTTTGGGGGCATATTACTCCATTAGGTTAATGGAAAAAATAATGAAGAATAAAAAACAATTCTATTTTCTCCTTCAGTTCAGTTCAGTTCAGTCGCTCAGTTGTGTCCGACTCTTTGCGACCCCATGAATCGCAGCATGCCAAGCCTCCCTGTCCATCACCAACTCCCAGAGTTCACTCAGACTCACATCCATCGAGTCAGTGATGCCATCCAGCCATCTCATCCTCGGTCGTCCCCTTCTGCTCCTGCCCCCTATCCCTCCCAGCATCAGAGTCTTTACCAATGAGTCAACTCTTTGCATGAGGTGGCCAAAGTACTGGAGTTTCAGCTTTAGCATCATTCCTTCCAAAGAAATCCCAGGGCTGATCTCCTTCAGAATGGACCAGTTGGATCTCCTTGCAGTCCAAGGGACTCTCAAGAGTCTTCTCCAACACCACAGTTCAAAAGCATCAATTCTTCGGCGCTCAGCCTTCTTCACAGTCCAACTCTCACATCCATACTTGACCACTGGAAAAACCATAGCCTTGACTAGACGAACCTTTGTTGGCAAAGTAATGTCTCTGCTTTTGAATATACTATCTAGGTTGGTCATAACTTTCCTTCCAAGGAGTAAGCGTCTATTAATTTCATGGCTGCAGTCACCATCTGCAGTGATTTTGGAGCCCAGAAAAATAAAGTCTGACACTGTTTCCACTGTTTCCCCATCTATCTGCCATGAAGTGATGGGACCAGATGCCATGATTTTCGTTTTCTGAATGTTGAGTTTTAAGCCAACTTTTTCACTCTCCTCTTTCACCTTCATCAAGAGGCTTTTGAGTTCCTCTTCACTTTCTGCCATAAGGGTGGTGTCATCTGCATATCTGAGGTTATTGATATTTCTCCCAGCAACCTTGATTCCAGCTTGTGCTTCTTCCAGCCCAGCATTTTCTCCTTACTAGGGCCTAAAGTTTTAAAGACTAAAATAGGAATGCTAATTCATAAAAGTAATTTTGGAGGTTCTTACATGAGATGAGGTCACAAAATCTGATATACTTGTTTCCTGTGATATTGAAGAAAAGTTTTTATACCATTTTAGTTTGTTTTTATGAGATTTTATAAAGGTGGAACTCCAGAGTCTTTGTGGCATTTTATTAAAAAATTATTTTCTCCAGCTCTTCTTCTGAAGTCTGTCATAAAAAGTCTTTGAACTCCTGAGCTTGTTTCTCTGTATATGCGTTCATACTGTAAGATACATTTTCTTTGACTCCCCCAAATATCTACATATTAGATTTAATTTCTAAAGATCAAATTTGTCATTGTAACTTGTGACCATACAGAAGCACAGTAGAGATTTTAGCCTCTCAGTTTTGATATTCCTGTGATCTTTGTCTCTAGGTCAGTGTAAATTCCTGCCAAGATATCCTTTTGCTAAGCCTAAAATTCAGAGTGATCAGTCTGAGTTTGCTGTTGGCAAAACTTGGGAATATGAGTGCCTTCCTGGGTATTTCAAGAAGTCATTCTTTGTCACCTGCCTAAAGACCTCCAACTGGTCAAATGCTCAGCAATTCTGTAAACGTGAGTAATCTGTAATAGAAGAATCTTTGAGTCTATAGCATGTCTCTATGGGCTAACCTGTAATTTTCAAGATAAAAGATAAGAAGATTAGTCAGTAATCTCAAATGAATGAGTTCCTAGATTCTCCATGTTTTCTTTTACTCCTAAGGGTATTAGATATTGGGTATTGGAGTTAAATCATCACAGCTGGCCAACTCTGTTTATCCTATAATTTTCATGACTTTGTTCTATGGTCTCTGTACTGTGTTATAGTGATCTTAAAAGTTATATATATCTTAATATATATAACTTTAAGTATATATATCTTTATATATATATATATATATATATATATATATATATATATATATATTAAAGTGAAATTGCTCAGTCGTGTCCAACTCTTTGCGACCCCATGGACTGTAGCCTACCAGTCTCCCCAGTCTATGGAATTTTCCAGGCAAGAATACTGGAGTGGGTTGCCATGTCCTTCTCCAGGGGATCTTCCCCACCCAGGAATCAAACCCGGGTTTCCCTCATTGCAGGCAGATGCTTTACCGTCTGAGCCAATTAGTACAAACTAATTCTAATATTAGTTTCACCTCAATCTTACCCAATTCAATTCAAGAAATATATTTGAATAATCACTAGGTATAAAGCATGAAGCTAGATGGTGGGGTTGGGGAGAGATATATAAATTAATATGCTAGTCTCTGAGGAACTCCTATACTATTCGTAGAGACTGGCTTTTAAGCAAACACTGTGCTATGGTATAATTTTTTAATCTATAGAGATAAAATTATATGACATCACAGAGAATAAATAATAAGTGCTATCTAGGAGAACCGGGACATCTGGGCATTACAGACAGAAAATAATAGCATATGTCAACATATAAAGATATGGAAGAACATGATGTCTTTGAAAAATACAAAATAGAAAAAAAAATTGTGGTTGGAACACAAGGTTCATGGTGAGAAATAGTAAATGATGAGGACTGGAACTTAACTGTCGTGGGCCATACATTTTTTTTCCAATGAACATTGGTAAGTGATTGTAATTTTTTGAATGTGGGGAGTAGCATGACTGCATTTGTGATTCTAAATGATAATGTGTGCAGTGGCATGAAACATTTACTGGACCAGTGGCAACCGGCATTAGAAAGGTACATTTTATTACTCAGTGATTTAATGAGAGATTTTAGTAGTAGCAAAATAATTGGTTTGGAGAGAGATTTCTGAAATCTAGTCATGAAAACTTGATGATCAATTGAATTAAGGACAGGTGGTAAATAATGAGCTATAGAAAGGAAATGATATATATTTTTTTTTTTTTTAAGCCACAAGACTTGCTAGATGTTGCCATCAACTGACAGAGTATAAAAGGGAGGAGAGACTATAAATTACAGTACCTGGTGGCTCAGAGGGTAAAGCATCTGCCTGCAATGCAGGAGACCTGGTTTAATCCCTGGGTCAGGAAGATCCCCTGGAGAAGGAAATGGCAACCCACTCCAGTACTCTTGGCCTGGAAAATCCCAAGGACAGAGAAGCCTGGTAGACTACAGTCCATGGGATTGCAAAGAGTTGGGACTTTGATGCTGGGAGGGATTGGGGGCAGGAGGAGAAGGGGACGACAGAAGATGAGATGGCTGGATGGCATCACTGACTCGATGGACATGAGTTTGAGTGAACTCTGAGAGTTGGTGATGGACAGGGAGGCCTGGCATGCTGCAATTCATGGGGTCGCAAAGAATCGGACATGACTGAGTGACTGAACTGAACTGAGAGACTATAAATTATGGTTGACCACAAATAATATTTTCATCCACACTTAGAAATATAGACTACAGGTTTTAAACAAATAGTGTTATGGAGTTGAAAGATAAAAATTTTCTAAATGTCCAAAAGTTCTTTGCATAAGCATGGGTAGGCTACTCAGCCAGTCCAGTCATATTGGAATTTAATAAAAGCAGAAAAAAATCCCTAAAATCCCAATCCCGATTTTTTTTTTTTTTCTGTTTTGTTCTCCCTTGTAGGTAAATCATGTACGGTTCCTAGAGAACTCCTCCATGGCTCTGTCCACACACCTCAGGGTATCATGTTTGGGGCAACAATTACATTTTCTTGTGACAGAGGGTGAGTTGGCAGGAGACATCTCCAGAGTACGTGGATATTAGAACAGTAGTTTCAATGGAAATCATCTGTCTTCCAAAAAAAAAAGATATGAGTAATTGCCACCCACCCTTAAAAATGGATAAATAAAAAGAATCACCTCTCTGATATGCTCCAGGGAGAACTGTTTAGGATGACCCACTAGAGTGGATCCCTAGAAGAGAAAAAATTTGCGCTACTCCTCTTCCAATTTTAAATCTTCAGTGTTAGTGACCAGGAGGTCAAATTTCATTTGTCTTTACATTGTTGAATCTTATGTATATGTCCATAGTCCTTCACCATTACTTTCACCATGATATTCTATTCTTTGCCATTCTTTCAGTGGAAAAAGTTCTAAGCTTTTCTAAAATGTCCAGCTGGGAGATGATCACTCATCTCTTTATCTTTAGATATCGACTCATTGGTGACACATCTGCTACATGTCTTATCTCAGACAATACAGTAACCTGGGATAAGGACCTACCCCTTTGTGAATGTGAGTAGAATTTTTGTTCTTGTCCCCCTCTAGAGGGAAAGTGGGCATCTACACATCAAAATAAGTACCCAGGAAGGTTACACTTGTTCTGAGCAGATCTGGACACAAATCTGTGATTTATTTTCTTCCATGCCCCCAATCCCACTACCCTTTCTTTCACTTACTGTACCTTGATGGTAAGTTAGTTCACAGTGAATAATTGCTCAAGTCTAAAATATGCTACAAGACTCCACTCTGCCAGCTTAAATCCAAGCAGAATTTATGGCACTCTAAGTACCTTTTGTAAGAGTTTATCTGTACTCTGGGGGTGAGGACTGGTGACTAAGTCATATTTAGGGGGTTTTATTAGGCCAGTTCCATGTACCTTGCTACCTTGATACTTTCCATTTAGAACCATCTTTGAGATGAGCTTACAGAATCTCAGCAATATGGGTTAATTGTAGGTGAAGTGGAAGTTTGGTTTGCAAGAGTTGAGACAAAATTCCCAGAAGATATTACATTTATTTTTAAATTTCTTTTCTTTTTATTTTATTGGAGGCTAATTACTTTACAATATTGTGGTGGTTTTTGCCATACATTGACATAAATCAGCCATGGGTGTACATGTGTTCCCTATCCTGAACCCTCATCCCACTCCCTCCCCATCCCATCCCTCAGGGTCATCCCAGTGCACCAGCCCTGAGCACCCTGTCTCATGCATTTAACATGGACTGGCAATCTGTTTCACATATGATAATATACATGTTTCATGCTATTCTCTCAGATCATCCTACCCTCGCCTTCTTCCACAGATTCCAAAAGACTGTTCTATAGATCTGTGTCTCTTTTGCTGTCTCGCATATAGGGTCATTGTTACCATCTTTCTAAATTCCATATATATGCATTAGTATACTGTATTGGTGTTTTTCTTTCTGGCTTACTTCACTCTGTATAATAGGCTCCAGTTCATCCACCTCATTAGAACTGATTCAAATGTATTCTTTTTAATGGCTGAGTAATACTCCATTGTGTATATGTACCACTGCTTTCTTATCCATTCATCTGCTGATGGACATCTAGGTTGCTTCCATGTCCTGGCTATTATAAACAGTGCTGTGATGAACATTGGGGTACACGTGTCTCTTTCCCTTCTGGTTTCCTCAGTGTGTATGCCCAGCAGTGGGATTGCTGGGTCATATGGCAGTTCTATTTCCAGTGTTTTAAGGAATCTCCACACTGTTCTCCATAGTGGCTGTACTAGTTTGCATTCCCACCAACAGTGTAAGAGGGTTCCCTTTTCTCCACACCCTCTCCAGCATTTATTGTTTGTAGACTGTTTGATAGCAGCCATTCTGACTGGCGTGAGATGGTACCTCATTGTGGTTTTGATTTGCATTTCTCTGATAATAAGTGATGTTGAGCATCTTTTCATGTGTTTGTTACAGAAGATATAATATTTAAATACCTTCTCTCTTTTCCTATCTACCACACTGCCAAAGCTATTCCTTGTGAGCCACCCCCAGCCATCTCTAATGGAGACTTTCAGAGCAGCAATAGAGACTACTTTTACTATGGAACAGTGGTTACTTATCAGTGCCATGTTGGACAGAATGGGAAAAAGCTGTTTGACCTCTTGGGTGAGAAGTCAATATATTGCACCAGCAAAGACAATCAAGTTGGCATCTGGAACAGCCCTCCCCCTCAGTGTATTCCGGTAGTCAAATGCCCAATTCCAGAAGTTGAAAATGGAGCTATGGAATCTGGATTTAGGCGTTCATTTTCTTTAAATGACTCTGTGATGTTTAAGTGTAAGCCTGGCTTTACCATGAAAGGCAGCAACACAGTATGGTGCCAACCAAACAGCAAATGGAATCCTCCACTGCCAAAGTGCTTCAAGGGTGAGTTGGGCTGCAACTTTGGGGATCTAGAAATAAAATGAGATTTTGGGAGAGATATATGTAGGATACCTATGAGAAGAGGATGATAAAGACAGTGTGTGTTGTTGGATATCCTGGTTAAAGAATTTAAAAGTAGCTAGGCAAAGATTCATAAATTTTCTAAAATATTTTTATTATAATACTACATACATATAGGTGTACAAAAGCTTTTCTACTATGCTTGATAAAGGCTTGAGAAAGAACAGCAGCAATAACAACAAAAAAGAGACAGAGAAATTGGAAAACATAAACTAAGTGAAATGGGAGCACTGAATATGAAATAGAAAAGGTGCAACAAACTAGATAAAAGTAAGAGATCATTATATAGTCCAGTTGCTTTTAAACATATCTGCTCATTAGAAACACACCTGGAGCTCTGGAGAGAAAAGTAGCAATACCTGGACATTTTTATTTTTCAAAAAAGAATCCAAAATAATTCTGCTATGTATCTGGATTTTAAAAAGTAAATTCAAGTTTTTCTATTAAATAGTAGTTTTAGTGATATAGAATTCTGTTATTTTCTGTTGACCAATCATGATACAGTGGTATTATGTGAATAATAGTTGCATAATCACAATAGTAAAATATGTTTATCAGTTTTCACAATCAATAGATAGACACAAATTAAAAGATATTTATAATTTTATAATGGAAACATGATCAACCTAACAATATAAAATAATTACATATTATTTGGGGGGTTAAATAGGGTGATGTGGTAAGTGGGAAAAAAAATTTTAAAGTAAACTTTGAAAGTAGTATCTAAATGTTGAAGAGATGAGAAATTTACTATATTCTGGGACAGAGCTAGATATACATTAATTTAGGGGAAATCAGAAGACACTAAAAAAAAAAAAAAAAAAGCAGATAGTACCAGAGCCAATGATCAAAGATTTTTATATGATTAAAATTGTATGTAGTTAGATTTTATTTAAATGAGGATAAAATTAACTCTTAATCCCATTAGCCAGGCCAGTAGGGAAAATTGATCAGAATTAGATTTAAATTACTATACGCTTTATACATTCTTCTATTGAAAAATGTAGCCTTTATGGAATAAGGTTAGAATTAAGACTGAGTCACTTCCCCCATTTCCCCTCTTTCTCCTACTTTTATTGAGAAATGCCCGACTTCCTAAAAACCTGGCACCATTTGGAGTTCCTTCCCCAAGACTTAAACACTTCATCATTGGTGTGGGGACCAGGAAGAAAGGGGATATTTTGGTGGTTAAAAAAAAAAAAAAAAAAGGCATTATAATAGTTTGGTTCCCTTGGCTACAGTATTAGTGAGAGGATATCCATTTAAATAAAACAGGAAAATGATGAGGAGGGGTCATATTTCCTGGCACAGATCAAGATAGAGAGGAGATAGATGCAAAGTTCATCATGTCTAAAATATGTAACATATAGTAGCGTCATTCTGTCTCACCCAAAAGAGTGTTTGCCTTAAACTTAGGAGGGCTGACATGACCACCTTTATCCAACTCCTGCCAACCCTAAATTGGCTTAGGTTGTAGAGAAGAAAGTTCTTATTTTAGAAATAACAGGCCTCCGGTCCTGTTTTCTTCTCAGGGTGTCTACCACCTCCACATACCCACCATGGTAATTATAACCAATTGGATGAGGAATTCTTTGCAGTTGGACAGGAAGTGTCCTACAGCTGTGAGCCTGGCTACACTCTCATTGGAACTAATCCTATACAATGTACATCCTTGGGAACCTGGAGCCATCTAGTACCCAAATGTGAAGGTGCATAAAGGTCTATTTCATCTCAAGGAAACTCAGTTGTTTCCTGACTCTTCATGTGCCAGCCTTGTTTCTTTTTTCCTAGTGAAATCATGTGATGACATTCCAAACCAACTTCTCAATGGTCGTGTGGTAGCTCCTCCTAATCTCCAGCTTGGGGCAGAGGTTTCATTTGTTTGTGATAAAGGGTGAGTGCAAAGTGACCCATAGCTAGTCATTGCTAAGTGTGATCTTTAAAGACAGTTACATTTCTTTGCCTCTGATTTTCTCTCTCCTTTTCTTTACCTTTTATGATTAAGAATTCTGTTGTTAAAAGAATCCCATTTATTTTCTCCAAATGTGTGCATGGTCAGCCAAAGTTGGGAACTGTCCTCTCATCATTTGCAAAAGCAAAGATTAGGCTCAGAAGTTAAGATTTCTTTTATGGAGACTGAATGGACGTTGAGGGTTCAGTAAGAGGGGCTCTTTGAAGTGAGCTTAAGAAACAAAGTCTTTGATGTTTTCCTGACTAGGGACTAAGGTTGTTTCCTTCTAATGGTCAAGAAAATCTTAACATTTGGATGCTGAAGATTAAAGCAAGAACTCAAGGAAAGAGCAGACCATCAGGACTGTTTGCTCTGTGTTTTTAGCTGGTCTGAAGTCTTCATATAACTTAGCTAATTCTCAATCTTGGACTTTTTCCTTAGGGAAAATTCTTATGAAGATAGACCCCATTAATCCCACACTCTTGAAAGAAGTGTTTAGTTTCCATGTAACGGAGAATTGGTTTGTTCTGGTGATAATTTGCTGCCCCTTATTGTTTAAGGTACCGGTTAAATGGCCAGTCTTCTAGTCAGTGTGTCTCAGAAGGAATGAGAGTTTTCTGGAGTAATAAATTTCCTGTCTGTGAACGTGAGTAGAAAGCAAAAGTAATCAAGTATGGATTGTGCCTCTTGATTTTTGGTCTGTTCTTATGCATTTATCAATTATAAAATCTATCAACATGTATGCTTTGAACATATACATGCCACTCTTCTGTATGTTTTAGAATGCAGGCCAAAACTAACTTTATTCAATTGACTACAAATGGTGTTGAGTATTCTATGTGTATAAGGATAAAGGCTCTCAAAAGTTACTCCAGCTGAAAATGAATAGCACTGATGCACTGACATGGTAATGCCACTTCCTCATCTGATGAGCAAATCTTGGAGCTAAATGGAAATCAACCAGAAGTTTCAGAGGTTGGCAGTTTTTTCTTTATTCTGAGACTCACTCAGGAAAAGTGTACATATACTAACACAGCTATAAACAATTAATATTCTTCATGCCCAATAGGACAAGTAAATAAAAGATATTATTTGAAACCATTTCCTGTGGCTTCTTCAAAGGAGACAAGCATTAAAAGAAGACAATTGACTTGCAGTGAGGATGCAGTATCTTTTGTAACAGGACAGAATGTGGTCTCTATACTTAATAGCCCCAGTTGTGCTTGAAATAGGTGTTGCATAATTAGCATGTTCCAGGTATTGTACTTGTCATTTTCAGCTACCTTCTTACTAGATTAGGAAACTGAGGCTTAAAAAGGGTGAGACTTGCCTAAGGTCACGCAGCTATTGAATGACTGTGGGGATTTGAAACCAGGCCTATTGAGCCCAAATTGTACACATGTAATTAGTACGTCATTAACATTATTTTCATGTACTATTTACCTTTTGTTTCATTATTAAAGTTGATTAGACACAGAACTATTCAATAAATTCTGTTTCATTGTTATTGTTTGGTCCTAATTGCTTTTTTTGCTGAAGATCAAGAGAAAGGTAAGAATTTAGCAGCTTAGGGACAGCTCTTACTGAGCTGTCAGAGTGAGTATGAATAAGAGAGAAATTATATGAATTTCTAATCTATTTCTGAAACAGTGACATGACCTATATTTGGATCTTTTATCTAAATTTGAATCTTATTTTCATGATCAGTGTGACCACATATTTTCTTTCCTACTTTGCAGGGATTTTTTGTGACCCCCCTCCTTCTATCAAAAATGGACGCAGTAGTTATTATTCTGGTCCTGTAGCTCATAATGCTGTGGTGACCTATACATGTCAGAGTGCCTTCCGCCTCATTGGAGAAAGACGTCTTTTTTGTATAAGTAAAGACAATGTGAATGGAATCTGGGATAAAGCTCCTCCTATCTGTGAATATTACGATAGAAATTCTGTTTGCTCTGAACCCATAGTACCAGGGGGATACCGAAGTAAAACATCTAGACCACCATTCAGACACGGTGATGCTGTGACATTTTCCTGTAATGCCAATTTCACCATGAAAGGAAACAAAACTGTTTGGTGCCGAGCAAATAGAAGGTGGGGTCCGACACCATTACCAACCTGTGAGAGTGGTGAGTAGAATGAAAGTAAAATTGAACCAGAAGCTTGGTCCCTTCCATTTCTGTGCAGGTTAAGTTTGGGATCATTCTGAAGGAAGAACAGTGTGAATGTGTAAATGGTAAGGGTGGAGGGAGGAAGCAAGGGAAAGGGTGAAAATGACAGTTTCCTATTTTTTTTTACCTTAGTTGTAGAGGGATATAAATGTTCATTCATCAATAGAGCAAATAATTTTAAAATATAATGGGAAAATCTAACTGAACACACCTAATATTTGAATGGAATATCTCACAATGATAGAGGCCAGAGTTAGTCTGGACTGTGGAAAGTGGATAGTTTAAACTGTCTATCTAAGGTATTGTCAAATGAAAAGAAATGTGGGCTCCTAAAGCAAAAACATACTAAATGGATTTAAAATTTATCTATAAGAGCTGTTAATGTAGTACGGCAGAAATGGTTTGCCATTCCCTTTGACCTCTATAAATACTTTCTGAGTGATCCACACTATATTCCAAACTCATCTCCTAAGCCATAACATTTCAAATCAAGTTACTTTGAAAATGGACATGAGTTTTTGCGAACTCCAGGAGATAGTGAAGGACAGGGAAGTCTGGTATGCTGCAGTCCATTGGGTTGCAAAGAGTTGGACATGACTTAGTGACTGAACAACAACTTTGAGAACAGGAACTACTGTAAGTTCCTTTTCTTTGTATTTTGTTTGACTTACGTTGCTTGAACTCTAAATCTGAATTTCAGTTATGTAATTATGGGATCTGGCAATATTTGACAAAAATTGTACTATCAAAATAATCAAAATACGATTCTATCTATAAAATCTTGGGGGCATTCTGAAGATAGTCACAAATGAGGTGACCATGGAAAACAATTGTGTGTGTGTTTGATAGTCACTCAATCATGTCTGACTCTTTGAGACTCACAGATTGGAGTCTGCCAGGCTCTTTTGTCCATGGAATTCTCCAGGCAAGAATACTAGAATGAGTTGCCATTCCCTTCTCCATGGGGTATTCCTGACCTAGGGATGGAACCCAAGTCTCCTGCATTGCAGGCAGATTCTTTACCATCTGAGCCATCAGGGAAGCCTGAAAAACAATTAAGTCTTTATAAAGACTTAGATAGGCCTCTATGTATTGACATGGAAAGACATAGATTATTAAACAAATAAAGCAAGGCATTGAACAATATGTATTGAGCATCACACAAAGGAAAAATGTGTGTGTATATATCACATATAGGATAAAAACAAACTATATTACTGATATCTGGCAGGATAATCTTATAAATAACAGCATGCTACTTTTGGAGCATAGAATAGGCTTAAGGGTAGAATGGGAGTATGAGTGAAAAATGGACTTTATTTTTTGGTAATTGAAGGTTTTCACATGGTAAATATAATTCATAAAGTATAACTAAAATATAATGTACTATTTGTAGTATAAAATGGATATAATTAAACCACACCTGTTTAATCTTTAAAAGACTGAGTTGACTATTAATAATGACTGTTTGCCATACATCATGTATCATTTATTTGGATGTATGTACTAAATCAAAATATAGACTGTGAAGGAACTGTTATCTGATGACCTTTTTCCTAATGTGTCTGTAAAGATATCCCCCTGGAGTGTCCTTCACTTCCCACAATTGCCAATGGGCATCACACAGGGGAGAGTGTTGGCTCCTTTGCTCCAGGATTGACTGTGACCTACAGTTGTGAACCTGGTTATTTACTTCTTGGAGAAAACACCATTCACTGTTTGTCTTCGGGAGACTGGAGTGCTGTTGCTCCCACATGTAAAGGTACTCTAAATTGACAATCATCTGGGTTAAGAATTTGGGCTATTATGTTACTTGCCATATTTTGCTCATCTTTGGATTGCTTTCTTAGAGGCAGAGTGTGAAGCTCCAGGACCATTTCTCAATGGGCAGATAAAGAGGCCCACTAGTTTTGGGGTTGGTGCAACTGTGAACTTTTCCTGTAATGAAGGGTGAGTGTCTAGAGGCCCAATGGGGTTTCATTCATTTGACTTATGTGTGCATGGTGTGAACTGTGAAACTATGAGGGTCGATGGACAGCTTGAGGTTGTGAGATAATGCTGATAAAAAGAAGTTAGTGCCCACAAATTAAGTGAATTTATCTTGGATTTTTAATAGAGGCTTTCATTCTGCCTAATCATTCTGAATGACCTCCCTTTGTCTCCAGGTATCGGTTACAAGGACCACTTTCTAGTCAGTGTGTAATTTTTGGACAGCGTACTTTTTGGACCAGGATGCCAGCATGTGAAGGTAAGTTAGGCAACTGTAGTTTGTAACTTGCTCCTTGGCCAGAGGTTCAGCAAGACACTGCCTCCTCAGCTTAACTGAAAGTTTTTTTGTCTAGTTGTTACTACACAGATCTTATAGAACAAAGATCTCCTCTAGAGATCTTTGTCTTTTCATACTGTTCACGGGGTTCTCAAGGTAGGAGTACTGAAGTAGTTTGCCATTTCCTTCTCCAGTGGATCACATTTTTTCAGAACTCTCCACCATGACCATTCATCTTGGGTGGCCCTGCAGAGCATGGCTCAAAGTTTCACTGACTTGCACAGGCTGTGAAGAAATCTTTAGATTTTAAGGGATATATTCTTCACTGAAGCATCCTTGTATTATCTCTTTATCCTTTGCTTACTCAGGTAAAACAGGGTTCCTGAGCATTTCTTTCTCTGAAAGCTATGTACAATTGCCATCCAGGCCATGCACATAATGGAGATTATATACTTGGTAAAAGAAATAAAAGGATCAGTAAAGTAGATATATTCAGGAACAAAATTTTAGATCATACTTTCTGAATTATTTTGCTATAGCTGCTTTGACAGATTCATCACAGATTCAAACACTATTGTCCCTGAACCGAGGATATGAGAGTGGCATCTAGAAACACCGGAGACATTCTTTGTTGATAGTACAGCTGTAATCTTGTCAACTATCTCTCTAATTTTCTAGAAATTCTTTGCCCATCACCTCCTCCTATACTCAATGGAAGACATACAGGCACCTCTTCAGTGATCTTTCGATATGGAAGCACAGTCAGTTACACTTGTGACCCAGGCCCAGAGAAAGGAGTGAACTTCATCCTCGTTGGGGAGAGAACTATCCGTTGTACCACCGATAGTCAGAAGACTGGGACCTGGAGCGGACCTGCCCCACGCTGTGAACTTTCTGTTTCTGAGCTTTTGTGTCCACCTCCTCAGATCCCAAGAGGCCAAATATCATCTGGGCAGAGAGATCAATATTCCTATAATGACACTGTGGTATTTGCTTGCATGTTTGGCTTTACCATGAAGGGTAGCAGGGCAGTCCGATGTAATGCCCAAGGCACATGGGAACCGTCAGTACCAGTCTGTGAAAAGGGTGGGTATTCCAATGTTCAGAATAAATGCTACTGATTTCTTCTTTAGAAACATTAGAGAAGGTGTTATGGACTTCAGCAGGACCTTTTCCAGCTTCCAGTCCCCTCAATTATACCAAGTATCAGTTTAGTTCAGTCACTCAGTCATGTCCGACTCTTTGTGACCCCCATGGACTGCATCACATCAGGCCTCCCTGTCCATCACCAACTCCCAGAGCTTGCTCAAACTCAGGTCCATTGAGTCAGTGATGACATCCATCCATCTCATCCTCTGTCATCCCCTTCTCCTGTCTTCAATCTTTCTCAGCATCAGGGTCTTTTCCAATGAGTTAGCTGTTCACATCAGGTGGCCAAAGTATTGGAGCTTCAGCATCAGTCCTTCCAATGAACATTCAGGGCTGATTTCCTTTAGGATTGACTGGTTGGATCTCCTTGCAGTCCAATGGATTCTCAAGAATCTTCTCTAACACCACAGTCCAAAAGCATCAATTCTTTGGTGCTCAGCTTTATTTATGGTCTGACTCTTACATCCATATGTGACTACTGGAAAAACCATAGCTTTGACTATACAGACCTTTGTCGGCAAAGTAATGTCTCTGCTTTTTAATATGCTGTTTAGGTTGGTCATACGTTTTCTTTCAAGGAGCAAGTGTCTATTAATTACATGGCTGCAGTCACCATGCGCAGCAATTTTGGAGTCCAAGAAAATAAAGTCTGCCACTGTTTCCATTGTTTCCCCATCCTTGGGTTGGAATCTTCCCACCTTGCAGGCAGATTCTTTACCATCTGAACCACCAGGGAAGCCCAAGAATACTGAAATGGGTAGCCCATCCCTTCTCCAGGGAATCTTCCCAACCCAGAGATCGAACCGGGTTCTCCTGCATTGCAGGTGGATTCTTTACCAGCTGAGCTTTCAGGGAAGCCCACCCTCATCAAATATAGTGAATATCAGTTATACAGAAGCCTTTTAAAACACTACCATTCATTTTGTGGAAGTATCCTTGGAGGAAAAACATTAGGGATCACTAAATTGTCCCTTTCTTTAAAGTGAAAAAAAAAAAAAAAAAACTGGAGAAAATGTTTGCTTGTCTTAACAGTGATTTCTTAAAAGAGACTTCAGCAAAATCCCACCCTATAGATAGATCAGAATCTCCCATTAGAAGCATACAAGAGGGTTCCTTAAAACAGGAAGAGACAGCAAACGAGTTGGAGCACTCAGTTGGAATGGAAAACAATCTACAGCAGCCTAAATGCAGAAAAAAAAAGAAAAAGAAAAAGATAACCACTGACCTAAAATTACCCAAAACTGGGCTGCAAGATTACGGCTGTACTGTACAACTGCCACCAGAATGGCATTGTAGCATTGATATCAAAATCTTTGGCTCAGTTTTTTCTGTTGTTTACATAAGAAAAATTATCTGCCTTTCTTTTAGATTGTCAAGCCCCTCCTAAAATCCTCAATGGGCAGAAGGAAGACAGACACAGGGTTCGCTTTGTCCCTGGGACATCCATAAAATACAGCTGTGACCTTGGCTATGAGCTGGTGGGAGAAGAATCCATACATTGTACCCCTGATGGAGTGTGGATGCCCACTGCTCCCACATGCAAAGGTGCCAGGCTCTGAATTTTGATTTTTTTTTTTTTTTGGTTTTGAAATGGCCTTCAGTTGATTTCTCATTCTCCTTTTTTTTTTTCTTAGTGGCAGAATGTGAACCTGTCGGAAAGCAAGTCTTTAAAAAACCCAAGAACCAATTTATTAGACCAGATGTTAACTCTTCTTGTGATGAAGGGTAAGTGAGGACTATCTCAGACTACAGTAGGTACACTGCAAGCCCTGTGTTAAGAGTTTATCTCAAAGACCTTCTTCATGGGTTTGTGGACATGTTGATCACTCTGTTTTTCCATTAATGGAGACTATGCTGTTCAGTGGATGGGTTGTGCTCCTGGTGGCTACATTTTTGTTCCTATAGTTGCCTGTCCTGAAAGTAATATGTGCTATTGAGCCAATAGCTTTTGCTTAGGCTAATGGTCCACAGATAACAAAATGTCTTGACTCTTTGTCCCTAGGTACCGACTGGGTGAAAGTGTCTATCAGCAGTGTCAAGGCACAATTCCTTGGTTTATGGAAATTCGTCTTTGTAAAGGTAAGTAGAAAAATAACAGGGGATCTAGAATAATGTGAGATCAGTGAATATGAATAACAGAGGATCTAGCTTCCTGTGGCGGCTCAGATGGTAAAGCGTCTGTCTACAATGCAGGAGACCCGGGTTTGATCCCTGGGTTGGGAAGATCCCCTGGAGAAGGAAATGGCAATCCACTCTAGTACTATTGCCTGGAAAATCCCATGGACAGAGGAGCTTGGTAGGCTACTGTCTATGAGGTCTCAAAGAGTCGGACACGACTGAGCAACTTCACTTTCACTTTCACTTTAGCTTCCTATGAGATTTCTGTTTTAGACATGTTATGGGATTATGAATATTAGATTCCATTCTTTTCTCTCTGTCAATAGTTATAGTTGCACAGTTTTGCTTTCTGTTGCCTCCTCTTTTACTCGAAGCATAGCAATCACTTAATGTGAACTCATTTAACTACTGATTCTCTTATGTGATTTGGGAGAATAAGAGTAATGAAGTCAGTAAGTATATGAACCATCATCCTTAAGTCTGGGTATACTAGCTTAGTGGTAAGAAAGAGGACTGAGATGGGATCTGAACTCAGATTCTATTTCTACTTATTGACTTGGGGCAATTTATGTAATTCCTCTGAACTCAGGCCTCTTATCTGTAATGTTGCCATAAGATTTCAGACCTCAAAGTTGTTATAATTAAATGCTACTATCCCTACATTAAGGATGAGAACATTGTCTATCAAAAAGTAGATGTTCAGTAAACAATAAAAATTCTTGGCTAACCTACCATACCATCACAACACAAAGATAAACCATCTCAAAAAACCTTAATTCTATTCCTCTGTGCTGTTTATTGACCTATTCATATCAGTTCAGTACTAAGTCATATCCGACTCTTTGCAACTCCATGGACTACAGCATGCCAAGCTGCCCTGTCCATCTCCAACTCCCAGAGCTTGCTCAACACATGTCCAACACGTAGGTGATGCCAACCAGCCATCTCATCCTCTGGTGTCCCCTTCTTCTCCTGACTTCAGTCCTTCCAGCATCAGGGTCTTTTGCATCAGGTGCCCAAAGTATTGGAGTTTCAGCTTCAGAAGTCCTTCCAATGAATATTCAAGACTGATTTCCTTTAGGATTGACTGATGTGATCTCCTTGCAGTCCAAAGGACTTGAAAGAGTCTTCTCCAACACCACAGTTCAAAAGCATCAATTCTTGGTTGCTCAGCTTTCTTTATGCTCCAACTCTCACATCCACACATGACTACTGGAAAAACTATAGCTTTGACTCTCTCTCTCTCTTTAGTTGCTCTGTCATGTCCGACTCTTGTGATCGCATGGACTGCAGCCTGCCAGGCTCCTCTGTCCATGGGATTCTCCAGGCAAGAATACTGGAGTGGGTTGCCATTTCATTCTCCAGGGTATCTTCCTGACCCAGGTATTGAACCCGGGTCTTCTGCATTGCAGACAGATACTTTACCAACTGAGCTATAAGGGAAGCCCTCATAGCCCTCTAGCTTTGACTAGAAGGACCTTTTTTGGCAAAGTAATGTTTCTGCTTTTTAATATGCTGTCTAGGTTTTCTTCCAAGGAACAAGCATATTTTAATTTCATGGCTGTTGTCACCATCTTCAGTGATTTTGGAGCCCAAGAAAATAAAGTCTCTCACTGCATTGTTTCTCCATTTGTTTGCCATGAAGTGATGGGACTGGATGCCATGATTTTCATTTTTTGAATGTTGAGTTTTAGGCCAGCATTTTCACTCTCTTCTTTCACTTTCTTCAAGAGGCCCTTTACTTCCTCTTCACTTTCTGCCTTAGGGTGATGTCATCTGCTTATTTTAGGTTATTAATATTTCTCCTGGCAATCTTTATTCCAGCTTGTGCTTCATCCAGCCCAGCATTTTGTATGATGTACTCTGCATATAAGTTAAACAAGCAGGGTGACAATATACAGCCTTTATGTACTCCTTTCCCAATTTGGAACCAGTCTGTAGTTCCATATCTGGTTCTAACTGTCACTTCTTGACCTGCATACAAATTTCTCAGGAGACAGGTAAGGTTGTCTGGGGTTCCCATCTCTTTAAGAATCTTCCACAATTTGTTGTGATGTTGTGATCCACAGTCAAAGGCTTTGGCATAGTCAATAAAGCAGAAGTAGATGTTCTTCTGGAACTCTTGTTTTTCTACAATCCAATGGATGTTGGCAATTTGATCTCTGGTTCCTCTGCCTTTGCTAAATCCAGCTTGAACATCTGGAAGTTCTTGGTTCAGTACTGTTGAAGCTTAGCTTGGAAAATTTTGAGCATTACTTTACTAGTGGGTGAACATTTGTGTGGTAGTGTGAAGCTACTTTGGCATTGCCTTTCTTTGGGATTGGAATGAAAAGTGACTTTTTCCATTCTTGTGGTCACTGATGAGTTTTCCAAATTTTCTGGAATATTGAGTGCCACACTTTCATAGCACCATCTTTTAGGATTTGAAATAGCTCAGCTGGAATTCCATCATCTCCACTAGCTTTGTTTGCAGTGATGTTTCCTAATGCCCACTTGAATTCGCACTCTAGGATGTCTGACTATAGGTGAGTGATCACAGGATCATCATTATCTGAGTCTTGAAGATCTTTTTTGTATAACTCTTCTGTGTATTCTTGCCACCTCTTCTTAATATCTTCTGCTTCTGTTAGGTCTATACCATTTCTGTCCTTTATTGTGCCCATCTTTGTATGAAATGTTCCCTTGGTATCTTAAATGTTCTTGAAGAGATCTCTAGTTTCTTCCCATTCTATTGTTTTCCTCTATTTCTTTGCATTGATCACTTGAAAAAGGCTTTCTTATCTCTTCTTGCTATTCTTTGGAACTCTGTATTCAGATGGGTTTATCTTTCCTTATCTCCTTTGCCTTTCACTTCTCTTCTTTTCTGAGCTATTTGTAAGGCCTCCTCAGGAAACCATTTTGACTCTTTGCATTTTTTTTTTTTCTTTCAGATGGTCTTAATCACTACCTCCTGTACAATGTCATGAACTTCTATCTATAGTTTTTCAGGCATTTTGTCTATCAGATCTAATCCCTTGAATCTATTTGTCACCTCCACTGTATAATCAGAAGAGATTTGATTTAGGTCTTACCTGAAGGTCTAGTGGTTTTCTCTACTTTCTTCAATTTAAGTCTGAATTTTGCAATAAGGAGTTCATGATCTGAGCCACAGTCAGCTCCCAGTCATGTTTTTGCTAATTGTATAGAGCTTCTCCATCTTCTCCTGAAAAGAATATAATCAATATGATTTTGGTATTAACCATCTGGTGACGTCCATGTGTAGAGTCATCTCTTGTGTTGTTGGAAAAGGATATTTGCTATGACCAGTTCATTCTCTTGGCAAAACTCTGTTAGCTTTTGCCTTGCTTCATTTTGTACTCCAGGGCAAACTTGCCCGTTGTTCCAGGTATCTCTTGACTTCCTACTTTTGCATTCCAGTCCCCTGTGATGAAAAGAATATCTTTTTTGGGTGTTAGTTCTAGAGTGTCTTGTAGGTCATCCTAGAACCTTTCAGCTTCAGCTTCTTCAGCATTAGTGGTTGGTGTACAGACTTGGATTACTGTGATATTGAATTGTTTGCCTTGGAAATGAACAGAGATCATTCTGTCATTTTTGAGATTGCACCCAAGTACTGCATTTCAGACTATTTTGTAGACTTTGAGGGCAACTCCATTTATTCTAAGGGATTCTTGTCCACAGTAATAGATATATTGGTCATCTGAACTAAATTATCCCATTCCAGTCCATTTTAGTTCACTGATTCCTAAACAGTTGATGTTCACTCTTGTCATCTCGTTTGACCATTTCCAATTTACCTTGATTTGTGGACCTAACATTCCAGGTTCCTATGCAATATTGTTCTTTACAGCATCAGACTTTACTTCCATCATCAGTCACATCCCCAGCTGGGGATTGTTTTCACTTTGGCTCTGTCTCTTCATTCTTTCTGGAGTTATTTTTCCACTCTTCTCCAGTAGCATATTGGGCACCTACCAACTTGAGGAGGTCATCATTCAGTGTCATATCTTTTTGCCTTTTCATACAGTTCATGGGGTTCTCAAAGAAAGAATACTGAAGTGGTTTGCCATTTCCTTCTCAAGTGGACCACATTATGTCATAAGTCGCCACCATGACCCATCTATCCTGGTGGCTCATAGTTTTGTTGAGTTAGACAGGTTGTGGTCCCTGTGATCAGTTTGGTTAGTTTTCTGTGATTGTGATTTTCATTCTGTCTGCCTATTGACGTATTGGTTGTTATAAAAAGAATTCTTTTCTTAATAATTTGCTATCAGACTTTAGTCACAATATGATATTTATATACATCTTTTAACACATTGCAAAGATTTTTTCAATGAAATCTTTTAAATTGAATTTTACATACATGATGAGTTTTGACACAAAACATAATCATATCTCACCCATATTCTCTAGGAAACCTGATAAAAGATTTATAATCAGCTTCATTTCTTTTCTTTGGTGTTTAATACTGAAACAGAATTGTAGAGTAAGTTTTCCTCCCTCCAGATATCACCTGCCCACCACCTCCTGTTATCTACAATGGAGTACACACAGGCAGTTCTTCAGAAGATGTCCTGTATGGAACTACAGTCACTTACACATGTAACCCTGGGCCAGAAAGAGGAGTGAAGTACAACCTCATTGGGGAGAGCACAATTCGTTGTATAAGCAATGATCAAGAGACAGGCATCTGGAGTGGCCCTGCTCCTCTCTGTAAACTCTCCCTCCCTGCTGTTCAATGCTCGCATGTCCATGTTGCAAATGGATACAAGATATCTGGAAAGGAAGCTCCATATTTCTACAATGACAGTGTGATATTCAAGTGTGATGATGGATTTATTTTGAAGGGCAGCAGTCAGGTTCGTTGCAAAGCCAATAACACCTGGGATCCTGAAATACCAGTTTGTGAAAAAGGTAAAAATCAAGTGGAGAAAAAATGGAGGTATTTATTTGTTTATTCTTGTTTGTTACCTCCCACTCAAAGCTAGAGTTGTGGGAAAAAGCAAAGGGGCATAGATTACCATCCCATTCTGTATTAAAACAGTCTATTCGTGTTGTATATGTTCTTTATCCAAATGCTCCCTTGGATATGGGATAAAGTCAAGGTAGATAATTCAGAAGATCTGTTTTTAAGGTGGCAGTTTCCTTCAAAAGAGCAGAAAGCACTCAGTAATGAATAAGGGCTTGCTGTTTTGCTTAAAAGTTTCAGATTGTCTATTGTCAAATGTTGTGTATTTAGTGTTCTTGAGTTTTTGTTGGTATTTATGTGGGAAGTTTTCTCTCCAGGCTGTCAGCCACCCTCTGGGCTCCACCATGGTCGGCATACAGGTGGAAATAGGGTCCTCTTTGTCTCTGGGATGACTGTAGACTACACCTGTGACCTTGGTTACTTGCTTGTGGGAAACAGATCCATTCATTGTATGCCTTCAGGAAATTGGAGTCCGTCTGTCCCTCGGTGTGAAGGTATTTTCAGTTCCTGAGTTGTCTTTCTCTTTTATATCAAGCATATATAAGTAATTTCAACTTTGCTCCTCTAGAAGCACAATGCCAACCTTTGGAAGAAGATGTTCGAGAACCTCCAGTTGATTCACTCGTGGTACCAGCTAATACATCTTGCCAAGAAGGGTTAGTAAGACTCATTCTCATAAAGGGTCTCCATCTTGCTTTATGCATTAATTCTAGCCTCAATTTGTCCTGGTGACTCCCTTTTAAGGTTCTTCATTGTCACTTTAACAGAGGATGCGAGGTTATAAAGGTCTAACTAGCATCTCTAACTTTTCAGTCCTTTATTGACATGAAAATGCCTTTGCTGGGAGCACCCTAAGTCTAAAGCAGTTTTCTTACTTGAAGGGCCAAGACTTTTGACTCTTTTGTGCCAAATTTCTTATTTAGAAGTGCCTCTATATTACTGGTTTGAGGAGGCTAGGTTTCAGAGATGTGATTTTTAAGAAGAGAAAATGTATTATAATCTCTCTCTAGGTACCGGATGATGAAATATGCTTTTCAAAAATGTCAAGATGATGAAAATAGGGTTTGGTTCCAAAGGATTCCAGTTTGTGAAAGTAAGTTAAAAAAAAAAAAAAAGTCCATGGGGTTGTAGAGAGGTAAAGAGGATAGGTCACTGCAGAGCTATTCTATGCCTCAGCAGTGTATGTGTTCTAGCTTAGTTTATATAAAACATGTTTTGGTATTTAGATAGTACTGGCAGTGGGAAACAAAACTGTCAAGTAGGAAATGAATACCGTTGACCCTCTGTATTTGCAGGCTTCATAACTTTGTGTCAACCAACTGTAAATAATATATATATATTATATATTATTTACATTTACATTATTTATATTTATATTATTTATATTATATATATTTTTAAATCCTGAAAGTTTCCAAAAGCTAAACTTGAATTTGCTATGCACTGCGTACTATTTACTTAGCATTTACATTGTATTTGTAAATATTTAGATAGCATTTATGTTGTATTCAGTATTATAAGTCATCTAGAGGTGATTTAAAATATATAGGAGTCTGTGCATAAGTTAAATGCAAACACTATGCCATTTTATATAAGAAGCTTAAGCCTCCTTGGAATTTGGTACTGATGGGGGACCCTGGAATCAGTCCCTTGTGGGTACTGAGGAATGACTGTATTTGCAGTAAGCCTGCTAATTGCTAAAAATTAAAAAAATAACAATATAAACTATTTATTTCATGGGAACATAGCTGTATTTATTCCTTTGTCTATATTTATACTCTATTTTCTGAATTATTTTGGAATGAGTATGTATTATTCATAGAGTCAAAAAATTCAATGAAGTTTTTTAAAGAAATTATGATTCAGCATCTAAAATTTAAATAACTTTATGTGTGCTCAGTTACTCAGCCATGTCCAACTCTTTGCAACCTCATGGACTGTAGTCTGCCAGGCTCCTCTGTCTATGGAGTTTTCCAGGCAAGAACTAAGTGGATTGACATTTCCTCCTCCAAGAAACAACTTTATAGCTATGTGCAGTACACACAAGGTGATGGCACCCCACTCCAGTACTCTTGCCTGGAAAATCCCATGGACAGAGGAGCCTGGTCGGCTGCAGTCCATGGGGTCGCTGAGGGTCGGACACGACTGAGAGACCTCACTTTCACTTTTCCTTTCATGCATTGGAGAAGGAAATGGCAACCCGCTCCAGTGTTCTTGCCTGGAGAATCCCAGGGACAGGGGAGTCTGGTGGGCTGCTGTCTATGGGGTTGCACAGAGTCAGACATGACTGAAGCAACGCAGCAGCAGCAGTACACACAGTTGCATAGTGGCATTTGTATCTGAATGAAGACTGTCTACTATGGTGTACCAGCTGAAGCAGAATTTCCTGTTCTCTTCTGCAGTTATCCACTGTCAGGACCCACCGGTGATTAACAATGGGAGGTACAGAGATGTGCTGCCAGGAGGCTTTCCATATGGAAGCGAAGTCTCTTATGAATGTGATCAAGGATTTGATCTCCTGGGAGAGAAAAGTATACGGTGCATAAGTGATTCTAAAGGACTTGTATCTTGGAGTGGACGTGCCCCGCAGTGCTTAAAATCTCCTCCTGTGACTCACTGCCCTAACCCAGAAGTCATGCATGGACACAAGCTAAATAAAACCTATTCTTCATATTCCCACAATGACATATTACATATTGCTTGCAATCCCGGCTTCATCATGAATGGCAGTCACTTGATTAGATGCCATACCAACAACAAATGGGTGCCAGGTGTACCAACTTGCATCAAAAAGGGTAAGATATTTTAAGGAACAAAATATGGGGTGTTACATAGAATTTTTAAAAAGGGGTTTTGAATGTGCACTTGTCATTTCACCTATAGAAAGGCAAGTTAAAAGCTTAGGTAATCATATTATTTTACAAAACACTTGCTTGTCTTATTTTCTCAGCTCATTTTTTGTTTTCCTTTTTCTTTCCAAGCATGTTGACAAAAGGTACATGAAAGGATAACAGTTAACTTCTAAATTGATAGGATCTTCCAAATTTATTATTTTTATTAGTTTAGAATAGCAAAAATGCACATACCTTTTTCAGCAAATGTTTGGCAGTAACATTGCTTGATAATTTCATATTTAAGGCTGTGCTATCAGCCAGAAAGATATATTTGAGTATTCTGGAGAATGGAACTAGCCTTAAAACCCACTTAATTGTCTTGTAATTTTAGTTGTCATTGGTGGTTTTATCCCTGTCAGTGGCTATCTGCAACAGAGAATGCCAACTGGCAACCAAGAACTGAATTCAGAACTGTTTATTTTTGTCTAGCACAGCAGTCTTATTTTAAGTGAGACCCATCCCTACTGCCCAAGATAAACTGTGAATCTGTGATACAGTGAGGATCCCCTTTGCTTTCCTGCAAGGTACCAGTAGCTTGAATTAGGCAGTGGCTGCCATTTTTAGAAAGATAGGTGCTCTATAACTTGGCATCACTTCCTGGTGCCTGTAGATATTTGAAGGCGTGACACTTGACTATAGCCTTTCTATCATATAAAGAGAAAAGATTACTATTCTTTGATAGATTACAATTGTAGGCTGCAACCACTGATGTTTCATTATCTTACTTTTGACATTTGCTTTCAGATCATATATGGTGTAGGTAGGGAATGCAAATATCTGTCCTATACTGCTTGGTTTGGGTGGAATGAGTATTTTTGGATACTGATCAGTTGGCTTGTTGCCTGCCTTCTTTATGTATTGTTATCAACTACAGAGAGTATTGGCTATGTGTTCCTCTGTACTAAATTAAAAATCCTTTCATATTGATGTCTAAGCTTTCTTTGGCTGTCAACGTCCACTTACAATCTCCCATGGAAATCATACTGGTGGAGACATAACTCGATTTTCTCCTGGAATGTCAATCCTGTACAGCTGCAACCAAGGCTATCTGCTTGTGGGAGAGGCACTCCTTCTTTGCACACATGAAGGAACCTGGAACCAACCTGCTCCATATTGTAAAGGTGTGTTCTCTATTTGTTTTCTTATTTTTTAAATAAAATTTGTCCCAAGTAGATATTTTCAGTTAAGTACTTTCAACTTGCTTCTAAGTCACTTCAGTTGTGCCCGACTCTGTGAGACCCCATAGATGGCAGCTTACCAGGCTCCGCCGTCCCTGGGATTCTCCAGGCAAGAACACTGGAGTGGGTTGCCATTTCCTTCTCCAATGCATGAAAGTGAAAAGTGAAAGTGAAGTCGCTCAGTTGTGTCTGACTCTTAGTGACCCCATGGACTGCAGCCTACCAGGCTCCTCCGTCCATGGGATTTTCCAGGCAAGAGTACTGGAGTGGGGTGCCATTGCCTTCTCCTAAGTACTTTCAACTTAAAATAGCCAAATAGATGCATTGATTGGATCATTTAATTAATGTATTTAATCCAATTAAATATATTTAATTGGATTAATAGATGAAGTAATCTAAATATTGCAAAATAAAGAAAATGACTGAAGGCCTTAGTCTATATGAGCTATCATATATGTAGTCACTTAAATATGGAAAGATGAAGTCTTTATGTAGATTAAACAACTAATACAGATCGAATGTGCACTGTGGTTAGTTATGATAAGTGTACATTTGACAAAATACTCCTAAAAATACTTTTTTGAGCATATTTCCCTGTAAGTGGTGGTAGAATTATGGGTATACTTATAAAAGTTTTTCAGAATGTCATTTTTACTACCATAAATAGTGCATATGAAATATGAGTGGTGAGTTACTACTAAATATTAGTTGAGCACTTAGGGCACACAGCACTTTGCATGCCTTCTGTCATTTAATCCTCATGAGAACCGTATGAGATTGGTGTCATTATTCCTGTATTATCGATGAGGTCCTCGAAGAATGGAGAGATTTATAACTTATACAGAGTCAAACAACTTGAAAGCCCTAGAGTTAGTTCAAATCCAAAATCTCACACTATTGGCCACTACACTGCAAAGACTAAAGAAGAAAAGAGGAAGCATTCACATCTAAGAAGAGTTAGAGAACAAGAGTAGAAGTTGAGGAAATAATTCAGAAGTCTTAACATTACTCATTCATCCTGCATCATTTCTCTAAGAAGCCACAAAAATTATTCATTATTGGTTTAGAGACTAAAGCACAAGAAAGAAAGTTATTTGATAACCAGGGTGTTATTGAGGTAGATGGCTGACACTAAAAGTCTATGCCTAGGATATAATTTTGTGTTATTTCAGTGAAGTTTTACTAACTGAGAATAGAATAAATTGGTTTCATAAATCTTTCCATTAAGGGCAGTATCTACATTCTTAGTTAAAGGTCAAAATATGACACAGATTCAATTAGATTCCTTTAATTTCAGAGGTGAACTGTAGCTTCCCAGAACATATAAATGGAATCCAGAATGGGCTGGAGCCTGGAAGAATGTATCAATATGGAGCTGTTGTCACTTTAATGTGTGAAGACGGGTATACCCTAGAAGGCAGTCCCCAGAGCCAGTGTCAGGAAGATCACCGATGGAACCCTCCCTTGGCTGTTTGCAAATCACCCAGTAAGTGCAAAGAGCTTCTCTGCAGCTTCTACTTGTTTCACTGGAAAGAAGAGACAGAGGGTTATCCAATTTCAGGGACTCCTGGGTTTCAAAGTGACGTAGGTTTGTGATCAGTGGTATAGTAACAGAAGAATTTGAAGTCAGTGGTCTATTGTAGTAAAAGTGAGACTTTCTGAAGATTGGGAAAGTAAAGAAAGAATATAAAGAGAGATGAGCACTGATTTAAAAGGTGCAAAGCTCACAGCCTTATACAGTGGTCCTTTGGTATCTTCAGGGGAATTGGTTCTAGGACCCCCTCAGATACAAAAATCTGCAGATTCTCAAGTCCCTTATGTAAAATGGCATAGTATTTGCATATAATCTGTGCACATCCTCCCATATACTTGAAGTCATTTCTATATTATTTATAATACCCAATGCAATGTAAATGCTATGTAAATAGATGCTGGGCTAACAGCGTGAGCTTTGCTTTTTGGAACTTCCTGGAATATTTTACTTTTTCAAATATTTTTTAATTAGTGGTTGGTTGAATCCACAGATACAAAAGACAGACTGTATTTTGAAAGAAGTTGCTCCCGAGACTTCTGCTATTGCTGAATCTTGATTTATAAGTGCTTACTGATATGACAGGGACCTCCAAAAATATGCTAACTAAACTGTTGTAATCGTTGTTTCCATTCTGACCTGAGAAATCCCTGATTATAAAGTTGAGCTTATTATTTTTTTTTTTCATGAGTGAACTACCTCACCTTAAAGTGGAAAAAAATTTAAAGGCCAATGAAGTTGTTACATAAAGAATGAAGAAAGATTGGGTATAATTCAGTGTTCTGATACATCTTTTTAAGTAGACTTAAAGAAGAGGGATCTGAGTGTTAATTTCTGGGACATCCATGGTATTTGGAGCTATGTGGAGCCATGCAACTAAACTAATGTTTTCATGATTTTGTATTTTCCTTAGGTTCACTTGCTCCTCTTATTGCTGGTAAGTTTTCTTAAATTCTTCAATAAAACTTCTAAGGTAATTTATACAAATATATGTAAATTTTGAGGCACTGGAGAAATATCAATAAACTCAGATATGCAGATGACACCACCCTTATGGCAGAAAGTGAAGAACTAAAGAGCCTCTTGATGAAAGTGAAAGAGGAGAGTGAAAAGCTGCTTAAAACTCAACATTCAGAAAACTAAGATCATGGCATCTGATCCCATCAGTTCATGGCAAACAGATGGGGAAACAATGGAAACAGTGACAGACTTTATTTTTGGGGGCTCAGAAGTCACTGCAGATGGTGACTGCAGCCATGAAATTAAAACATGCTTGCTCTTTGGAAGAAAAATTATGACCAACCTAGACAGCATATTGAAAAACAGAGGCATTACTTTGCCAACAAAGGTACGTCTAGCCAAAGCTTTGGTTTTTCCAGTAGTCATGTATGAATGTGAGAGTTGGACTATAAGGAAAGCTGAGGGCCAAAAAACTGATGCTTTTGAACTGTGGTGTTGGAGAAGACTCTTGAGTCCCTTGGACAGCAAGGGGACCCAACCAGTCCATGCTAAAGGAAATCAGTCTTGAATATTCATTGAAAGGACTGACACTGAAGCTGAAACTCCAATACTTTGGCCACCTGATGTGAAGAACTGACTCATTTGAAAAGACTTTGATGCTGGGAATGACTGATGGCAGGAGGAGAAGGGGACGACTGATGATGAGATGGTTGGATGGCATCACCAACTCAATGGATATGACTTTGAGTAAGCTCCGGGAGTTGGTGATGGACAGGGAAGCCTGGAGTGCTGCAGTTCATGGGGTCGCAAAAAGTCAGACGAGCAACTGAACAGAACTGATATGTGCTGTGCTTAGTCACTCAGTCGTGTCAAACTCTTTGTGATCCTATGGACCGTGGTACACCAGGCTCCTCTGTCCATGGAATTCTCCAGGCAAGAATACTAGAGTGAGTTGCCATTCCCTTCTCCAGGGGATCTTCCCAACCCAGGGATCCAACCCAGGTTTCTCGCATTGCAGGCAGATTCTTTACCATCTGAGCCACCAGGGAAGCCCTGTATCCTGCCTGTTAAGTTTTTCATTTGAACTCATGAGAAATTGTACTTTTTTTTTTTTTTTTTAAAGTGTTCTAAGGCTCTTTTAATGTGCACTTCACATCACAAACTGTCACTTTTGGATGGGATGAAATGAATGACTTGATCAGCTACTCCCAGTTTTTAGTTCAAAAGTTTAGGTTTACTAAAAGTTTGGGCTTCCCATATGGTGCAGAGGTAAAGAATTCACTTGTCAGTGCAGAAGATGCAAAAGATGTGAGGTCAATCTCTCAGTTGGGAAGATACCCTGAAGGAAATGACAACCTACTTCAGTATTCTTGCTTGGAGAATTCTATGACAGAGGTGCCTCACAGGCTATAGTCCATGGGGTCATAAAAAGTACGGCATGACTGAGCTAGTGAGTGCCACACACAAAACTTTCGTTTAACTATTGGTCTTTTGCATAATTTGGTTGCTATCAAAACAGATTCATTTATTCTGCAGTGGCAAAATATATTTCACAACTGAGAGTTAAATATTGTATGAAAAGTCACGGAATCCTGGTGTCCTGAGCTTCTAATTTCACTCCAGTGACAAGAATATTACTAATAAAACTGAAAAGAACAGAAAAGCTGAACCTAAACTTGACTGGAACCTTGTGATCAAATGCTTGGTGCTTTAGAATAAATATGAACTGGATTAAATCCAAAACGTAAGCCCACATACAACTATTTTGGAATTTAGTATCTGTATGGCTGAAGAAGAATAAGCAAAAAAGTCACATAACATTTTCCCCACCACTAGGAACAGGCCCCACAATCACTTCAAAACAATGTAGGTTACATTTTTCTATCGTTTAATACTCTGTTTTGTATTTTAGGTTTTTCTGCTGGGGTAATAGCTCTTTTCTGCTTGGGTGCTGTCGCCTTATACATGATATCAAAACACAGAGAACGGTAAGTTTGAGGCCTGCTTGACAAAAATACACAAAAGATTTTGACTTCTTTCCTGAAACTAAACACAGAAGCACAAGTTAAATGAAATAAATACTGCAATGTGATAACTGGAATAAGGCATCTTGTGTTAAATAGAATATCCTTTCTGCAAGAACTTAAAAGATAACGAGCATTCATTTTATTTGAATGGTATTTATACAGATAAGATAATATTTATTTATACATAATAAAAAATCTAAAAAATAGGAAAAAGTCCCAGTCATAAAAACTGCTGATATTTGGCATTTGCCTATATGATTATTTTATTTCTTTTTTTTTAAACTGCAATATTGGCCTTATTTTTTTTTAATCCTGCCTTAATTTTTTTTTCATTTAGCCTATTTTTATATTTAAATCACATTTTCTTTTTACCAATTTGATTGCATATTTTTCTATAATATGTATCCATATTGTGTAGGTTTTAAGCTGCTTCTGCATTTATTTTCATAATAAATAAAAACAAGAAAAACCTAAAGAAACTTTTTCTACATCTCCATATTTCCTTAGCTTAGATCCTTAGAATTCTAGGAATAAGTGTATGAACATTTAGATGCTTAGTTAATATTGCCAAATGGTTTTCCAGAAAGTTAGCTCCAATTTGATCATATATCAAATAATATATCTGGATATATTGTATTTCTGGATTCTTTTTTTATTGTTTCATTGATGTGTCTATTTTTCTATCACAAACACTTTGCATTCAAATAGTATAGTTTTCTGATATTATAACTTCTAACAAGACAAGAATCCCCTCATTATAGTTTTTAAAGATTTTCCTCTTTCTTCTGTTTGTTCTTATAGGAGTTTTAGATGATCTGTCATTTTCTAAAGACATATATGTTGTGATTACATTTATGTCTATAGGTTAACCTTTGAGAATTGGCACATTTTCTGTAAATGCTTTCTCATACAGAAACATACTAGGCCTTTCTATTTGTTTAAGCAATCTTTAAACAACTCAATTGTTGTTTTCATGACTCTTTAAATATACTACTAGTTTCTACATTTTGCTATATTATGTTTTATCACACATAAATTAGACATACTTTTTCATTTTATTTTAAATTTATTATTAAAAAAAATTTGTATCCATAAAGTATTATTGCCAGAGTAGATTAAGTAATGTTTGGTGGGGATGCAATCAAATGGTCAGTACTTAGGAATTTTGATCAGAAAAGCTTTCATAGTGGAGAAGATGTTGCAGGTATGCCTCACAGAGTGTAGACAAGTAGAGAAAAGTATTCCAAGTAGAAGGTGCAGTTTGGGACTTGTTTTTCCATCATATATTATAAGAACTACGTAAGCAATTGACATGCCTGAGAAACATTGAAGTTAGCATAGGTTTAAGTGACATAAAAGATCCCCTCTGATACATAAAATCTTATGGAAATTGCAGAATATTCTGGTAGGTACAAAGGATACACTTTTAGCAAATGATATCGTCAATTATCAGCCAGGGAATGTTCTGTGTGCCCAGGTTCTTAAGGATCAATAAATGCTAGTGATAGGGAGGATAATCAGGTAAAGTCTTACCAAATCTCATATAACTTCCAGTGGGGGATGACCAAATCATGTCACCATAAACATGTCACCCACAAATTCCAGCAAAATTACTTTAACAAGCCACATCATTTGGATCTATCTAAGTGATCTGATTGCACTGTTCACAGTTCTGTAATGCCTAGAGTAGGCATCAGACATGAAGGGGGTAACACTGAAATTATGTAATAATGGCATATTTGAACCTGAATAGTTTGTTCTAATCCTGGAAGGGCCTAAATGCAGTAGGTCTGGCAAGGGTCTACAGTCGGAGGTACTTTAGGCAGTAGTGTTTATCAGAGTTTATCACATAACCTTTGTTTTGTGAATGATTTCAGGGGAAATGATGTTCTATGAACAAATAATATTGGGATATACTTCAAGCTACATTTTTCTCATGGGGATTCACAATGACCATGAGACTATTTAAGGTCCTACATGAAAGAAGCCCATTTAATTTTTCAAAAACGAGTCTTGCAGACGAGTTGGGCTGCTGAACTTTTTTCTCATAAAATGCCTTTAACATCTCATGGGACTGATGTTTAACAGTCTTGGGGAAAGATGGTCTGAAAGTTAGATCATCAAAAGCCTTGTATGCCACGACAAGGAGTTGGTGTTTACCCTGTAGAATCTTAAGCAAAGAAACAATATGTTCAGATTTTCGGTTTTTTAAAAAGGGGCAGTACTGAGTTGTCAACCAAAGCAGCAGTGGTGAGGATCAAGAGGATGCAATAGATGTAGGAAATATCTTCAAGGGCTTCCCCGGTGGTCCAGTGGTTAAAACTTCACCTTCCAACGCAGGGGTATACGTTCAATACCTGATTAGGAACTAATATTCCACATGCCTGCTGACCAAAAAATCAAAACATAAAACAGAAGCAATATTGTAATAAACTCAATAAAGACTTTTAAAATGGTCCACGTCCAAAAAAATCTTAAAAGGAAATATTTTCACTATGAAGACAATAGGCTTTTCAGGATTTCAGTGTAGTCAGTTCAGTTGCTCGGTCGTGTCTGACCCTTTGTGACCCCATGGACTGCAGCACACCAGGCCTCCCTGTTCATCACCAACTCCTGGAGCTTAGTCAAACTCATGTCCATTGAGTTGGTGATACCATCCAACCATCTCATCCTCTGCTGTCCCCTTCTCCTCCCGCCTTCAATCAGTATTTCAAGGTTTAGTGAATTGTTAAATGTGGGAAGAAGGGGACACAAAGTATGAATCAAGTGGGTGCCACTGGATGGATCCAATGGTTCACAAAAAATGGAGAGGGATAGGTTTGTGGGGGAAAATGGTGCAGTTCTGATCTGCTACTTCTAGGTACTCTCTTCCAGGACTCAAGAGAGAGGCCTGGACTCAGGTAGATGATGCTTAAATCACAATTGAAGCCTTGGTACCAAACAAAATAGAAGATTAGAACAAGGATGAAAACAGATCTAAGAATAACAGTAATACTTAAAAGGCAAGAGGGGGAAGGAACTGTCAGAAGTAAGAGGAAAGAAAGTTGGGAGAAAATGGCTTCATAGAATTCAGGAGAGTTAAAGGTCTTAAGAAAACAAACATAGAGATGTCATTTGCATGGCTTTTCTCACAGGAAGTTAGAACATAATTTTAGTCAAGAGTAATTTAAAAAGACATTTAAGTAAATAGAAAAGGTGGTCTCTATCTCCTACCTTCCTTTTACAAAGTTTGCTATCAGAGCATTACATGTGTAGGAAAATTTGTAAACTTTGGGAACACCTATAAGCATAAATAATTTGTAATATTCCTATCTGATTATTAAAGTTATTAACAAAGTTATTAACATGTTTATATCAAACACTATACATAAGAACCTCAGTTGATTATGAACTAAACATATATGTTAATTAAACTCCTAAGCATCACTTGTTTTATTTCCATTTTCTAACTGACTTCAGTTTAGTTTCTTATACTTAATACAGACATTTGAACTGCCTTAAATACTTTTTGTAAGTAAGATGAGTAATGGATCATTTAAAAATCAATGTCTACTAACAAAATTAAATATTTTGAAGTTATTCAAACATGTGAAGAAGAGACTTCTAAGATGTTTCAGTAAAACCTAAATCACACATTAACCTAAAAATTATCTTCTGTAATAATTTTAATGTCTCTTCCTGCTAAATATGTAAATTGACCTCTTAAATGTGATAGAGAGTGGCAAGTTGTAAGTACCCTTAGTGGTAAACTTTCTTTCCTAGTAATTTTGTATTATTTTATCTCAGAGTTCTACACGATAGTGCAATCACCTTTTATTGTCTTTTGCTAATTTTGACAAAATGTTTTAGAAGCACAGCAAAGTACATGTGCTTTGAAAGAAAAAAAGTAAAAATGTCTTAAAAGTCATTTAAAATTTTTAGTGCTGCATGATTATATAAGTATTTTGAATTAAATATCAAATATAAAAATTTCTTTTTAAGTTAGTTTGGAAGACTGGCCCTCCAAAGGTAAGTTTATAATCATATTATAAAGTGAAAGCTTCTTTATAAATTTTTTCAATCTGGGAGTCCTAATTATTAGTCATTAAAAGGCCTGGATAAAGCTGCCCAATGTAAACTTCTTTTTTTAATATAAATTTATTTATCTTAATTGGAGGTTAATTACTTTACAATATTGTATTGGTTTTGCCAACTTCTGATTTGGACACTTAGTAGCTTAGCAAATTATTTTTATGGGTCTTTTCAAAAAATGAGAATTATAGTGATTACTTCATAAGATAGTTAAGACAATAAAATGAAATCATCCATAAAAAGTACTTACTATGTGTTGGGAATTGCAAAAAAGAAAACAACTGTTACACCTTTATATAGTAATCTTGGCCAGTGAATAAAGAATTTATTTTTTCTTTTCTTTTTTTTTTCCATTTAGCAATTACTACACAAATACAAACTATAAAGAAGATGTTCATTTAGAAACACTAGACATATACTCTGTTGACCCATACAGCCCAGCAAACTAATCAGAAGACAAACTGGTATCTAATGAAGTTTTAAATATTTTATTAATTTCTATGTCAAAATTTCTTTCAATTTATATTTATCAATAAGTATAGTACTAAATATATATGGCTCTGTTGCATAGGTCTTTAATAATTATGCACAAAATCTGTTTACTTGCTTCACATTACCAACTCATGTCCCTGTTTTTTAAAATTTATTCATCTATTCAACAAATATTTAAATACGTAACAAAATAAGAATCAATCAATCAATAAATATTGTGAGAAAAAATAAACCAGAAAAGGGGCTAGATAGGGAAGAAGAGTTAGAAGGGAAGTCCTCACTAAGAAAATGACAGTTCAGCAAAGACTAGTGTGAAGCAAGGACAGCCTTGTAGAGGAAGAAAGAACAGTGAGCACAAACACCGTATCAGGTGGTATGTTCCTGCTGCGTTGGAGGCACACACAAGGAGGAGGGTGAAGATTGATGGCCCTATAGGGTATGGTAGGTCATTGTAATGAACTTGGTGTTTGCTCTGAGATGAGAATCATTGAAGGATTTTAAACAGGGAAGCAAATGATCACTTTAACTTCTTCATCAAGAAGAGAGTGTAAGTGCCAGAGGTGAAAGATGGGGCCTCCATGTGGACGCTATCACAAAACTCTACTTAAAGTTGTGAATTGCTATTACCAGCCTGGTGAGGAGAGGTCAGATTCTTCATACATTTTTGAGATAGTGACAGTAGAATTTGCTGACAGTTTGTGTCAGGGTATGAGAGAAAGGGAGAAGTCAGTGATGATGCCTGGAGTTTTTGGCCTGAGCAGCCCGAAGTATAGAATTGCTGTTAATTAAGACAACTGAGAATGAAATCAAGACCGGAGAGAAACATGAGCAGTTCACTTTGGAGATGTTAAATGTAAGATATCTAATAGATATCCACATACAGGTGCTAAAAAGATAGCTGGATGTACAACTCAGCATTTTAGGAATAGGACCAGACTTGGGATACAAAGTTGGGTCTTGTCAGTGTATGGATATACAGAATAATGAAACCGAGTAAGGTCAATAAAGGGAGTGAGATAGGCAAGGGAAGAAAATGGGTCTGAATGCTGAGCCCTGGATCCTCCAACATTAGGAGTCATGGAGTGGGAAGGAGCTGACACAAGAGCATAGAAGCTGCTCTGATACAGGAGGGAACCCCAGAGTGTGGTGTTCCAGGAGTCATGCAAAGAGAGAACGTTAAGGAGGAGGGAGTGATAGATCCTGTCAAATGTGCTGATAGATCAAGGAACATCAATGTGAAAACTGACCTGGGTTTGGCATAAGATTTGCTGGTAATCTTGATAAGAACAGTTTTGGTGTAGGGGAAAAGAAGCAAACTGGAGTTGACAGAAGTGTTTAAGAGAGAATGAAAGGGGAGAAATTGGAGATTTCTCTTTCAAGGATCTTTTCTACAGGGAGGAGCAGATAAATAGAGTAATGGCAAGGATAAGAAGCAAAGGGACATGTTTGTAAGAATGGAGAAATAGCTGCTATTCCTATAAGCTGAAGAGAATGATCTAGGGGGAAGGAAGGAAATGACAGGGAAAGAAAAGGAAAAATTGTGGGAGCAATGTCCTAAGCTAGGAGGAATGGGATCTAGTGTTCAAGCAGGAGGTAGACCTTAGCCAGGAGCCTGGCCTTAGTAACAGGAAAGGCAGAACACATGGGAGCAGATGAAGGCAGGTGGGGAGATGTGATTGGGAAAACACATGTAGAAGCTCTCTTCTGATGCCTCTGTGTTCTCAGTGAATAAAAAGCAAAATGACCAGCTGACAAGGAGATTAGAAAAGGAGATGTTAAAGACTTGAGGAGAAGGAGAAGGTATTAATTTGTCACCATGATAGGTGAAGCCTGAATGATAGGGAGTACAGAAAGGTTGACAGGCAACATGAAGAGCCCCCCTGAGGTTTGCTAAGGCTCTTTCATGCCTTATCTCATTTAGCCTTCACTGCAACTTTAAAAGGTGTGTATTATTCCAAGGTAATACCTTAGTCAGAGAAGGCAATGGCACCCCACTCCAGTACTCTTGCCTGGAAAATCCCATGGATGGAGGAGCCTGGTGGGCCGCAGTCCATGGGGTCGCTAAGAGTCAGACTAGACTCAGTGACTTCAGTTTCACTTTTCACTTTCATGCATTGGAGAAGGAAATGGCAACCCACTCCAGTATTCTTGCCTGGAGAATCCCAGGGACGGGGGAGCCTGGTGGGCTGCCGTCTATGGGGTCACACAGAGTCGGACATGGCTGAAGCGACTTAGCAGCAGAAGCAGCAATACCTGAATGGGCATATAATATCCTCGGTGAAAAAACCAGGAAGAAAAAATTCTCTTGACCAAAGACTCGGGGTCAGTAGTTGACAAAGATAGAATTCAAGCTCAAATATGACTTCAAGCTGCTTTCTCCTATATGAGTTATAAAATATAAAATGAAGATACCACCTCTACCCTCTTGGAACTTATTTTAGTCAGAGAAATAAGACATATACATATCATAGTGTAACATTAAGTGCCATAAACTAGACAGAGAAAAACTGCTGTGGCAGTTGAGGAAGAAAAAGATGCCTTGTTGCCGATGAGTTGCAGAAAAAGAGAAGAAGAGGATGGGAGAGACTATGCCAGAGTGATCTCTAAAACCAAAGCCCTGGGGGCCCAAAGTAAAGCTATCATGTAAATGTTTGTTGAATGAATATATGAGTAAGTTAGTAGGAGACCATTGTTTTAATTTCTTCCTCATTTATTTTTATTCATATCTATCAATGCAAAATTTAATTATTATTTATTTGCTTCTTGTAATATGATGGACCATTTAATTGAATGATACTTCATTGTTTATAGCACTTGTAATTGGTATATATAAAGATAAGGTTAACACTCATATTTAAACTTTGAGTTGCATCACTGCTTTTCATGCCACCTCCTAAATAGAAATTAATCTATTTCAGTATGCCTCACCGCTTGGAACCCTACTGATGGTTGGAAAGAAACCATTCTACTATCAATAGGTGGATTAGTATGGTCTCAACATCAGTGAGACTGTTTCATAAGATTTAACTCCTATATGCAATCGGTCTCAAGCAGAACAAAGAAAAGTTGCTTGATGATGGTAAAGATGGGAGCCCAGTTTTACTGCCATGTGCATTTCAAGGACTTTTTGAAGCCTCACCTGTGATGTACCTGGAGACAGGCTATGGCTATAAACAGTTACATATCTCTGAAGTGTTACATTTTTAAGGAAGGCACTAAAAAGAGCTTTCCTTGTGTCTAGAAAGAATCTAGACATATATACTGCAATCAACATACTTATGTTACCATATACTTTTAATTATAGTGTGGTTTTAATTATTTAAGCAAAGTATGAGGCATATCCTGTGGTTATGATAGGCATACATTTGTTGGGAAACCTGTTTTTATTTTAATAAGAGCATCTTTCTCTGATTTAGTTAAACATCTCACTTTTATTTCCACTTGATTTGAGTTTTTCTCATCGAATATATTTTTGCCTTTCTATAATCACTCAGTAATTCCAGTTTGCACATCTTTTTTAAAATTATAGGAGTCAAGTTGTAATTCTGAAGCTTTAACTCAGAAGTAACTATAGTTGTTTGTAAAATGTCATTTGATAATGTGTACATTAGTCATTCAAGTAAATTTTATCTTAAAGAAAAATCTTGCCTTTTGTGATCTTTTTTCTGGAGTTAATGAACTCTTGAATAGCAGACATAGTTTTAGGGTTTTTAGAATTTTTGATTTAACAATTATGCATCCTGGAGCCCACCATTTTGTCACATTAGTCAAACTCAACCCACAAACTGAATTCCCTCATCCTCAACACTTATCCAGCAACACCTTCCCCCAGTGCACTCATTCTCTCCTACCACACTCTAAATCTGGCTGTCAGTGTTCTCTGTTCCAGTATTTAAATTATTGAGAAAATAAAATCTTGCTCATTCACTACCACAGATTTACTCCCACTTTTCTAGATTCTGTAGGCTGTTTTTGACATCTTTAAAAAATAAATTGTAGTAAAGAAAACATGTAACAAAATTTAGTCTTAACTATTTTTAAGTGTACACTTCAGAAGTGTAAGTATATTCACATTGCTATGCAACAGATCTCCAGAACTTTTTCAATTTACAAAACTGAAACTCTATATCCATTAAAGAGTAAGTCCACATTCCCCTCATCTTTCAGCCCCTGCCAACAACTGTTCTACTTTCCATTTATATGAATTTCATAACTACTTCAAGATACCTCATATATAAGTTGAACCATACAGTTACTTGTCCTGTTGTGACAAGTTTATTTCACTTAGTATAATGTCCTCAATGTCCATCTGTGTTGTAGCATGTGTCAGAATTCTTTTTCAGGCTGAATAATATTTCATTGTATGTATATACAATATTTTAAAATCTAATTATCCGTCAATGAACATTTGGGTTGTTTTCACCTTGTGGGTATTGTGAATATTGCTGCTATGAACATGAATGGGTCTCCCAGGCGGTGCTAATAGTAAAGAACCCAGCTGCCAATGCAGGAGACACAGGAAATGCTGGTTCGGTCCCTGGGTTGGGAAGATCCCCTGCAGGAGGACATGGCAACCCACTCCAGTATTCATGCCAGGAGAATCCCATGGACAGAGGAGCCTAGCGAGCTACAGCCCATAGGGTTGCACAGAGTAAGACAGGACTGAAGCAACTTAGCCTCCCCACACATGAACATGAGTGTACAGATATCTCCTTAAGAAATTGCTTTCAGTTGGTATGTAGTTTGGTATCTTATTCATTCACAGTACATTTTCATTTCTCCAACTCATTTGTTCATTCACCTCAAGCCATCTATTATAACCTGTTGTTTTTTAGTTACTAAGTTGTGCCTGGCTCTTCGCGACTCCACGGACTATAACCCGCCAGTTTCCTTTGTCCATTGGATTTTCCAGGAAAGCATATTGAAGTGGGTGGCCATTTCCTTCTTCAGAGGATCTTCCTGACCCAGGGATCAAACCCGTGTCTTCTGCATTGCAAGTGGATTCTTTACCACTGAGCCACCTGGAAAACCCCATATTATATCTTACCACCTTCCTTATCTTAGCAGAGGATGAAAATATCACAGGATAGCTTTCTAGTTCCTCTTTCTTCACCTCTCAAGTTTATCCATCCTTATTCTCAATTCCACTTACCACTTTTTACAGACTATACAGTTTTCTCATCCCTTTCTATTTCTTCCAGGACATTGCTCCCTCAGTTATACTTTCTCTCATCACTGCCTGCCTTTTTTCACCTACAAAATGTGTTCAAGCCAGTACTTATTCAGCTGCAGGTGACAGAAATCCATCTCACACTGGTTTAAACCAAGAAGGAATTTTATGTCACATGACAGAAAAGGTCAAGGGTGCAGCTTGTTTCAGTCAAAATGGGAATTAAATATTCAAATCATATCTTTAGGAATCTGTTTCATTCCCTGGTTTTGTTTTTTTCTGCTGGCCTCCTTCTCTGGTGGCGGTGGTTTAGTCACTAAGTCGTGTCCAACTCTTGTGACCCCATGGACTGTAGCCTGCCACGCTCCTCTGTCCATGGGATTTCCCAGGCAAAAATACTGGCGTGGGTTGCCATTTCCTTCTCCAGGGGATCTTCCTGACCCAGGGATCAAACCTGGGTCTCCTATATTGACAGGCAGGTCGTTTACCACTAGCACCACCTAGGAAGCCCTGTCAGTTTAGCATTCCAGCACAAAGAACTTCTTTGGTCCAATAACTCTTTCAAAAGTGCCTTCACTAACTCTTACTTGCCCAAATTGGGACAATGTTCTCAGCTGAACCACTTACTAGATCAGAGCAGTGAATAAGCAGATGACAAGGGCTAAGCTGTTTGCCTAGGCTTAGAACTGGGGATAGAATTGATTTACCTTAGTTTTTCTCAAGTGGGGTAATCACACCCTCCCTTCTCTCCCCCCAGTCCCCCACACCCCACAGAGGACATTTGGAAATACCTGTAGACATTTGCTGTTGTCACAGCTGGAGGAGGGGAATGCTACTGGCATCTAGTGGGTAGAAGCCAGAGGTGCTGCTAAACATCTTACAGTGCTCAGGACAGCCCCCAAACAAAGAATTGTCTGGTTCAATATGTCAATACTGTCATATTTGAGAAATTGTGATCCATCTGAACCATATGGAACTGTGGAATCAGGAAAAATCAGGGGCTTAATTCCAAAAGAATGGGTTCAGTTAAAGCAACACATATCCACCCCCAACCCTGAAACAAATCCTCCCCCAAACCATCCATGCTTTCTCTTTTAAACTATCTCCCTTTTCTTTACCATCAAATTTTCTGAAAAAGTGGTTGAACTTAGCAGATTTAACCATTTCATCTATTCACTTACCAATAATTATGGTACCCATTCTTGCGTGCTAGGCAATGTTTTAGGTTGTGGGATATAGCAGTGATAAATGAACATGTTTTCTCAAGTAGCTTTTATTCTAGTGAGGAGAGGCAAATGACAAGCAGATTGTCAGATGGAAATAAAATGAAAAAATAAGTAAAAATTTTAACATTATATGAAGCAGATAAAGAGGAAAGGAAGTTCTGAATGGATGTGCAGCTGTAAATAGTGGCCAGAGAAGACTTCATTGAGAAGGTAACACTTAAATAAAAATAGAAACTCAAGGGGATGAAGGAGGTAGCTCTGCAGATATAGATATCTCATCAGATTGGGTTGCAAGCAAAAGAAATATTAGGCGAAAAATTTTTTTAAATTAAAAAATAATTTTAAAAAAATCAAAGAGGGACTATGTCTGCTGCATTTGGAGAAATTTGTTTGCATGCTATGGTAAAAATCCAGTAGAAAAGGGGAAGTAATAATTCTGGAGAGAGAGGGGAATTCCTAGAGTGATGTATTTGAGCAAGAAAGAACAGATAGAATCTAGTGCATTAGTGGCAAATTTAGCCTTAGATAAGGTGTGAACTATATAACCCTATGAACAGGAGATAAATTATCTAAACCGGATAGAAATATTCAGATTAAATTTTGAGAGAAGTTTTTTTTTTTTTTTTAATTTTTTTCCTATTTTTTCCGTTTAAAAAAAAAGAGAAGCAAAGCTCTAAACATATTAAGAACAATGGAGGAGAAGTGAGAGTTCAATGCCAAAAAAAAAAAATTGATAGTCACTTGGAAGAATGAGAGAGTAAATGGATTAGGTAAGTATAGTAAGAACACCAGCCCGCATTACAAAGGTCCATTTGAAGTGAGTTGTCATTAGACTAGTCCTCATGGACGTACTTTTTTTTTTTTTTTCCAGCCACATTCAGTTTCATGAGTACAGGGGCAAAATTGTGGAGAAATGAATCTAAGCAAAATTGTTCACATAATAAATACAATAACTTGGGAGAAGGGCAAGGCGGCTGAGGCAGAATGCAAGATAGTGATTATAATGATGGACCATGGAATTGAATTGAATCTTGTCAGGATGAAAGTGGGGATACTAAGGGTGTGTGAAATTGAAAGAAAAGATAAACGGATCGTAGGTACTGAGAGATACCAAGATTGTTGGGATCAAGGTACTAGAGGTGAACTAGAAGGATAGGATTGGTGGTTGGACAGTGGGATGGCCAAAATTATAGAGGGACTGTATTTATGGATGATGACAGGGTCTAAGATATGGCCATGGGCATAAGCGGCAGAATAGAGGAAAGGACAGGATTGTTGAAAAAAGATAAGGTATTTGGAAAATACCATCACTGAATATCAAATCACTGAGGATTATGACAGGAGTAATGGTAGAGAAGTTTGCCATGAGGTAGGAGCTAAAACCTTTCAGAAATGAGGGAAGAAAGCAGATGCTAGGAGACTAGTGTAAAAAGAAGTGGTAATGAGTGGCATATTCTGATAGCTTGTGATGTAAGCCTGGGGAATTCAATCTTCTATTTCTTTTTCCACAGCCTACTATGATCTGGCTTCTTCTTCCATTGCTCTATTTAGAATATCTTGAAAGGATGATATCAAATCCTTGAAAGAGTGGTATCAAAGTATTAAAAAGGAAAGTATTAAAATATTAAAAAAGACACAAATGTAAAGAACAGACTTTTGGACACAATGGGAGAAGGAGAGGGTGTGATGATTTGAGAGAGTAGCATTGAATCTTATATATTACCATGTGTAAAACAGATAGCCAATGGGAATTTGATGTGTAACAAAGGAAACCCAAAGCCAGCACTCTGTGACGACCTGAACTGTTGGGATGGGGAGGAGGAACCATCACAGCATTGCAATTATCCTCCAATTAAAATAAATTTATTGATTAAAAAAATACAAGGGGGTTGTGATGTGATGTGATCAAAGTTGATTTTATCGCAATAGTGCCTTAGGAGAGAGTCTAATGGACAAGAATGGAAGATTAAAAACATATCTGGCCTTTGGGACACTGCCCTTCTTCACCTAGTGAGGGTAGGAACTGAGACTTTAATAAAAGGACTAATGAAGTAAGACAGTATTTTGGACTGTTGTGTGAACTAAGGCTGTACATGCTGAGTGAGTGCAGGTTTGCTGGACGGTGTGTATGTGGGTCTCCAACAGTGAAGAGATAATGAGTGAAGATTAATTTCCAACCTTGAATGTCTTTATTCCACCATGAACCATATCTATGCACAGAGGAGAGAAGAGCTAACATATTTACTGAAATATTTGAAGCCTTTTCAATCCTCATACCCCTCCTCCCCCTTTACAGCATTTGATATTTGAAATTACTCCACTCTCCATATGACTTGCTCTAACTCTAGCTTTAGAAACAAATGACTTTTGCTTCTACTAATTTTTAAATCTAGGGTTTTTGTCTTGGTCACCACAGACCTCCAAAAATTCGTGACTAGAACTATATTTCCATATAACCAGTTTTATTTGTAATTCTGTGTACTTTATTTTATGCATTTATAAAAACAATTCTGAGAAGGAGTCCTGCTTGATCAAATAGGCAAAGGGGTCCATAATACACAAAAATATTAAAAAACCTCTAGTTGATAAGTCAGACAAAAAAAGGCAAATACTGTATGTGATCATTTGTGTGTGGAATTTAGAAAATAAAGCAAAAGAATGAATACAGCAAAACAGAAATAGACTCACAGATATAAGGGACAAACTGGTGGTTACCAGTGGGGAGAGAGCGGGAGGAGAGGACAGGGATAGGGGGTTAGGAGGCACAAACCACTATGTTTTAATACATAAGGTATAAAGATACATCATACAGCACAGGAAATATATTGAGTATAGTAATTCTTCAACATATGAACAAGTTCTGTTTTGAGAGTACCTTCATAAGACCAATTTGTTCGTAAGTCTCATAAAGTTAGCCTTGGTAACCAACTAACAACCTTCTGTCTAGTATTGCACCATAATAGGTTTATAATACTTTTCACACAAATACAAAAAAAAAAAAAAAGACAAACACACAAAATAAACATTTAAAATCTTACAGTATAGTATCTTGAAAAGGACAGTAGTACCAACTACATCACTGCTGCTTTTACACTTGCCTCTGGACATTTTGGGCTTGAAATAAGGATACTGCACTATTGGACTCTATACCATACTGTACAGTAAAGTACGCAAAAAATGCAACCACTTCTAGAGGATGGTGTGAACATGATAAGTACACCAGACAGGTGGACTAACTTACATGATTGGACATGTAAATACACATTTGCATCTTTGAAAGTTCACAACTTGAAGATTCATATGTAGGGAATTACTGTATAGACAATATTTTATAATAACTTTAAATGGAATATAATCTATAAAAATTTGAATTACTATGTTATATACCTGAAACTAAAATAGTATTGTATATCAACTATACTTCAACAAAAAAATTTTTAAGACCTCTGGATCAATGTGGTTCATATGTTTCTATCCTGATCTATTGTTTATTGTACATTTTGTTCCTTAACAGATCCAACAATTCCTGAGATTTTTGATTGTCTTCCATCCATTTCCTTTACAAAAGTCCTCTCAATGGGCCTTTCTAGAAGTCTAGTTTCATATCAACAAACTATACTCTCAACCTTTTCCTAGAATATTCTCACACCTTTTGGCCCTCACTACACTCCATTTGTTCCATGGCTAAAAGTTCCATAACTTTCTCAGTTAAAAATCCAAAAAACCTTCATTACTCTCCCCTGATCAGACTACCCCCATCCCCTCCATATGGGTTTCCTGATACTGCTATAACAAATTACCTTGAATTTTGAAAAGGTGTAGATTTTAAAAACAGTTCTGGAGGTTAGATGTTAAAAATGAGTATTACAGTGCTAAATCAAGGTGTTGATGGGACTGACTCCTTCTGAAAGCTCCAGGGAAAAAGCTGTTCCTTGCCTCTTCCAGATTTTAGAGGTAGCTGGGATTCCTTGGCTTGTGGTGGCATCACTCTAACTCTGCTTCAGACATTGCCTTTTCCATCTCTGTTCTGCTGCCTTACTCTTATAAGAATCCCTTTGATTAAACGGCCCACCAAGATAATAGAGGATAACCTCCCCACCTCCAACTCCTTAAGTTAATTACACCTGCATAATGCTTTTTGCCACATAAGGTTACATGACACAGGTTGTGGGGAATAGGACAGGGGCATCTTAGGAACCATTCTTCTGCCTACCACACATCCCCACTTCTCTCATCTTTTAATTCTTACTTGTACCTCCCCCGTACTTCTTATTTCAATAAACACCTTTATCATTCATTTTGAATCCTAAAGCTAACTATTGATTCTCGTCTTTTCCTTACCAGTAACTTTAAGAAATTTGCCAAAATCCAATGCTTGAGCAAATTTTGCTCATTCTATCTCCAATATCTTTCTTTTTATTTTATTTTTTAACTTTACAATATTGTATTGATTTTGCCATATATCAACATGAATCCACCACAGCTATACACGTGTTCCCCATCTGAACCCTCCTCCCTCCTCCCTCCCCGTACCATCCCTCTGGGTCGTCCCAGTGCACCAGCCCCAAGCATCCAGTATCGTTCATCGAACCTGGACTGGCGACTCATTTCAGACACTGATGTATAGAACAGTCCAGTATCTTTCTTAATTATCTACTTTAATCCCAGTCATGCTGCAGCTGCTGCTACTGCTAAGTCACTTCAGTCGTGTCCGACTCTGTGCGACCCCATAGACAGCAGCCCACCAGGCTCCCCCCGTCCCTGGGATTCTCCAGGCAAGAACACTGGAGTGGGTTGCCATTTCCTTCTCCAATGCATGAAAGTGAAAAGTGAAAGTGAAGTCGCTCAGTTGTGTCTGACTCTTAGCGAATCCCAGTCATGGTTACCACCAAATCTCATCCTGATGATGGTAAAAGCCTCCTTCTTGGTATCTCCATCCACTATTCCTTTATTCCTATCTAGTCTCTAAACTACAGACAAAATCATACTTTTAAATTTTTAAATTTTTTATTTTTTGAACTTCTTATTTTGTATTGAGGTGAAGTGAAATGATAGTTACTCAGTTGTGTCTGATTTTTTGTGACCCCATGGACTCGTCCTGGCCAGAATACTGGAGTGAATAGCCTTTCCCTTCTCCAGGGTATCTTTCCAACCCGAACCCAGGTCTCCGGCATTGCAGGCGGATTTTTTACAAGCTGAGCCACAAGAGAAGCAGAAGAACACTGGAGTGAGTAGCCTAACCCTTATCCAGGGGATCTTCCCGACCCAGGAATCAAACCAGGGTCTCCTGCATTGCAGGCAGCTTCTTTACCAACTGAGCAATCAGGGACATAGCCAGTTAGCAAAGTTGTAGTAGTTCCAGGTGAACAGCAAAGGGACTGAGCCATGCAAAGGGACTGGATACATACACATGTATCCATTCTCCCCTAAAGCCCTCTCCCATCCAGGCTGTCCCATAACATTGAGCAGCAGTTCCATGTTCTATACAGTAGATTCTTGCTGATTATCAATTTTAAATATAACAGTGTGTACATGTCCATCCCGAACGTCCTAAGGATCCCTTCTCCTGCTCTAACCAGAAGTTTCTTCTCTAAGTCTGTGAGTCTCTTTCTGTTTTCTAAGTTCATTTGTATCATTTTTTTAGATACCATACATAAGGGGTATCATATCAGAATCATACTTTTAAAAATGCAAATTTGATTAAGTCACTCTCATTTTTAAAAAATTTTTATTTTATTTTTAAACTTTACAATATTGTATTAGTTTTGCCAAATATCAAAATGAATCCGCCACAGGTATACCTATGTTCCCCATCCTGAACCCTCCTCCCTCCTCCCTCCTCCCTCCCCATACCCTCCCTCTGGGTTGTCCCAGTGCACCAGCCCCAAGTATCCAGTATCATGCATCGAGCCTGGACTGGCGACTCGTTTCATACATGATATTATACATGTTTCAATGCTATTCTCCCAAATCTCCCCACCCTCTCCCTCTCCCACAGAGTCCCTCTCTTTCAAAAGAACTTTCAATGGCTTGGTGTATCTCAATTCAACATAAAGACATTGGATTTTCATTTTCTGTACACTGTTCACGTTGCCTGCAACAGTCTCTTAGGCAGAATGCAGGCATTTCTTTAGCTGACCTACTACCCACGTGGATTCTTGAGAAGGGAAAAATCGTTCAGGGGTGTATGAAAGCGAAGCTGTGAGAATCCACCGCTTTTGTCCCTAGCTGCCCATCCTCATACATAGAACACATCAAGGAGCTGAAAGCTCTGCCTAATTTTCTTTCTGTACCAAGATCTCTAAGGTGTTCCTTGGGAGCGAGACTTGTTAGTAACAAGGGAAACCCGGAGTAAACAAGACCTCGCTCACCAAAGGGAAGTTGTGGTCAACAGTTTTCTGGGAGGAACCTTCGTTGCACTTCCCAAACCTTGGGAGCTACATCCGGTGTGTGGTCCTTTTCTCCGCGGCACTTTCCCCGACTTCGATTTTCTCCGAGACCGTCTCTGGTTACTAGAGGCGCTTGGGACGGATGGGAACCTCTGTTCCGTGGAAACGGGACCCTCTCCGGCTGCCGAAGCCCCGCTCTCCGGCTCGGGAGGAGCCCTGCGGGCGGTTCTGGCGCTACTCGCGCGCCGGGCTGCCGGGGGTGAGGTGCGCGCGGGCGCGTTGTCCTCGCTGGCACCCGCGTCGAGAGTGTATCTTTCCAAGGGCTAAGCGCGCGAGAAGGCAGGTCTGCTCTGGGACTCCCCTCTGTGTTCCGGCCTCCTGGTGGCACTGCTCCACCTCTCTTCGTGGGGCTTATGCTGTGCCCAGTGCAGATGATGACCGGGTGCCGCACGGAATTCCTTGCGTTTACCTTATTTGTACAGAGACTGTCTATAGCAGAATGTGGCGAAGGTCATAGGGAAAGAAAAGGGTGTTGGGGGATTCAACTGAGGTGAGTTCTAACCCTTGAAACATGTTAACTGTGAGGAAAATTACTCCTTGTGTTTCTTCGTCACCCATCTCTGCACCTCATGGAATTGCTACCTGACTGGCAGAGAGCCTGTCAAAGTTTTAACACGGTGCCTGCCACTTAATATCTATCCTCATTACTTCAGCCCTTCCTACACGAGGGTGTTTGAACAAGCAGACCCGGGGTGCCAATTATCACCTGCAAAGTGCTCGCATCTGGTTCTATTCACTCCCCATTCAGCACCCTAAACAACCACTGTCATCATTAACATGCATTTACTGAGCACCTGTGCTAAGACAAATGCCAGGTGCTTGGGGTTAGAAGACCTAGCTGAACTGCAGAACCCTCACTCAGTGTAATGACTGCAGGTAGGAGTGGAGAGTAATATTTACATATTGTCCCAGTTTAGTCAAGTCATTTACAACAAAACAAAGCCTATTATAAGTGTTATGAAAATTTTGAGGTGGTGTCCTCTCTTCTTTCCTTTCACTTCAAATAGGCAAACAGAGATTAGAACCCTTCTTATTTTTGGCTTCCCTAGAAGTCTTCTTAGTTGGGTCAACTCATTCAAGTGGACATCTTGGTTGAAGTGACAGTCTTTTTCTTTTTTGTCGAGCCTCTTCTTGACAACTCAGTTTGCTCTTTGTCATCGCTAGGCATTTTGCATTCAGTATTTGATCATGCCTTCCCTTCTAAGAGAGTAAACTAAGTTTCCACAGAAATTGTTATTAATATTTTATCTCTTTAGATGCCATAGGCTTCCCTGGTGACTCAGTAAAGAATCTGCTTGCAATGTGGGATACCCCAGTTCAATCCCTGGGCGGGGAAGACCCCCTAGAGAAGGGAATGGCAACCCACTCCAGTATTCTTGCCTGGAAAATTCCATGGATAAAGGAGCCTGGTGGGCTACAGTCCATGGGGTTCTAAGAGTCAGACTCGACTGAGCAACTAACGCTTACTTACTTAGATGTCATAAAGAAACTGTCAAGTGAAGAAATGGGGTAAAACCTAAAGCTTTATTTTCAGAAGAGTAGCATGCCAAGAAATTTAAGCAATCTGTATTTAGAATTTTTGTGGACTTTGTGGGTACCCGGTTCCCATCTTATTGAAATGTTGTTATAGCTTGTCTGTGTTTATTAAGGTTAGCATCGTAGTACACTCCCAGATACTATTAATTGCAAAAAAATTTTTACTAGGATTATTATAATAACTTCAAAGTGTGAAACAGCCTAAACTATCTAGCAATTTACTTGCTAAAAGTAATTTAGAAAATGCTGATGGAATGCTGACAGTGTACACAGCACTTTGGAGTTTGTAAGAAATGGAAGAGAGAGCTGTGCCTTCAAGATGTGTGCATAAAGTAGGGTGGTGGGATTTTAGGACATCTGAACTAAAAGGCCAGGGTTCTGGTTTGTCCAGCCTCCGCTATCTACTAGCTGGAAGCCTTGGACCAGCAAGTCAGTAACATCCCTGATCTCCAGAGTCCACATATATACAATAAACATAATTAATATTCTGCTATCTGAGAGGGTTAGTGTGAAAGTCAGATGACTTACTGTATGTGACAGTGTTTTGTAACCTGAAAATCCCCACGGGGATCTACAAAACCATGACTAAAAAGTCATACAAGAGTCTGAGGGCCTCGGAGTGATTGAAAAGGGAGAGATCTCAGCTTCAGTGATCTTAGGCTTAGTGGAAGAAGCATGGCTTTAACAGCAATTGAAGAGTGAATCAAAAAAAAAAATGTAAAGGATGTTTCATGAATATATTTATTTTAGGTAAAAATTAGCATAGCACAAACCTTGCTAGGACTGTGTTGAAGATAGAGCCGACTCTAGTGCCCTCACTTGGCCCTCAGGTCAGATCTCACTGTTACCGTGTTGTGTAAAGATGTGGGGTAGAAAGGAGTTGGCTTTCTATAATTCCTGACTTGTTTCAGTTTATATATGCTCAGATGAGAAGATTTATGCTTGTGTTACCTGGTTTTATCTAATATAACTTTCACAATTGGACAAGTAACTTCAAAATTTTCCTATATAGAGATAATGAATAAAATAATTCTAATAGGGCCAACTCAAACAAGCAATTGAATGACATGGCTGACTGTCCTCTCCACACAGACATTAAGAGGAAGAAATCCTGTTGGTTTAATCACGATTGACCAAAAGTTGACAAAAATGAAAAAAATCTAGAAAGAATTAAGGAGACAAGTTGAAATATAGCTTTACATTCAATATATATTATATAGCATATATAATTATTATATATAGCTTATATAATAATTGTAAATAACTTGCATAATAATTGTATATAATTATTGATATTAATATAATTAAGTTATATTAGTATAATTAAACATAGATGTAATAGCTTTATTATGTCATATAATATATTATAATTTAACATCTACTATTGACTTCTTATAGTTTGTATACATAGTTTATATATAACATGTTAATCTATATAATGTATATTATGCATACTAAATATTATATATTATTTAATACCAAACTATACCAAAGTAGATATTATATTATACCATCTAGAAAATACAATATATATTATGCATTATACCAAAGTATGTGCTGCATAATATTAAATGTTATATAGTACACCAAATGCATAGCATATAATATACATCATAAAATATATGAATATATTTAAATATAAAATAAATAAAAATGTTTAAGTGCATGCTCTTTTTTTTTTAAATAATAGAATTACTTAAGTAAAACATTTTCAGGTCCCTTTATAAAGAGCAGAATATGAGGAATGAGGAAGAGAGTATACTCTAGGTTGACAGCTCATGTTTGAACAGACATGAAAGAAATAATGGGTAGTTTGTGCTTATAGTACAGAATAAATCAACCTGGCTTAAGTAAGTTTGAATCAGGTGTATTTCAAAGTGGACAGTGACACCCAAGACAAAAATAACAATGAAATGACACTATACACCCACTTCTGCTACTGCTGCTAACTCACTTCAGTCATGTCCGACTCTGTGTGACCCCATAGACGGCAGCCCACCAGGCTCCCCCGTCCCTGGGATTCTCCAGGCAAGAACACTGGAGTGGGTTGCCATTTCCCTCTCCAATGCATGAAAGTGAAAGTGAAGTCACTCAGTCGAGGCCGACTCTTAGCGACCCCAGGGACTGCAGCCTACCAGGCTCCTCCGTCCATGGGATCTTCCAGGCAAGAGTACTGGAGTGGGTTGCCATTGCTTCCTCCATACACCCACTAGAATGACTTAAATTTCAAAAACTGACTATACCAAGTATTAGCTATAAGGTAAACTGTAGTTATCAAGCATTCTTCGTTGTTAAAAGGATACAACCACTTTGGAAACAAAATTTTGACAGTTTCTTAAAACGTTAAATACACATATATCTAAGTATTTTACACCTAGGTATCTACTCAAGAGAAATGAAAGCATATGTTCACATAAAGACTTGTTCAAGAATTTTTATAGTGGCTTTATCTGTAATAGCCAATAACTAGAAACAATACAAATGTCCTTCAACAGCTAAAAGGGTAAACTAAATTAAGGTGTATTTTTACAACTGAATGTTACTCAGTAAACAAACAAAACCACTTAAATTTTTATGTGTAACAATCCAGATGATTTGCAAGACATTTATGCTTTGTGAAAGCTAGATAAAAATAAAAAGTACAAACTGAGTAATTCAGTTTATCCAAAATTCTAGGAGTCAGATCAACTTGTGTAACAGGAAGCAAGTTGGAATTTGTCTAGAGAAGGAGATAAAGAGATGAACGGATTACAAATAAACATTGGAAACTGTAGATAGATACTGTGATGGAAAAGTTTGTTGTCTTGACTGTGGTGACCATTTCATAGTGTATACATATGTCGAGTCAACAAATTGTATAGTTACTGTATGTAATATAGCTTAATGCATGTTTGCATGCATGCTAAGCTGCATCAGTCATGTCCGACTCTTTTTGACCCCATGGGCTGTAGCCCACCAGGCTTCTCTATCCATGGGATTCTCCAGGCCAGAATACTGAAGTGAGTTGATTGAACCGGCATCTCTTTTGTCTCCTGTATTGGCAGACAGGTTCTTTACCACTAGCGCCACCTGGGAAGCCCAGTATATATTAATAAAGCTATAAAATTTTTTTTTTAAACTATGGTAGATCTTGAGCTTATAGAGTTTATATTAATATGTTTGTTGTAGGAACAAGCCCTAATTTGAGGGATTGACAATGAAGAAGGGCAAAGAAACTAAATCAACCTTTCTCAGATTCATATATTCCTTTTTATTTGGGATATTATCCAAGTTTTCAGGCTTCCGTGATAGCTCAGTTGGTAAAGAATCCGCCTGAAATGCAGGAGACTCCAGTTAGATTCTTGGGTCATGAAGATCCAATGAAGGGATAGGCTACCCACTCCAGTGTTCTTGGGCTTCCCTGGTGTCTCAGCTGATAAAGAATCTGCCTACAGTGTGGGAGACCTGGGTTTGATCCCTGGGTTGGGAAGATCCCCTGGAGAAGGAAAAGGCTATTCACTCCAATATTCTGGCCTGGAGAACTCCATGGACCATGGAGTTGCAGAGAGTTGGACATGACTGAGTGACTTTCACTTTCACTTCATCCAAATTTTCATTTTTAGTTATTATATATACTGTGCCAGAACACAGGTGAATTTTAGGTAATTAAAGGAAGGGTCATAGCAAACACCCTCTTCCAACAACACAAGAAAAGACTCTACACATGGACATCACAAGATGGTCAACAACAAAATCAGAGTGATTATATCCTTTGCAGCCTAAGAGGGAGAAGCTCTATACAGTCAGCAAAAAAAAAAAAAAAAAAAAAAAAAAAGACCAGGAGCTGACTTTGGCTCAGATCATGAACTCCTTATTGCCAAATTCAGACTTAAATTGAAGAACATGGGGAAAACCACTAGACCATTAAGGTATGACCTAAATCAAGTCCCTTATGACTATACAGTAGAATTGAGAAATGGATTTAAGGGACTAGATCTGATAGAAAGAGTGCCTGATGAACTATAGATGGAGGCTCATGATGTTGTACAGGAGACAGGGAGCAAGAACATCCCCAAGAAAAAGATATGCAAAACAGCAAAATGGCTGTCTGAGGAGGCCTTACAAATAGCTGTGAAAAGAAGAGAGGTGAAAGGCAAAGGAGAAAAGGAAAGATATACTCATTTGAATGCAGAGTGCCAAAGAATAGCAGGGAGAGATAAGAAAGCCTTCCTCAGTAATCGATGCAAAGAAATAGTGGAAAACAACAGAATGGGAAAGACTAGAGATCTCTTGAAGAAAATTACAGATACCAAGGGAACATTTCATGCAAAGATGGGCTCAATAAAGGACAGAAATGGTTTGGACCTAACAGAAGCAGAAGATATTAAGAAGAGGTGGCAAGAATACATAGAACTGTACAAAAAAGATATTCACTACCCAGATAATCATGAAGGTGTGATCACTCACACTTACCTAGAGCCAGACATCCTGGAATGTGAAGTCAGGTGGGCCTTAGGAAGCATCACTATGAACAAAGCTAGTGGAGGTGATGGAATTCCAATTGAGCTATTTCAAATCCTACAAGATGATGCTGTGAAAGTGCTACACACAATACACCAGCAAATTTGGAAAACTCAGCAGTGGCCACAGGACTGGAAAAAGGCAGTTTTCATTCCAATCCCCAAAAAAGGAAATGCCAAAGAATGGTCAAACTACCACACAATTGCACTCATCTCACACACTAGTAAAGTAATGCTCAAAATTCTCCAAGCCAGGCTTCAGCAATACGTGAACTGTGAACTTCCAGATGTTCAAGCTGGTTTTAGAAAATTCAGGAGAACCAGAGATCAAATTGCCAACATCCTCTGGATCATGGAAAAAGCATGAGAGTTCCAGAAAAACATTTCTTTCTGTTTTATTGACTATGCCAAAGCCTTTGACTGTGTGGACCACAATAAACGGTGGAAAATTCTGAAAGAGATGGGAATACCAGACCACCTGACCTGCCTCTTGAGAAACCTGTATGCACGTCAAAAGCAAAAGTTAGAACTGGACATGGAACAAGAGACTGGTTCCCAATAGGAAAAGGAATACATCAAGGCTGTATATTGTCACCCTGCTTATTTAACTTCTATGCAGAGTACATCATGAGAAATGCTGGGCTGGAAGAAGCACAAGCTGGAATCAAGATTGTCGGGAGAAATATAAATAACCTCAGATATGCAACTGACACCACCCTTATGGCAGAAAGTGGATAAGAACTAAAGAGCCTCTTGATGAAAGTTAAAGAGGAGAGTGAAAAATTGGCTTAAACTCAACATTCAGAAAAGTAAGATCATGACATCACTTTATGGCAAATAGATGGGGAAACAGTGGAAACAGTGACTGATTTTATTTTTCTTGTCTCCAAAATCACTGTGGACAGTAATTGCAACCATGGAATTAAAAGATGCTTGCTCCTTGGAAGGAAAGTTATGACCAACCTCATTTCAGTTCAGGTCAGTTGCTCAGCCATGTCCGACTCTTTGCGACCCCATGAATCGCAGCGTGACAGGCTTTCCTGTTCATCACCAACTCCCAGAGTTCACCCAAACTCATGTGCATGGAGTCGGTGATGCTCTTCAGCCACATCATCCTCTGTCATCCCCTTCTCCTCCTGCCCCCAATCCCTCCCAGCATCAGGGTCTTTTCCAGTGAATCAACTCTTCACATGAGGTGGCCAAAGAACTGGAGTTTCAGCTTCAGCATCAGTCCTTCCAAAGAAATCCCAGGGCTGATCTCCTTTAGGATGGGCTGGTTGGATCTGCTTGCAGTCCAAGGGACTCAAGAGTCTTCTCCAACACCGCAGTTCAAAAGCATCAATTCTTCAGCACTCAGCTGTCTTCACAGTCCAACTCTCACATCCATACATGACCACTGGAAAAACCATAGCCTTGACTAGACAAACCTTTGTTGGCAAAGTAATGTCTCTGCTTTTTAATTTGCTATCTAGGTTGGTCATAACTTTCCTTCCAAGGAGTAAGCATCTTTTAATTTCATGGCTGTAATCACCATCTGTAGTGATTGTGAAGCGCACCCCCCCCCCCCCCCGCAAAAAATAAAGTCTGACACTGTTTCCACTATTTCCCCATCTATTTCCCATGAAGCGATGGGACCAGATGCCATGATCTTAGTTTTCTGAATGTTGAGTTTTAAGCCAACTTTTTCACCCTCCTCTTTCTGTCTCCTCTTTCACTTTCATCAAGAGGGTTTTTAGTTCCTCTTCACTTTCTGCCTTAAGGGTGGTGTCATCTGCATATCTGAGGTTATTGTTATTTCTTCAGGCAATCTTGATTCCAGCTTGTGCTTTTTCCAGCCCAGCATTTCTCATGATGTACTCTGCATATAAGTTAAATAAGCAGGGTGACAATATACAGCCTTGATGTACTCCTTTTCCTATTGGGAACCAGTCTTTGTTCCATGTCCAGTTCTAACTGTTGCTTCCTGACATGCATACAAGTTTCTCAAGAGGCAGGTCAGGTGGTCTGGTATTCCCATCTCCTTTAGAATTTTCCACAGTTTATCATGATCAACACAGTCAAAGGCTTTGCCATAGTCAATAAAGCAGAAATACATGTTTTTCTGGAACTCTCTTGCTTTTTTGATGATCCAGCGGACGTTTTCAATTTGATCTCTGGTTCCTCTGCCTTTTCTAAAACCAGCTTGAACATCTGGAAGTTCAACCTAGACAGCATATTAAAAAGCAGAGACATTACGTTGCCAACAAAGGTTCATCTAGTCAAGGCTATGGTTTTTCTAGTAGTCATGTATGGATGTGAGTGTCAGAATATAAAGAAAGCTGAGCGCTGAAGAATTGATGCTTTTGAAATGTAGTGTTGGAGAAGACTCTTGAGAGTCCCTTGGACTGCAAGGAGATCCAACCAGTCCATCCTAAATGAGATCAGTCCTGGGTGTTCATTGGAAGGACTGATGCTGAGGCTGAAACTCCAATACTTTGGCCACCTGATGCGAAGAGCTGATTCATTTGAAAAGACCTGATACTGGGAAAGATTGAGAGCAGGAGTAGAAGGGGACAACAGAGGATAAGGTAGTTGGATAACATCACCGACACAAGGGGCATTGATTTGAGTTGACTCCGAGAGTTGGTGACGGACAGTGAGGCCTGGCGTGCTGCGGTTCATTGGGTTGCAATGAGTCAGACATGATTGAGTGACTGAAATGAACTGAACTGAAGGGAAGGGCATGCCATTCCAAGAATAGTTCATTACATTTGCTTTGTTGTTTTAGGTCTCTTTCTTCTTGTGAGCTTTGCTGTGACATTCAGCCTCTCCTAGTAAAACTTTGGCACCAGAAGCTCCACTTGGAATCTCTTTCCTTGTTCAGAACCAATGGATGAGATCACTATCAAAATTATATTCATCATACATACAACTATAGAAAAGGTGAAGGCATCTTATTTGAAATCACAGGAGTTGTTTTTTAGTTTTTGGTAGTTTTGGTAATTTTTTCCTATTTGTCCCAGTGGTTCTCAAAGTGCTATTATCTATCAAAATCACCTTGAAACTTTTTAAAAAGATGTTTTCTTGGGCCATTACCCACACCCACTCAATTACAGCTTTTAGGGATATAGCCTGATTTCTTGATATTTAAAAAAGTTTTTTAGGTAATTCATCATTCACCTATTCTTTGCAGCAAATATGCACTGACTGCTTATAACTGAGTGCTAGACCAAAAATCATGGAGTTTCTTGCCTTCATAATATGCATGTTTAATATCTATTGAGACACTTAGATATGTTTAAAAGCATATGAACATAAAAAAAAAAAAAAAAACCCTAAATGATACAAAAGGAAAAGGCAAGGGTCTTATTAGAAATTATTATGTGATGGGGCAGAGGGAAATAGTTCAGATTTGAAATCCCTGGGAGGGTCAGGGAAGGCTTAAATAAGGAAGTAGCATTTTAATTTATTTTGGAATGTGTTATTTTGTGTTGGGTTATAGCTGATTAACAATGCTGTGATAGTTTCAGGTGAATAGCAAAGGGACTCAATCATTTATAAGGAAGCAGCATTTTAGTAGACATCTGGAAGAGTGAAAGTTACAGTGAAGATAAAAGTAATCACATGGAGGGAATATCACAGACAGAAGAAAGAACATATATCTTAAAGAAGAGGTAAAAAGGCTTTGGTGGGAAGGACTATAGCTCAGCTAGAGGACTAAGATGATACAAGATGAAGAAAGAAATAGACAAGGACACTCTAGCTTAATAGCTGCTATTTAATAAAGAGAATGTGTAGTAATAGATATAAGACTGTCTAATGTTAGAAAAAATAAGTAAGAAATGTGTGTTTTCTTGGATCACCATCCTTTGCTCAGATAGGATACACAGATTAAATCCCTTAATTTTGATAAAAGCCATTAAATAGGAAAAAACGTAAATAGCAACTATGCAGACCTAATGGCTAGTTCAATCCAATTTCTTCAGGAATTCTCATGTTTGTCAGTGGTTTGGTGGGAGTGACTGATCTGATCTGATCTGATTATGATTCAGTTCAGTTCAGTCGCTCAGTTGTGTCCGACTCTTTGTGACCCCATGAATCACAGCACAGCAGGCCTCCCTGTCCATCACCAACTCCCGGAGTTCACTCAGACTCACGTCCATAGAGTCAGTGATGCCATCCAGCCATCTTATCCTCTGTCGTCCCCTTCTCCTCCTTCCCCCAATCCTTAGTTTAAAATGTATGTAGAATTTAAATACATGATAATAATAGAACAAAAGACAGGTGGGAAGTAAATGAAGTTAACATTTTCTGTGGTTCTTGCATTGTTGGGGAAATTATAACTGTTAATTACCTTTCCTATGTTAAGGGTGCACATTACCTTTAAATAACAATAAAATAAAATTATTAGTATATTAATAATTTAATAATAAAGAGAAATGAGTAAAATAATAAATATAATTAATAACAAGAAGGCACCATAGAAGAAAATAAAGAACATAGAAAACATAGGACAAATTAAAAACACATAGTAAAATGATTGCTAGAATCCCAAATATATCAATAATTATATTAAATATGAACAGACAATTCTATTTTAAAGATGAAGATTGTCATAGTACTGCATTTCCAAAACTGTGGACTGAGGTGCCACGGGGGCTTTTATAAATTCACAAGGGGCCTATGGAATATTTTAAATATTCAGTGGAAACACAGCAATATTTGATATCTCTCACGTATTTTGCAAACTGCTAGCTCAGAGTAGGTCCCAGTTATGTTAGATTGCAGTAAGTTCTACTGGATGATGTCAAATCTTTGCAAAGCTGGGTTTTCAGCAATGACTGTGATAAAGAAAAAGTACCAAGTGAAAGTTAATCTGGAATCAGAAATTAAATGATGGTTTGCAATCTGATTTCAAGGTTTGCAAAGCTGAGCAGCATTTGACATTCTGTTATTAAGAATTATGGGGGGCACAAGACTTACTGAGCTGTTTGGGCCTAGTTATTTAGTAAATAAACTGTTAAGTATTTTTCCTTTGGCTAGAAATGACATGAAAAAATTACTAAGACTCTAAGAGTGCTGTGAACTTATTAAGTTTGGGGACTCTATCATAATTAAAAATAAAAACTATAGAATAGCATTGACACATGTATATTACCATATGTAAAATAGATGACTAGTGCAAGTTTGATGTATGAAGCAGGGCACACAAAGTTCGATGTATGGTGCTCTGGGACAACCCAGAGGAGAGGGTAGGGAGGGAGGTAGGAGGGGGTTCATGTTAGGGGGATTCATGTGCACCCGTGGGTGACTCATATCAATATATGGCAAAAACCAGCACAATATTGTAAATAAATTATCCTCCAATTAAAATAAGTAAGTTAATTAAAAAACAAACAAACAAAAAAAAACTATAGGGAATTCCCTGGTAGTCCAATGGTTAGGACTATGTGCTTTTGCTGCCTGGGCCCATGTTCAACTCCTGGTCGAGGAACTAAGATCCCACAAGGCATGCCAAGCAGCCTGCCTAAATAAATAAAAAATGAATAAAAGTAAAAATGAAAACTATTTGTTCCATATAAAACAAAAATAATACACATGTTCAGAGACAGAATGAAAGAGAAAGTTGCTCAATCGTGTCCTACTCTTTGCAACCCTATGGACTATACAGTGCATGGAATTCTTCAGGTCAGAATAGTAGAATGGGTAGCTTTTCCCTTCTCCAGAGGATCTTCCCAATCCTGGAATCTAACCCAGGTCTTCCACATTGCAAGAGAATTCTTTACCAGCTGAGCCACAAGAGAAGCCCCAGAGACAGAATGAATGAATACAAAAAGATGGAAAAGTATGTTATGCAAAAATGAACCAAAAGAAAGCTGATTTGACAAATGTGGCATTATGACAATCTTCATCTTTGAATTATCATTCTGTGTTTATATTTAAAACAGTGATAGGAACTTCCCTGGAGGTCCAGTGGTTAAGACCTGGCCTCCCAATGCATAGGTGTGAGTTTGATCCTTGGTTGGCAAGCTAATATTCCACAAGCCACATGGCCAAAAAACCGAAACATAAAACAGAAGCAGTTCAGTTCAATTCAATCGCTCAGTCGTGTCCAACTCTTTGTGACCCAATGGACTGTAGCATTCCAGGCTTCCCTGTCTATCAACAACTCCTGAAGGTTGCTTAAACTCATGTCCATAGAGTTGGTGATACCATCCAACCATCTCATCCTCTGTCATACCCTTCTCCTCCTGCCTTCAATCTTTCCCAGCATCAGGGTCTTTTCCAAGGAGTCAGTTCTTCACATCAGATGCCCAAAGTATTAGAGCTTCAGCTTCAGCATCAGTCCTTCCAGTGAATATTCAGGACTGATTTCCTTTAGGATGGACTGGTTTAATCTCCTTGCAGTCCAAGGGACTCTCAAGACTCTTCTCCAACACCAGAGTTCAAAAGCATCAATTCTCTGGCGCCCAGCTTCCTTTATAATTCAACTCTCACATCCACATATGACTACTGGGAAAACCGTAGCTTTGAGTAGACAGACCTTTGTTGGCAAAGTGATGTTTCGGCTTTTTAAAATGCTGTCTAGGTTGATCATAGCTTTCCTTCCAAGGAGCAAGCATCTTTTAATTTCATGGCTGCACTCACCATCTGCAGTGATTTTGGAGCCCCCCAAAATAAAGTCTGTCACTGCTTCCACTGTTTCCCCATCTATTACCCATTAAGTGATGGGACCAGATGCCATGATCTTTATTCTGAATGTTGAGTTTTAAGCCAACTTTTTTACTCTCCTTTTTCAATTTCATCAAGAGGCTCTTCAGTTTTTCTTCACTTTCTGCCATAAGGGTGGTGTCATCTGTGTATCTTAGGTTATTGATATTTCTCCTGGAATCTTGATTCCAGCGTATGCTTCATCCAGCCCAGCATTTCGCATTATGTACTCTACATAGTAGTTATATAAGCAGGGTTACCAATATACAGCCTTAATGTACTCCTTTCCCAATTTGGAACAAATCTGTTGTTCCACGTCCAGTTCTAACTGTTGCTTCTTGACCTGCATACAGGTTTCTCAAGAGGCAGGTAAGATGGTCTGGGATTCCCATCTCTTGAAGAATTTTCCACAGCTTTTTTTTTTTTTTTTTTTTTTGTGATCTACGCAGTCAAAGGCTTTGGCATAATCAATAAAGCAGAAGTAGATGTTTTTTTCTGGTATTCTTATGGTTTTTTTTTTTTTTTTTTTTTTTTTGATGATTCAATGGATCCATTGAAAACAGAAGTGATGTTGTAAAAAATTCCATAAACTTTTGGATCGCAGCCATTCTGACTGGTGTGAAATGGTATCTCATAGTGGTTTTGATTTGCATTTCTCTGATAATGAGTGATGTTGAGCATCTTTTCATGTGTTTGTTAGCCATCTGTATGTCTTCGAACTTAGGACAATTACAAAAGATGAGAAATGAGGTAGAACTAGAGATATGAGAGACACTCTTAAAATTATACAATACCATATACTGTGAAATTTTCAAAATTCACTAATGTTCTGGGGAAATAGAAATGGCTAAAATTAATTCAAAAAGAGCTAGTAAATTGAATAATTCTTTGTCAGTGGAAAAAAAATTAATTCCAATAAGATTTCTAAGTCAAAGCTAAAAAAAAAAAAAAAAAAAAAAATTCCATAAAGATTTTAATAATGGTCCACATTAGAAAAACAAAACAAAACAAATATAGATATGTTGTTGTTCGGTCGCCAAGTTGTATCTTACTCTTTGCAACCCCATAGATGGCAGCATGCCAGACCTCCCTGTCCCTCACCATCTCCCTCAGTTTACTGAGGGTTAAATCTGTAAACTTTTTTTTTGTTTGTTATTTGCCTTACAAGTAAAGTATAGAAAATATAATTTGAGGTAAGATTCATTACTAGAGATAAGGAGATATATATTGTAATAATAAAAGAGTCTATTTACTAGGAAATATAATTTTAAAATACATAAAAGTACATCACTATACATATATAAAAACATTAAAATATGTATAGTAAAAAAAAAAAGAGCAGAGTTAGAAAAATAAGAAAAATGTACAATAGATGGAACATTATCTGGTACAATAAGCAGACACCCACAAATCAGTAAGTATCCAGATGATTTAAACAAATATGATTTTGCCTCACTGATACACCTACAGCACTGCACCCATTATCGCAGACACACAGTTTTTACAAATATATACACATACAATTGTCTCATTTGATCATATACTAAACCATAAAACAAACTCAATTAACCTCAAAATTTGGTAATAAATATATATCTAAAGACATTTCCTCAAATGTGTGTAAATTCTGCAAAACTATTCTAAGTAAACCATGGGTCAATGAAGAAACAATGGTCATTATCAAATGTTTAAATTGAAAAAAAGCACATTATAACTCATGGAATACTGTCAAACTGTTAAAAACACTGCTTTCTTTGTTTAGAAACTATGAACAGCTGAAAATTTTAAAAAGTCTGAGTAATTATCTCAGAGTGTTAGTATTTCTAACACTCTGGCTCAGTGTTAAAGAATCTTCCTTTTTTGATTTCTTCTGTGATTTGTTGGTTATTCAGCAGCGTGTTGTTCAGCCTCCATATGTTGGAGTTTTTAATAGTTTTTCTCCTGTAATTGAGATCTAATCTTACTGCATTGTGGTCAGAAAAGATGCTTGGAATGATTTCTATTTTTTTGAATTTACCAAGGCTAGCTTTATGGCCCAGGATGTGATCTATCCCGGAGAAGGTTCCATGTGCGCTTGAGAAAAAGGTGAAATTGATAATCTTAACAGACCCATCACAAGCACGGAAATTGAAACTGTAATCAAAAATCTTCCAGCAAACAAAAGCCCCGGTCCAGACGGCTTCACAGCTGTATTCTACCAAAAATTTAGAGAAGAGCTAACACCTATCCTGCTCAAACTCTTCCAGAAAATTGCAGAGGAAGATAAACTTCCAAACTCATTCTATGAGGCCACCATCACCCTAATACCAAAACCTGACAAAGATCCCACAAAAAAAGAAAACTACAGGCCAATATCACTGATGAACATAGATGCAAAAATCCTTAACAAAATTCTAGCAATCAGAATCCAACAACACATTAAAAAGATCATACACCATGACCAAGTGGGCTTTATCCCAGGGATGCAAGGATTCTTCAACATCCACAAATCAATCAATGTAATACACCACATTAACAAATTGAAAAATAAAAACCATATGATTATCTCAATAGATGCAGAGAAAGCCTTTGACAAAATTCAACATCCATTTATGATAAAAACTCTCCAGAAAGCAGGAATAGAAGTAATATACCTCAACATAATAAAAGCTATATATGACAAACCCACAGCAAACATTATCCTCAATGGTGAAAAATTGAAAGCATTTCCTCTAAAGTCAGGAACAAGACAAGGGTGCCCACTTTCACCATTACTATTCAACATAGTTTTGGAAGTTTTGGCCACAGCAATCAGAGCAGAAAAAGAAATAAAAGGAATCCAAATTGGAAAAGAAGAAGTAAAACTCTCACTATTTGCAGATGACATGATCCTCTACCTAGAAAACCCTAAAGATTCCACCAGAAAATTACTAGAAATAATCAATGACTATAGTAAAGTTGCAGGATATAAAATCAACACACAGAAATCCCTTGCATTCCTATACACTAATGATGAGAAAACAGAAAGAGAAATTAAGGAAACAATTCCATTCACCATTGCAACGGAAAGAATAAAATACTTAGGAATATATCTACCTAAAGAAACTGAAGACCTATATAGAGAAAACTATAAAACACTGGTGAAAGAAATCAAAGAGGACACTAATAGATGGAGAAATATACCCTGTTCATGGATTGGAAGAATCAATATAGTGAAAATGAGTATACTACCCAAAGCAATTTATAGATTCAACGCAATCCCTATCAAGCTACCAACAGTATTCTTCACAGAGCTAGAACAAATAATTTCACAATTTGTATGGAAATACAAAAAACCTCGAATAGCCAAAGTGATCTTGAGAAAGAAGAATGGAACTGGAGGAATCAACCTACCTCACTTCAGGCTCTACTACAAAGCCACAGTTATCAAGACGGTATGGTACTGGCACAAAGACAGAAATATTGATCAATGGAATAAAATAGAAAGCCCAGAGATAAATCCACGCACATATAGACACCTTATCTTTGACAAAGGAGGCAAGAATATACAATGGATTAAAGACAATCTCTTTAACAAGTGGTGCTGGGAAATCTGGTCAACCACTTGTAAAAGAATGAAACTAGAACACTTTCTAACACCATACACAAAAATAAACTCAAAATGGATTAAAGATCTAAACGTAAGACCAGAAACTATAAAAATCCTAGAGGAGAACATAGGCAAAACACTCTCCGACATACATCACAGCAGGATCCTCTATGACCCACCTCACAGAATATTGGAAATAAAAGCAAAAATAAACAATGGGACCTAATTAACTTTAAAAGCTTCTGCACATCAAAGGAAACTATTAGCAAGGTGAAAAGACAGCCTTCAGAATGGGAGAAAATAATAGCAAATGAAGCAACCGACAAACAACTAATCTCAAAAATATACAAGCAACTCCTACAGCTCAACTCCAGAAAAATAAACGACCCAATCAAAAAATGGGCCAAAGAACTAAATAGACATTTCTCCAAAGAAGACATACAGATGGCTAACAAACACATGAAAAGATGCTCAACATCACTCATTATCAGAGAAATGCAAATCAAAACCACTATGAGGCACCATTTCACACCAGTCAGAATGGCTGTGATCCAAAAGTCTACAAATAATAAATGCTGGAGAGGGTGTGGAGAAAAGGGAACCCTCTTACACTGTTGGTGGGAATGCAAACTAGTACAGCCACTATGGAGAACAGTGTGGAGATTCCTTAAAAAACTGGAAATAGAACTGCCTTATGATCCAGCAATCCCACTGCTGGGCATACACACTGAGGAAACCAGAAGGGAAAGAGACACATGTACCCCAATGTTCATCGCAGCACTGTTTATAATAGCCAGGACATGGAAGCAACCTAGATGTCCATCAGTAGAGGAATGGATAAGAAAGCAGTGGTACATATACACAATGGAGTATTACTCAGCCATTAAAAAGAATACATTTGAATCAGTTCTAATGAGGTGGATGAAACTGGAGCCTATTATACAGAGTGAAGTAAGCCAGAAGGAAAAACATAAATACAGTATACTAACGCATATATATGGAATTTAGAAAGATGGTAATGATAACCCGGTGTACGAGACAGCAAAAGAGACACTGATGTATAGAACAGTCTTATGGACTCTGTGGGAGAGGGAGAGGGTGGGAAGATTTGGGAGAATGGCATTGAAACATGTAAAATATCATGTAAGAAACGAGTTGCCAGTCCAGGTTCGATGCACGATACTGGATGCTTGGGGCTAGTGCACTGGGGCGACCAAGAGGGATGGTATGGGGAGGGAGGAGGGAGGAGGGTTCAGGATGGGGAACACGTGTATACCTGTGGCGGATTCATTTTGATATTTGGCAAAACTAATACAATTATGTAAAATTTAAAAATAAAATAAAATTAGAAAAAAAAAAAAAAAAAGAAGAATCTTCCTGCCAATGCAGGAGATGCTGAGGGTTCAGTCCTTGGTTTGGGAAGATCCCCTGGCATAGGAAATGGCAACCTATTCCAGTATTCTTTGTGGAAGATTCCATGGACAAAGGAGCCTGAGGGACTACATTGCGTGGTGTCACAAGAGTTGGATGTGACTGAGTGACAGAGCGCATGCACACAGACACACGCACACATGCCTGAGGTTTTAAGGTATAGTAACTGAGTCCAATATTTAAAATACGCATTAAAATATTGCTTCATATTTGTTGAGTTTTGTCTACAAACTAAGTGCTGAAATTTCTTTGTGCTGAATCATTGACTTGGCAACAGACTTTCAACAGTGGTTACTGCTACACCTATGAAACACACTGGAGAGAAAAAAAGATAAAGTATACCGGAAGTTTCTCCACTAACTTTGATGTCACTGTGGTCTTTCTCTCCAGGTCAACGCAAAGCCCCAGTGGAGCCCCATGCTTACAGAACTGATGGACAAAGATGAGTTTCCTGTTGGAACAACTTTGAAGTATAAATGCAGCCTTGGTGATTATGGAAGTGTTCTCTATCACCTGCCTACAAAACTCTATCTGGCCAAGCCCGGAAAACAACTGTACATGTAACAACTGAATACAGGGATTTCCTTTATCTCTATCTGGATTGAGAACTCCTCTGTATCAGTCAGTAATCCTTAAGATCTGATCAATTGTTCAAATTTTGAAATGAAGACACAAGTCTTGGTAACTTTGCCTAAAGTATAATAGACGTGAGATTTATTTTTGTAGATTGTATCTTCCTACTGCTTTGAGTCCCTATCATGCTCATTACAAATTCATTTCACAGGAAATGACCATCAGAAGGCATGACTGAGGGAAAATTTGCTAGGGGATGTCCCGTTTATACAACTGAAACTAACTAATGAATGACTCAGGAAAGGAAGGAAAGTGTAGGTGGGGAGAGAATCCCAAACTTCAAGTCTTTTGATTTATATTGGTTGAATTACAGAGTCAGCATTTTAGTAATAAAGTTTACTTTTTTTTTTTTTTTTTTGACAGGCAAACAATATGAGGATGAGACAGATCTGGAGGTGACGTCTTTTTTAAAATGATGGGTGGAAGGTATGTGATTCTGAGGCAGTCTTGTGAGTTTCCTCAAGGTAGCAAATCTGCGGAACTACAAATGCCCTTCAGTAATCTATGGCCAGGTTGAGATCTTATGTATTACTAGAAGTTCAGAGTATTTTACACCCAAGTTCCCATGTTCTGCTTCTTTCCCACAGGTAAATCATGTGGATCTTTTCTAGAGCCCATAAATGGCAAAATGAAGATCAACAAAGTCACTTGGTTTGGATCAACTTTTAATTATTTTTGTAATAAAGGGTGAGTTGGCAGTAGCATTGTTTTGGATAACAGTTCTAGAATTGTAACAGTAGCCTCTAAATAATAGTCTCAGAGTCAAACTACTTATTCACTCAAAATATAACTTTAAGGTTTCTAAGTAGAGGTGGTGACTTGAACCCAGGCATTTAACTACCCTTGGCAATGACTAAACAAATATTTGAAAAAAATAGGAAAAACCTGTATCCAAGATAGAAATTAGAGGGGTGAGGATAGTCTTTTCATACTGAATTAAGGTACCTAAAGCAAAGTGAAACATTCACTAGATGAGATTGACCAGCATTGTAAAAATATAAATGAAACAAACATACCTACATTCTTAAAACGATAAGGCTTAGAAATGTTGGAATCAGGAAAAAGTAGGAAAGACCTCTTTATTTGGGATGATGGAGCAGATGTGATGGATGGGCTAATCTTAATTGTTCAAGCACCCCTACAGAAGTGTACACTATGCAGGTATCATGCAGCGGACATACTCTTGGCTTATTGCTGCAGGAGACAACCAATTAAGGAAAAAGAAGGAGGACCTTATATCTTAAGTTCTGATCTGCTTTTATTACTTATTGCTTACTTACAATACATACAAAATAATATAACTGAAACATAAAAATAGTAATAAAATGAAATGAATTTCAGTGCATATGCCACCAGCCTTAAAAACATCACTAGTCCCTTTGATTACTAAGTACTTGAGTACTATGGAGAAAAGGAAAGATATACCCGATTGAATGCAGAGTTCCAAAGAATAGCAGGAAGAGATAAGAAAGTTGGCCTCAGTGATCAATGCAAACAGATGGAGGAAAATAATAAAATGGGAAAGACTAGAGATCTCTTCAACAAAATTAGAGATACAAAGGGAACATTTCACACAAAAATGGGCTCAATAAAGGACAGAAATGGTATGGACCTAACAGAAGCAAAAGATATTAAGAAGAGGTGGCAAGAATACACAGAACTATACAAAAAAGATCTGAATGACCCAGATAAGCATGATGATGTGATCACTCACCTACACCCAGACATTCTGGAATGCAAAGTCAAGTGGACCTTATGAAGCATCACTACGAACAAAACAAGTGGAGGTGATGGAATTCCAGTTGAGCTATTTCAAATCCTAAAAGATGATGCTGTGAAAGTGCTGCATGAAATACACCAGCAAATTTGGAAAACTCAACAGAGGCCACAGGACTAGAAAAGGTCCGTTTTCATTCCAATCCCAAATAAAGGCAATGCCAAAGAATGCTCAAACTACCACACAATTGCACTCATCTCACATGCTAGTAAAGTAATGCTCAAAATTCTCCAAGCCAGGCTTCAACAATACGTGAACCATGAACTTCCAGATGCTCAAGCTTGATTTAGAAAAGACAGAAGAACCAGAGATCAAATTGCCAACATCCATTTGGTCATGGAAAAAGGAAGAGAGTTCCAGAAAAACATCTACTTTGGCTTTATTGACTACATCAAAACCTTTGACTGTGTGGATCACAACAAACTGTGGAAAATTCTGAAAAAGATGGGAATACCAGAACACCTTACCTGCCTTCTGAGAAGTCTGCATGCAGGTCAAGAAGCAACAGTTAGAACCGGACATGGAACAATGGACTGCTTCCAAATCAGGAAAGAAGTACATCAAGGCTGTATACTGTCACCCTGCTTCTTTAACTTCTATGCAGAGTACATTATGCGGAATCCTGCATTGGATGAAACACAAGATTGAAGCACAATCCCACAAGATTCCTGGGAGAAATATCAATAACCTCAGATATGCAGATGACACCACCCTTATGGCAGAAAATGAAGACAACTAAAGAACCTGTATACCTGTGATGGATTCATTTTGATATTTGGCAAAACTAATACAATTATGTAAAGTTTAAAAATAAAATAAAATTAAAAAAAAAAGAAAGTGAAAGAAAAGATCTTTTTTTAAAATTTATTTTATTTTATTTTTTAACTTTACAATATTGTATTGGTTTTGCCATATATCAACATGAATCCGCCACAGGTATATACGTGTTCCCCATCCTGAACCCTCCTCCCTCCTCCCTCCCCATACCATCCCTCTGGGTCTTCCCAGTGCACCAGCCCCAAGCATCCAGTACAGTTCAGTTCATTGTTTCAGTCGTGTCCGACTCTGCAACCCCATGGACTGAAGCACACTAGGCTTCCCTGTCTGTCACCAACTCCTGTAGTTTACTTAAACTCATGTCTATTGAGTTGGTGATGCCATCCAACCATCTCATCCTCTGTTGTCTTCTTCTCCTCCCACCCTCAATCTTTCCCAGAATCAGGGTCTTTTCAGATGAGTCAGTTCTTCTCATCAGGTGGCCAAAGTATTGGAATTTCAGTTTCAGCATCAGTCCTTCCAATGAATATTCAGGACTAATTTCCTTTATGATGGACTGACTGGATCTCCTTGCAGTCCAAGGGACTCTCAAGAGTCTTCTCCAACACACAGTTCAAAAGTATCAATTTCTTCAGCGCTCAGCTTTCTTTATAGTCCAACTCTCACATCCATATGTGACCACTGGAAAAACCAAAGCATTGACTAGACAGACTTTTGTTGGCAAAGTAATGTCTCTGCTTTTTAGTAAGCTGTCTAGGTTGATCATAGCTTTTCTTCCAAGGGGCAAGTGTCTTAATTTCATGGCTGCAGTCACCATCTGCAGTGGTTTTGGAGCCCCCCAAAATAAAGTCTTTCACTGTTTCCATTGTTTTCCCATCTATCTGCCACAATGTGATGGGACCAGATGCCACGATCTTACTTCTCTGAATATTGAGTTTTAAGCCAAATTTTCACTCTCCTCTTTCACTTCATCAGGAGGCACTTTAGTTCTTATTCGCTTTCTGCCATAAGGGTGTTGTCATCTGCGTAGCTAAGGTTATTGATATTTCTTCCAGCAGTCTTGATTCCAGCTTGTGCTTCCTGCAGCCCAGCGTTTCTCATGATGTACTCTCCATATAAGTTAAATAAGCATTTTGACAATATACAGCCTTGATGTACTCCTTTCGCAACTGGAACCAGTCTATAGTTACATATTCAGTTCTAACTTTTGCCTCCTGACCTGTATACAGATTCCTCAAGAGGCAGGTCAGTTACTCTGATATTCCCATCTCTTTAAGAATTTTCCACAATTTGTTGTGATCCATACAGTCAAAGGCTTTGGTATAGTCAATAAAGCCAGAGTAGGAGTTTTTCTGGAACTCACTTTGTTTTTTAATGATCCACCGGATGTTGGCAATTTGATCTCTGGTTTTGCTGCCTTTTTAAAATCTAGCTTAAACATCTGAAATTTAACAGTTCATGTAATGTTGAAGCCTGGCTTGGAGAATTTTGAGCATTACTTTACTATCGTGTGAGATGAGTGCAATTGTGTGATAGTCTGAGCATTCTTTGGCATTGCTTTTCTTTGGGGTTGGAATGAAAACTTACCTTTTCCAGTCCTGAGCCCACTGTTGAGTTTTCCAAATTTGCTGGTGTATTGTGTGCAGCACTTTCACAGCATCATTTGAAATAGCTCAACTGGAATTCCATCACCTCCACTAGCTTTGTTCATAGGGATGCTTCCTAAGGCCCACTTGACTTCCCATCCAGGATGTCTGGCTCTAGGTAAGTGATCACACCATCATGATCATCTGGGTTGTGAAGATCAAAGTTGGCTTAAAACTCAGCATTCCAAAAAGTAAAATGTTGGCATCTGGTCCCATCACTTCATGGCAAATAGATGGGAAAGCAATGGAAACAGTGACAGATATTTTATTTTCTTGGGCTCCAAAATCATTGCAGATGGTGACTGCAGCCATGAAATTAAAAGATGGTTGCTACTTGGAAGAAAAGCTATGAGCAACCTAGGCAGCATATTAAAAATCAGAGACATTACTTTTCCAACAAAACCCTATGGTTTTTCCAGTAGTCATGTGTGTATGTGAGAGTTGAAGTATAAAGAATGCTGAGCACTGAAGAATTGATGTTTTTGAACTGTGGTGTTGGAGAAGACTGTTGAGGTCCATTGGACTGCAAAGAGATCCAGTCAGTCCATTCTAAAGGAAATCTGTCCTGCATATTCATTGGAAGGACTGATGCTGAAGCTGAAACTCCAATACTAGGCCACCTGATGTGAAGAACTGACTCCTTGGAAAAGACCCTGATGCTGTTAAAGATTGAAGGTGGGAGGAGAAGGGGACAACAGAAAATGAAATGGTTGGATGGCATTACTGACTAGATGGATGTGAGTTTGAGTAAACTCTGGGAGTTGGTGATGGACAGGGAAGCCTAGCATGATGCAGCCCATGGGGATGGACAGTGTCAGACATGACTGAGTGACTGAACTGACCTGAACCTATACCTTTAATGTTGTGTGCTCTTTTCTATTTTCTTTCCTTCACTCTTCAAAACTTCTCCAAAAGTAACCACCATCATGAATTTTGTCTATCCCTTACATTTGTTTTCTATTTCTCTCATATGTAGTCCTAACCATTATATTTTTTATTATACATATTTTGAACTTTATATAAATGACATGATTTTGTATGTACTTTTATGCATCTTGCTTTTGATTTAATGATTTTTTTCTGACATTCATTCAGGTGATTGTGGTTAACTCATTTTCATTTAGATTGGTACTCTCTTTTACACATACAATACAATTTATTTCTTTGTTCTTTTTATTAGATATTTGGATTATTTCTAGTTTGTTTTGCTTTGTTTTGTTTTTATAAGCATCTTTGATATAAACTTTCTTATACAGGTTTCCTAGTGCAAATGGGCAAAAGCTTCTATAAAACAGTGGTTTTCAAACATTTTATCATGATCAACAACTAAAAATATATTTCTATAGTATACAAACACACATAGAGACACATGTATACCACATCACATACACATTTGTATAAATTCAAAGTGTCACACAACTATTCAACATTAAACTAGAAATTTTAGCCAGGACAGTTAGTGAAGAGAAATAAATAAAAGGCATCTATATTGGAAAGGAGAATTAAAGCAATCTCTGAAATTAAGATAGTCTTTTGGCCTTTGTGGGAGAGGGAGGAGGGGGGGTGATTTGGGAGAATGGCATTAAAACATGTATAATATCATATAAGAAACAAATTGTCAGTCCATGTTCGATACAGGATACAGGAAGCTTGGGGCTGGTGCACTGGGATGACCCAGAGGGATGGTATGGGGAGGGAGGTGGGAGGGGGGGTTCAGGATTGGGAACACGTGTACACCCGAGGCCGATGCATGTTGATGAATGGCAAAACCAATACAATATTGTAAAGTAAAAAAAAATAATAATAATAATAAAATAAAAAAAAGAAAAAATAAATAAATAAAACTAAGGGAAAAAAAAAAGACAGTCTGTGTTTGGAGGCCCGATCAAGATGGTGGAGTAGAAAATTTCTAAGCATGCCTTTTCTTGCTGCTGCTGCTGCCGCTAAGTCGCTTCAGTTGTGTCTGACTCTGTGCGACCCCATAGACGGCAGCCCACCAGGCTCCCCCGTCCCTGGGATTCTCCAGGCAAGAACACTGGAGTGGGTTGCCATTTCCTTCTCCAATGCATGAAAGTGAAATGTGAAAGGGAAGTCGCTCAGTCATGTCCGACTTTTAGTGACCCATACCAAGGCTACAAATATATATATAGAATAATTATCTCTGAAAACTAATGGAACAGATTGTCAACAACTAAGTGTATATATATATATATACATGGTCACATTGAGATGCAGAGGAGGAGAAGAGATGTGATCTCATCAGAACCCACATCCCCAATACAGTGACCCACAGCCAGAAGAAAATCACAACCATAGGGTTCCCCTCTGAGGAGTGAGGTGCCCAAGCCTCACGTTGAGCTCTGCAGCCTATGGCATCTGCACCAAAAAGAAAATTACCATGGTGTCTGGCTTTGAAAGACAGCAGGCTTATGTTTGGGAGATCCAGAGGGCAGTGGGAGACTCTTCTCTTAAAGGGTTCACTTGCTCTGAGTCCCACACAGACAGAGCAGCAGTTTAAAAATGCCTGGATTTTATAAGAAGGTGATTTACTGTCTAGTTTTAGGGCACTAGGGGATGTACCAGGGGTACATGTACCAGGGGATGAAAGTGCTGGTAGGTGCCATTTTTCTCTCTCCTTCCATATAGCTGGCCCAGTGCTGGTAGGTGCCTTTCTGTCACTCTCCACAAACATAAGTAACACTGTGTGCCCTATCCCAACATTCCATTAAGAATCTGCTCTACCCAACCCTCCAGCTTCAATCAGTTCCTCTAAAGATGCTCCCACCCCATCCTACCCATTGCATGTCTCTGGTCAGGACAAGTGACCCTCCAAAGTGATTCACATTCTGGGGGGGGGGGGGGGCTAGCCCCTCCCATCAGCAAGCCTGCAGTAATTGCAACTAGGCCTCCCAGACACCAGGGCTGGGGATCAGTCCTTCCCACCAGTGTGTTTGTAGAAGTCATGACCTAAACACAACAGAAGGATGCGGGTAACCCATGCAGGGGATAGCCTTGAGTGCCTGGCTCTGGTGACCAGGAGGGATTATGTCACTGGGCTCTACAGGACACCATCTACATAAGGCCACTCTTTTAAGATTGGCACATGTAGCCGATGTCCCTAATATATAAAAACAAATGCAGAGAGGTAGGCAAAATAGGAAACAAGGGAATACCTTTCAAGTGAAAGAGTAAGACAAAAGCCCAGAAAAAGAACTATACAAAATGGAGATAAGCATTTAGCAGATAAAGAGTTCAGAATAATAGTCATAAAAATGCTCATCAAATTCAGGGGAAGAATGGATGAACATAGTGAGAATTTCAATAAAGAGAAAATACAAACAAGAAATATCAGAACTGAATAATACAATAACTGAAATGAAAAATTAATGAGAGGGACTCAATTACAGAATAGAAAATGCAGAACAAATCAGTGATCTGGAAGACAGAATAGTGGAAATAGACCCAAATTTGTAAAAGGGAATCATATGATACGAAGGTATCATGTAGTGTTTCAAAGCATAAGCATACTAGTATTTTTTAATAATATTAAATGCTTATTGCATTTTATGTACCACAATAAATTTCCTATTGATAAAATAAATAAATGTTATTATATATGACTCCTAGATAAAATTAAATAAAAAGGAATAAGTGTGTCAAATTTAAGAATATTCCAAGTCAATGGGTTGATCTCAAGCAAAGGCAGAATCCAATGAGAGATTAATAGAATTGAGACATATATTACTACTAAAAACAAATGAAATGGAAATGAAAAAAAATATGGAAAGACCTTATAAACAAAACATGAACATCTAAATAGAGAAATGATCAAAAGATACAAAGTGGCAATTAACAAAAGAAAAAGGTATAAATTGTCAATAGGTGTGGAAGGGTCTAGCCTTGCTATTAATAGAATACAAATGAAAATAACAATAGTATCCTATTTGACATACTTGAGAAATTTGTATGCAGGTCAGGAAGCAACAGTTAGAACTGGACATGGAACAACAGACTGGTTCCAAATAGGAAAAGGAGTACGTCAAGGCTGTATATTGTCACCCTGCTTATTTAACTTATATGCAGAGCACATCATGAGAAATGCTGGGCTGGAAGAAGCACAAGCTGTAATCAAGATTGCCGGGAGAAATATCAGTCACCTCAGATATGCAGATGACACCACCCTTATGGCAGAAAGTGAAGAGGAACTCAAAAGCCTCTTGATGAAGGTGAAAGTGGAGAGTGAAAAAGTTGGCTTAAAACTCAACATTCAGAAAATGAAGATCATGGCATCCGGTCCCATCACTTCATGGGAACTAGATGGGGAAACAGTGGAAACAGTGTCAGACTTTATTTTTCTGGGCTCCAAAATCACTGCAGATGGTGACTGCAGCCATGAAATTAAAAGACTCTTACTCCTTGGAAGGAAAGTTATGTCCAACCTAGATAGCATATTCAAAAGCAGAGACATTACTTTGCCAACAAAAGTTTGTCTAAGCAAGGCTATGGTTTTTCCTGTGGTCATGTATGGATGTGAGAGTTGGACTGTGAAGAAGGCTGAGCGCCGAAGAATTGATGCTTTTGAACTGTGGTGTTGGAGAAGACTCTTGAGAGTACCTTGGACTGCAAGGAGATCCAACCAGTCCATTCTGAAGGAGATCAGTCCTGGGATTTCTTTGGAAGGAATGATGCTAAAGCTGAAACTCCAGTACTTTGGCCACCTCATGCGAACAGTTGAGTCATTGGAAAAGACTCTGATGTTGGGAGGGATTGGGGGCAGGAGGAGAAGGGGACGACAGAGGATGAGATGGCTGGATAGCATCACTGACTCGATGGACATGACTCTGAGTGAACTCCAGTAGTTGGTGATGGACAGGGAGGCCTGGCATGCTGTGATTCATGGGGTCACAAAGAGTCAGACACGACTGAATGACTGATGTGATGTGATCTGAATACAAAAGTATTTATTCAGAGCCCACAAATACTAAGAATAGCAATAAACAAAAGAGGAAAAATCCTTATGTACAGCTGCTATTGATGAAGTTCAGTGTAATGGGTATTGACATAACTTCTAATAACAGTACTGTTGTTATTGTTTAGTTGCCCAGTCATGTCCACCTCTTTGTGACCCCATGGACTGCAGCATGCGAGGCCTCCCTGTCCTTCACCATCTTCGGGGTTTGCCCAAGTTCATGTTTATAGCATCAGTGATGCCATCCAGCCATCTAATCCTCTAATGCCCTCTTCTGCCGTTGATCTTTTCCATGATCAGGGACTTTTCCAATGAATCATCTGTTTGCATCAAATGACCAAAACCCTGGAACTTCAGCTTCAACATCAGTTCTTCCAATGAATATTCAGGGTTGATCTCCCTTAACATTGACTGGTTTGATCTCCTTAGTAAGAGTATAAATTGATACAAATTTATACCATTTAGCACAATTTAAGCAATATATTTTTGCCAAGAAGTTAAACTTATCAGAAGAGTCTGTGTGTGCTGTGCTTAGTCGCTCAGTCGTGTCTGACTCTTGCAATCCCATAGACTGTAGCCTGCCAGGCTCCTCTGTCCATGGGTTCTCCAGGCAGGAATACTGGAGTGAGTTGCCATTTCCTTCTCTAGGGCATCTTCCCAACCCAGGAATCAAACCTCGGTCTCCTGGATTGCAGGCTGATTCTTTACCAACTGAGCTACAAGGGAAGCCCTCTGAAGAGTCTAAAAGAATCTAAAGGTTTGGAAAGGTTGGAAAATAACCTAATATTCACAATAGGGGATTGTTTGAGTAAATTGTGGTCCATTTTAGGTGATGGAATGGGCTTCCCTGGTGGCTCAGAGATTAAAGCGTCTGCCTGCAATGTGAGAGACCTGGGTTCAATCCCTGGGTCGGGAAGATCCCTTGGAGAAGGAAAAGGCAACCCACTCCAGTATTCTTGCCTGGAGGATCCCATGGGTGGAGGAGCCTGGTAGGCTGCAGTCCATGGGGTCGCAAAGAGTTGGACACGACTGAGCAACTTCACTTTAAGTGATGGAATATTATTCTGCAATAAAATATTGGGGATTGATCATAGTATATTTGCTAGAGCTTGCAGGAAGGATTCCAATGAGCAATTCACATATTTTCACCACCAAATTTCTGGACCAACTGAGGAATCAGACAGATGAAGCTCAAATTATATCTTTATTGCTGAAAGGGATTGGTAGAGAATATAACTTTAGGTCAGGGATCAATGAACTAATTTTTAAAATCCTGCAATTAAATGTACTTTCCTGTTCTTGGGCACAGATGAATAACAGTCAGCTTCCCCCACCCACCCCCACTCACCACAGGGGTAGGAGAGGCACTTTAGCATATGGCTGGGAATGAACCATAATGCATCCTCTCTGCAGGCATGAAGAGTGAGAGTGTGGTGCAAGATGAAGAAGTTTGAAATTAATTGCCCTTATCCTTCTCCCAAACTCACCAGTCTGAGAATTCATGATGGGCAGGTAGAGATAAAGAGAGAACCCAGGAGTATCAGTCTCAATGAGGCCCCAAAAGGAAATCTGAAGAGCAAATGTAGGTGTGCTATTGTATATAATGAAAACAGTTTTAGGATAGAGGTTATATTTAAAAAAGGCGAGACTCCAAACTCAGGACTAAGGCAACTCCAAACCAAAGCAAGGAGAGAAAGTTGCTTGTTATTTCAGAGAAGAAGGAGGAGAAAGACAAGTGAGGGATGGAATAAAATCACTGATGGCATTCACTTCCCAGGGTAACACTTTCTAAAACTCACCCAAAATGCAACAAAAATTCTTTGCACAAGTGGATTTGGGGGAGAAACCCACAAAGTCCTGGGTTTTGCTGCTAGATGAAATGTAGTACAGAACCCAAAGCCAGCAGGGATAGACACAGCAGAGTGGAAGCAGAAAGAAGTGTGGGAAAATAAGCCCTAAGACACACAGACATCATGCGGGTGAAGGAGGACTCTCATACGGCTGTGAAATATAGGTCCCAGTCCAGTTTAACCACAACCACCTGACAGCTAACATTCATGTTACACGTGTATTTCTTCACATAAGAGACTGAAAGAACTTCCTCTAAGTTCTGGACCCAAAGCACAGTGCACAGACCAGCAAGGTCAGCATCCCCTGGAAGCTTGTTAGAAATGCAAAATCTGCATACCCACTGAATCATAATCACATTTTCACAAGATCCCCTGGTGATTTCCATGCAAATGAGAATTTTGAGAAGCTCTTCTCTAAACCATTAACTATGCTGAAAGAGAGATTTTAGGTAATTTTTTGTCATTACTGGAATTTTCTGTGTCTTTCACTTTTTTCTACAATGACTGATTATTAACTTTTATAGACAGTTTTTAAAGACCTGTTACTGAACTTCTAGTTCCAGCTTCGCTTTTCCCTGCTTCTCTCTCTGCATATGAATAAATACCCTGGAAACTGTTCAACATACAACCATAAGATAACCACAAAAGGTAGAAAGAAAGTGGGCTGGTTAGGGGCCCCAGACCTTAAAGAATGATCCTGTGGTGAGTTCCCTGGATTTTCCTTTTATCTCAAAAGATAAGTGCTGTAGAAGACTGTAAGCCAGAATAGTCAACAAGCAGAGAGAAACAGAAGGCTACTCTCCCATTAAAGGACTGGAGGAGGGGAAGCTCAGCAGGGATGTAGTGAAGAAACCCATCCTTAGGGATAGCATTGGCCCAGTCTGCCTAGCACAATAGGGAGCAATCAGGGAGGGGGGAAGCCTGTCCTTCCCACATCCCACCCATCAGAAACAGCACATCTCAGTCCACCAGCAGCCATGTCAATAGCAGAACCTGGGTGACTGACATATCTTATGCCCTACAATGGCCAACAGCAGTGGGTTTATTCTCTGCTTCCAATAGCACCAGAAGAACCTGATTGGTGAGACCTAGACTTCAAGATAGCAGCAGGAAGACTCCTCCACTCACATCAGACATGCCAGAAGGCCCAGGGTGCCAGCCTTCTACACTGTAGCAGAAAACAGACCAGAATCAGTATCTCTTGACCCTACACCCATGGTAGTGTACCACTAATCCAGCAGCAGCAGATGAACCAGTCTCAGGGTCTCTTGATCCTCCACATGGTGGGAAAAAGCGCCCAGACTCAAGTCTCCTAGTCTTCCGCATACTAAGATGTTCCAGTCATGTCTGACTCTGTGCAACCCTATAGACTGTAAACTGCCAGGCTCCTCTGTCCATGGGATTCTCCAGACAAGAATACTGGAGTGGGTTGCCATGCCCTCCTCCAGGGGAACTTCCTGACCCAGGGATAGAGCCCGAGTCTCTTATGTGTCCTACATTGGTGAGTGTGTTCTTTATCACTAATGCCACCTGGGAAGCCCTAGTATTCTACCCAGCAGCAAAAAGCAGCCTCATTAGATGCTTCCCTCCCTTGGTGGCACCAACTCTGGTGAAGTGGGAAGCCCACCCTTAGAAAGTAGCCAGAGAGCAGGCCAGAGAATTTACTCTCTATCTCAAGGTTTGAATATCCCCCATTCCACACCTAGCAACAGCAGGCAGCCCAGGGAAGCAGTTTTATTCTTACAGGCAGCATCAACAGAGATACACTGAAGATTAAAGTGGGAGCCAGAAAAATAAAGCAGATCAGAATACCATTGAGAGACTTAGAAAACTAAAGCTAAACTGGAACTAAATCTCATAAAATTAGTCCAGAATCTACACACTAACCTAAAGAAGATGGTTGCCTGATAAAATAGGTTTAAATAAGATCGAGAATCTTATAATATTCAACATGTTTAGGATACAGTAGAAAACTGTCACATCAAGAACCAGGAAGCTCACAACTTGATTGATAAAAGATATCGACTGATGCCAATACCAAGATGAATTAGATGTTGGAACTATTATATATACTTTAAAGCAGCCATCACAAAATTATTTAAACAAGTTATTATAAACCCTCTTGAAAAGAAATCTTTGAAGCAACCAGAGAGAAAGGACACCTTATCTCTAGGGGAACTCCAGTTGGAATGAGAGTGATGGCATTTTCTTATCTGAAAATGTGGATATAAGAGGGATTTGGCACAACCTATTTCAGCTACTGAAATAAAAGAACTTATCAAATATGAATTCTATGTCTATAAAAAATGTCCATTGCATGCCTGAAAACTGCTATTTCTGCCTCTATCTCCCATGGCTTTGCCTCTCTCTATATATTAACCCCATCTTCCTTCTGTGCCCAGATTTACCTCTTCTTCCTGAGGACACCAGTCCTTGTAGATGGGGCCTACCTAACCAAAGCCTTAACATATTACATCTGTGAAGACCTTATTTCCAAGTAAAGTCACATTCTGAGGTTTCAGGTGGACACAAATTTGGAGGCACACTGTAAAACCCAGTACAGACACAAATATATATTTCACTGAACAGAATATACACTTGGAAAGCAAGCACATGAAAAGATATTCGACTTCATTAGCCATTAGGAAAGTGCAGATTAAAACAACAGTGGGACAGCATTGCACATCTATCTGCATGAGTACTATAAAAACAGTAAAAATACCAAATGCTAGCATGGATGTGGAGGAAATAGATGTCTCATACATTGTTGATAGGAATTTAAAATGGGAAATTCACTCTGGAAAACATAAATGAGCTATCAAACCATGAAAAGACAATGGAAGAAACTTACATGTAGTTTACTAAATGAAAGCAACTGATCTAGAAAGGCTAGCTATTGTATGGTTCTGTTTATATGCCATTCTGGAAAAGGCAAAACTATGGAGTAATAATATGGTTTTCAGAGACTGGGAGTAGGGACGGATGAATCAGCTGAGCTCAGAAGTTTTTCGAGCAGTGAAACTAGTCCATGTGATACTACACTGGTGAGCGTGTGTCACTCTACACTTATCCAAACCCATGGGGTGTATAGCAACCTCTGAGTGAGAATGATGTATCAGTGTAGGAATGCACAGCTCTGGGGGAGTGAGTGAGAGTCGCTCAGTCGTGTCTGACTCTTTGTGATCCATGGACTATAGCAACCTCTGAGTGATAATGATGTATCAGTGTAGAAATGCATAGCTCTGAGGGAGTAAGTGAGAGTCGCTCAGTCGTGTCTGACTCTTTGTGACCCCATGGACTATACAGTCCATGGAATTTTCCAGGCCAGAATACTGGAATGATAGCCATTCCCTTCTGCAGTGGATATTCCCAACCCAGAGATCAAACCCCGGTCTCTCACATTACAGGAAGTTTTTTGTTTTTTTGTTTTTACCAGCTGAGCCATCAAGGAAGCTTGCACAACTCTAGTGGAGATGCTGAAAATGTGGGAGGATATGCATATGTCAAGGCAGGGAGTCTATTGTAAATCCCTGTACCTTCTGGTCAGTCTTCCTTCAACTGCTCTTAAAAATAGTCTACTAAAAATTGCATAGATATAAATGCACATGCAAGCATGTGCATTCATGCACACAAATTAATACAAATAAAACAATAAATATAAATAAAATTAATGGATCATATCTATGTCAATATCCTGGTTTTAACATAATACCATAGTTTTGCAAGATGTTACCAATGGGAAAAAATGAGTAGAGGGTGCCTGGGCTCTCTCTGTATTATTTCCTACAACTACATATGAATCTATGATTATCTCAAAATAAAAAGTTTTTCTTTAAGTTACTATGAAGTTGCTAAAGAGAGGTTCTTCTTATCAAAGATTTCAATGTCCTAATCTAAATAATTCACAAATATTTTTTTTTCTTATTTTTTTGCTAACTCATCTATCTGGTTCATGTATGCATAGATTCAGGACATTCTTAAAAAATAAAAAATTATCATTCTGAAAAAAAAATAGAAAATAAAAAAGGAAGTGACACAAATATTGAAAGGTCTCTCTGTTCTACTCTTGGCTCTATGTAGAAGATTATCAAATATCTAGACACATTTACTAACAGACTGCTTGTGGCTTCTGGCATTGAATTTGTCATGACTTTTCCTGAACCGTGACTTAGCTGATATGACCCTACAACTCCCTCTTCCCCAGGTGACCCAAGAAGGTAGGATGGATGTAAAGGCTACAGACTGTTGAAATGGATATAAAAATTCTGGATTCCTCTTTTAAAAAGAAGCGTGAGTTTTACCTCTCTTTCTTTCTCAACGTCATGAAAGGGAAGAAATCTGGCTATTATTTACTCACTTGTTTAATGTATTTTTGGGAGACAAATTTAGTACACGAAAACATTCTCTAAGGGTCCCCATAACCAACGAAAACAAGGTTACATTTTGATTCATTCTGTGTTCATTATGCAACACTAAACAATAGTAGTAAAAGGAGAACCGTGGACTCAAGTTAGAACTTCACCATTTTTATCCCCAATGTCATGATTAGAAAATAAAAAGAGCACTTTGAGAAATAATCTCTGTGAAGTCAAAAGCCAGAAGCGTCTCCGTGGTTTCTGCCTCTATGGCAAACAGATAGAAGGAAGGGCACACATAGTGGGAGGATTGCAGCCTTCCTTTCCTCCATTTGTTGTCTATTTGTGTTTCTGCGAATTTGCGGTGCAATTTAGAATATGTTCATTTCTGAAGATGTTCCGAAAGGCATTAAGAAACCTGAAAACAATCCTGAAGGCATTAATAAAGACAACACAATCACTACTTCAACGTAGCAATGCTTCAGGTTTTTCCAAGAACTTCCACAGCTGTCAATCTTTTCATTTGATCTCTATTTGATCTATTTTGTTGTTTGAAAAAATTTTGTGCCATAGTCTCTTATATATTCATAAGACAATATTCTAAGCTACACCAAAGAAACACTTGACTTATTTGACACTATTTCTCTTAACCTTTAGTAATATCCAATCTTATTCTCCACCAATTTTCATGAACAATGCAGCCCAACAGTCCATGAGTACACAGAATTTCAGTTGAAACAGAAATAAATGTCATCAGTTTTTCTAAATTGTATGGCAAGCTTTGAACACCTTTTGGCATACTAATTGAGAATTTTTGCCTGTAACGTTTATGATATGAAATAAGTGCTCAACTAATTTTATCTTCTTTGGATTTCCTTTGATTCTAATTTGATGAATCATTTATCTTAGATGTATATAAAAATGTGCCTTAACCTAATAAAGAAGAGATATCTAATTTAGAAGATCTGAAGAAGAAAATTTGTTGTTCAGTCGCTCAGTCATGTCTGACTCTCTGTGACCCCATGGACTGCAGCATGCCAGGCTTCCCTGTCCTTCATCATCTCCTGGAGCTTACTCAAATTCATGTCCATCGAGTCAGTGATGCCATCCAACAATGTCGTTCTCTGTTGCCCCCCTTCTTCTCCTGTCATCAACCTTTCCCAGCGTCAGGGTCTTTTCTAATGAGTAGGCTCTTCGCATCAGGTGGCCAAAGTATGGAAAGAGTCATCTCCTAGCTAGGTTGATAAGAAGTCCAGGGTTCCTGAGGAGAAGAAAGGAGTCCAGAGCCCTCAAGAAGGAGAAAGAGGTCTGGGGCTCTCAAGGAGAAAAGGACAAATGTTCTTTTCTACACTGTTTTGTCTTAGTCAATATAACAATGTATCTTGCTTGAGGACATGTTTCTCCTTAACAAGAACTTTCTGACTAAACTTGTCATGTTAAAATGTATATTATGGAAGTGGGTCTGGTAAGATCTTTATATTGTTCATTCTAATCTTGTTAATTTAAAATGTATGTTGTGGAAGTGGGTCTGAAAAAAGTATGTAAGGCCTTGATAAGACTAGCTGGGGGCATTCTCCGTCCCCCTTCTGATATCCATGTCAGAAGCTTTCTCTTTCCCTTTTCTTACTTTAATAAAACTCTGCTACACAAAAGCCCTTGAGTGATCAAGGCTGGTCCCTGGTCCTGAAGCTACATCTTCTTTGGAGATCATGAATCCAACATTGTTCACCTATCAGTATTGGGGCTTCAGCTTCAGCATCAATTCTTCCAATGGATAATCAGGGTTGATTTCCTTTAGGTTTGACTGGTTGGATCTCCTTGCAGTCCAAAGGACTTGCAAGAGTCTTCTCAAACACCACAGTTCAAAATCATCAGTTCTTCAGTGTTCAGTATTCTTTATGGTCCAGCTCTCACATCTATGCATGACTACTGGAAAAACCATAGCTTTGACTATACGGACTTTTGTCAGCAAAGTAATGTCTCTGCTTTTTAATACACTTTCTATGCTAATGTCCAAATAAAGGCATAACATTTGGGAAAGTGATAGTACTTTGATAAATGGAAATTGTCTTTCTGAATTTTCCAAGATTGTAGTTTAAGCAGGATTAAGTGTTTATTTACAATACAGTATTCATTATTCTTTGTCTCTAGATACCGAGTAGAGTCAATCCTCTGCTGCACTTATCATCTCTGGCAACTCTGTCACCTGGGATAATGACCCACAGATTTGTGAGAGTGAGTTAAATATTCTTGTCCATTACTTTACCAAGAGATTCTCAATTTTTCCCTGAAGTTATAAAAAATCTTAATTGATTTTTGCATCCTGTCAATCAGATAGCTGAATATAGTTATAATGGTCTCAGAAATACATGTGAGGTTCTGGCAACTGTTTTTCAAAGTACTTCTTTATTCTGGGTTGAGAGTTTCTGAACCTAGGGACTTAAATGCATAAAAGCCTTCAAATTTCATTTTCATGTCTATTAATTTGAAATTATGTTGGTTCTGCCAATCCCAGTATAATAACCATTCTGCATAGACAATTAGTAAAAAAAATTTTTTTGAGTCTTTCTAAAACACTCGATTTATTTATAAAATTAAAATTTTTTTTTGGTCACACCACACAGCCTGCAGGGTTATTGAACCAACCACGCCACCTGCAGTGGAAGCTTGGAGTCTTTTTTTTTTTACACTTGTTCCTCATCCTGAACCCCTCTCCCTCCTCTCTCCCCATACCATCCCTCTGGGTCGTCTCAGTGCACCAGCCCCAAGCATCCAGTATAATGCAACGAACCTGGACTGGTGATTTGTTTCATATATGATATTATACATGTTTCAATGCCATTCTCCCAAATCATCCCACCCTCTCCCTCTCCCACAGAGTCCAAAAGACTGTTCTATACATCTGTGTCTCTTTTGCTGTCTCACATAAATTTTTAAACTGATACTCTCCAAGGCTGATGAAGCTATGGAGTAATTTGCTTTCATGTACCAAATGTTTAACACACTTTCTTGAAAGTCATAATGTAATATAAGCTTCAAAAATGAGCTTGTATTTTGATCTGCTACATAGAATTTATGTTGTTGTTCAGTCGCTAAGCTGTGTCTGACTCTTTGTGACCACATGGACTGCACACTAGGCTTCCCTCTCCTTTACTATCTTCCAGAGTCTGTTAAAATTCATGTCCATTTAGTTGGTGATGCTATCTATATAACCATATTCTCCTCTTATAGACTCTTTGCAACCCTTTTAGACTGTAGTCTGCCAAGCTACTCTGTCCATGGGATTTTTCAGGCAAGAATATTGGAGTGTGTTACCATTTCCTCCTTCAGGGAATCTTCCTGACTTAGGGATTGAACCCATGTCCCCTGTGTCTCCTGCATTGCAGATGGATTCTTTACCCTTTGAGCCATCGGGGGCCCTAGAATTTATACTTAGGAAATAAAGCAGATTGTAAATTTTTATTGCAGTATACATTATAATGGCAAGCACATTAAACTAACCTAAATGCATTTCATGGTTCAAATTATGGTTTGGAAATAACTACTGGAAGGAAAAAGACTTATTAAAAATGACTACAGAGAGTCCCCTAAGAAACATAAAATATCCATGCATAATTAGAAGAAATACCTCCATACATTGGAATTATATTCAGTCATAACAGAATATCATGAAGAAACAGTAATATAATGATGACTATAAAAGTAGTATATCTAGACCTATTTTTATATTTTCATCTCTATAATTCTGTAACTTTTTCTATATTCAACCCTGGCAAATGGCTTTAAGCCTCCTTGATGAAGGGTAGCAAGGTAACAACGGTATACGTTTTGGCTGTATAGCATATGCTTCCTCAAGAAGAGCTAGTCAGTCTCCCATTTATTGAAGCTGCTCTAGGTCTCCACATTGGTCTCAAGTCTTAGAATTGGTTGACAAATAACTACCACTTTCTTTTGTACTGATTCAATCAGACTTCTGTTCACTAGATCTAGATCTTCTCTAAAGCTCCAGTACTTTGGCCACCTGATGCAACGAGCTGACACATTGGAAAAGACCCTGATGCTGGGAAAGATTGAGGCCAGGAGGAGAAAAGGTGGTTGGATGGCATCACTTCCTTAATGGACATAAGTTTGAGCAAACTTCAGGAAATAGTAAAGGACAGGGAAGCCTGGTGTCCATGGAGTACCAAAAGTCAGACAGGACTTATTGACTGAACAACATCATCTTCTCTGCTCATACAAATCAAATAATACTTTAGACCACTATACATCTGCTTCAGTTTTAGAGATTCCATGATCAACTAGCCAATGCAAAGATCTTTGCAGAAAAATCATTCTGATTTCTCTTTCAATTGTCTCTGGTAGCTAAGTGCTACTACGTGACCTCTGTGATCCTGAAGTCCTTTCATCTCCATTGGATTCAGAGAACCTCATTTAGTAGCTACCATTCCCACTGTCATTCCTGTCCTACAGAAAATAGCCAGCACAGAGTTCCTCAAGAATGCTGAAACTTCTCCATAAATGAGTTTCCCAAAGCCTTGGATAAAAGGTCTCACTTTCAGCCTATGCGCACCGTGGAGACAGGGAGTAGATAAACAGGTCTCCATGGGGTCGCAAAGAGTCGGGCACGACCGAGCAGCTAAGCACACACATGCAAATGATAAATTCACTCTTGTGTTCCTAAGTCCCCATGCCACAGGGTGTCTTCCTCTGTGGTACAATGATAGTGTCCTGGTATTTCCGTTTCATTCTGTTAAGCCACATTCAAGCTAACATATTGAATTCGGAATCTCAATTCTTTTGGTGTATTTTGTTCTGCTCACAAGTCATAAGTGTTATTTCCCTTACTCTCCCTGGTCCTACCAAGGCTCAAATCTTGTTAAAGGACTAGAAACAGTGCAAAGAGGTAGGGGTATGTTCTGAGGAGAATTAGCAGTCCTTGCAATTTGGGTTGCCAGAGTTAGCAAATAAAATTACAAGATGCCCAGTTAAATTTGAATTCAGAGAAGCAACAGATATTTCTATAGTATAAATATGTGCAATGCAATATTTGGCATATACTTCTATACTTAGAAAATTTTCATTATTTTTTCTGAAATTCAGATTTAACTGAGCATTCTGATTCCATAGCAATACTTCTTCAGGAAATAGAAAGCATGTCTCCTCAGACCAAGGAGGAATGGCTGCTCCTTCTAGTAAAGGAGGCTCAGTAGAATTTCCAGGTTCAAGGTGTTCAGTGTAATTAGAACTTTTCCATATATCTCCATCTCAATTTTCAGTCAATCCTTCTTCTAATCAATGGCCAAACTTTAGTGTAAGAAACTCTGTGAATTTGTGAATTCAATTTGTATTGCAATTCACTCCCAGTATTATGTAGTGTATTTGGTTTTCAAAAATCTTGGTCCTGTGGCTACAGGATACAAGTGTTTCTTTTAGGGTAGATATAGAAGCTTTCCTATCCAAACCTTGAGCAGTAATTGAAAGCTTTATAACTCACCATTTTCTTTCTCTTAAGTTCTCTGATGCACTTAGAAGCAAGCAGCAATCCCATTATATGCCTTCCCTCAAATGTTATAGGACAGCAGCCACTTGGTCATCCCAAATCTTAATTCTGTTGATTGTAGGTGTCAGTGGGTGTTGACTGAGGTGATTTTACCCTACATTCCATAAACTACATGTGTGCCTTTTTCTTGGGCAGCTTTAATTCCTTTAAATCTAATTGTATCAAAAAACCAATCCCAGACTCCACTGTTACTCTGGGATAAATTTTGGTTCAAATATGAAAGCAGAACTATTATTCTTATTATGCAACAAGAGATTTGTTATGGAATTAAACTTTATCCAGTTTCCTGAGGAGTTGGTCTAAAAAGATCAGCGGAGTCACTAACCAGCTGTCTTGGTTGAGGCTTTTAGCAAACTAAGCACATCTGACAGCTGGGATAGACCTGGGAAGAGGACTGGTGTAGAAATCTATGAAAGATTTTTGCTTTTCCTGATTACTGCTTCTGTAAGCTCACAGTGAAGCATCTGAGAGTGGGATGGAATCACTGTAGGGAAGCAGGACAGCAGTTGAAGTGAGCTGGGTGTAGAAGGAGAGCAAGGACAAATGGGAACCTGACCATTTGTTCTGTGCATTTATCCCCTTGCCTCCACTGACCAAGGACGACCTTCAGAGCGGAATGACTGTTGCTTCATTTCTGCCTCAGAATTTCATGCTGACTTCTAAAGCTCTAACCCCAATCTAGAACCTTCCAAACAAAGTAAGTCTGGGAAAACCAGCTCCAATTTGACCTGAATGACATTTCAGAAAAACACGAGATAACTGTAAGTTTCCTATTTCCCTCCCTCCTTTTACTCCTACTTCTTTCTTCTCTTTCTCTGTCCCATCCTTCCTTGCTCTTTCTTTCTGTTTTGCCGTTGCTTTACTTTCTTTCTTTCTTTCTTTTTTTTTTTTTAATTTTTTGGCTGTGCCACATGGCTTCCAGGATCTTAGTTCTTTAACCAGGGATTGGACCTGGTCTCATGTCAGTGAAAGCACTGAGTCCTAACCACTGGATGTCAGGGAGTGTCCCTCCTTTCTTTCTTCTTACCTTTTCTCTCTTTCTTCCCTTCTCTTCCTTTTGTCCCTTCTCCACCTTTTGTTTTTTCTTTCTTTCTGTCTCCTTCCTACCTCTCTTCCTTTCTTTCTTTCTTTTGCTAGGTAGGACTGCTAGTATGTTTCACACTGGTGGAATCCTTGTCTTGTTCCTCATCTCAAAGGGAAAAATTCAACAAAATAATTCATTATTAATCTGATATTTGTTGTAGGCTTTTTGTAAATAGCCATTTTCAGATTAAGGAAGTTCCTTTATATTTTATATTTTTCATTGCTAAGAATTTTTGAAAAAAAAAAACGGATTCATATTCTAATTTTACATTCTTGAAATAAATCAACTTGGTCATAACATGTTAAAATTTTTATTTGTTATTTAATATGCTTTTGTAACACATATTATATATTTTTGATGTATAATTCACATATTAAAAAGCCTTTTGAAGTATAGAGTTCAATGATTTTTAGTAAAATCACATTTGTATAACCAATACCATTAATTTTAGAACACTTTTATTACTCCATCCTTAATATCTTTTAGGGAGATTAGACTGTAATTTTCTTTCTCATAATTTAAAAAAATCACATTTCAGTATTAAACTTATGATAATCTCATAAAACCATCTTGTAATGTCCCATGTATTTGTTTTCCTATAGAATTTAGGTGAGATTGGCATTACTTCTCTTTTATTTATTATTTTTTTTAGAATCATCATATTTATTATAAAAAGCTGTATGTATACAAAAATCAAAAGGAGTTTACACTGAACATCTGTATATTTTTCGTTTAGATTCTACATTTAAAAGTTTGCTAGATTTTTTTAAAAAATTATTTATTTTATTTTATTTTTTTACTTTACAATATTGTATTGGTTTTGCCATACATCAACATGAATCTGCCACGGGTGTACATGTGTTCCCAATCCTGAACCCCCTTCCCACCTCCCTCCCCATATCATCCCTCTGGGTCATCCCAGTGCACCAGCCCCAAGCTTCCTGTATCCTGCATCAAACCTGGACTGGTGATTCATTTCTTATATGATGCTATACATGTTTCAATGCCATTCTCCCAAATCATCCCCCTCCTCCCTCTCCCACAGAGTCCAAAAGACTGTTCTATACATCTATGTCTCTTTGCTGTCTTGCATACAGTGTTATCATTACCATCTTTCTAAATTCCATATATATGCGTTGCTGCTGCTGCTGCTGCCAAGTCGCTTTAGTCGTGTCTGACTCTGTGCGACCCCATAGATGGCAGCCCACCAGGCTCCCCCGTCCCTTGGACTCTCCAGGCAAGAACACTGGAGTGGGTTGCCATTTCCTTCTCCAATGCATGAAAGTGAAAAGTGAAAGTGAAGTCGCTCAGTCGTGTCCAGCTCCTAGCTACCCCATGGACTGCAGCCTACGAGGCTCCTCTGTCCATGTGATTTGCCAGCCAAGAGTACTGGAGTGGGGTGCCACTTATACTGTACTGGTGTTTTTCTTTCTGGCTTACTTCACTCTGTATAATCGGCTCCAGTTTCATCCACCTCATTAGAACTGATTCAAATGTATTCTTTTTAATGGCTGAGTAATACTCCATTGTGTATATGTACCACTGCTTTCTTATCCATTCATCTGCTGATGGACATCTAGGTTGCTTCCATGTCCTGGCTATTATAAACAGTGCTGCAATGAACATTGGGGTACACATGTCTCTTTCAATTCTGATTTCCTCTGTGTGTGTGCCTAGCAGTGGGATTGTTGGGTCATATGGCAGTTCTATTTACAGTTTTTTAAGGAATTTCCACACTGTTCTCCATAGTGGCTGTACTAGTTTGCATTCCCACCAACAGTGTAAGAGGGTTCCCTTTTCTCCACATCCACTCCAGCATTTATTGCTTGTGGACTTTTGCATTGCAGCCATTCTGACTGGCATGAAATGATACCTCATTGTGGTTTTGATTTGCATTTCTCTGATAATGAGTGATGTTAAGCATCTTTTCATGTGTTTGTTAGCCATCTATACATCTTCTTTGGAGAAATGTCTATTTAATTCTTTGGCCCATTTTTTGATTGGGTCGTTTATTTTTCTGGAATTGAATTGGAGGCTAATTACTTTACAATATTGTATTGGTTTTGCCATACATTGACATGAATCTGCCTCGTGTGAACTCATGTTTCCCGTCCTGAACTCTCCTCCCACCTCCCTCCCCATACCATCCCTCTGGCAATCTATAGCCTCAATGCAATCCCTATCAAGCTACCAACAGTATTTTTTCACAGATCTAGAACAAATAATTTCACAATTTGTATGGAAATACAAAAAACCTCAAATAGCCAAAGCAATCTTGAGAAAGAAGAATGAAACTGGAGGAATCAATCTGCCTGACTTCAGGCTCTACTACAAAGCCACAGTCATCAAGACAGTATGGTACTGGGACAAAGACAGAAATATAGATCAATGAAACAAAATAGAAAGCCCAGAGATAAATCCATGCACCTATGGACACCTTATCTTTGACAAAGGAGGCAAGAATATACAACAGAGAAAAGACAATCTCTTTAACAAGTGGTGCTGGGACAACTGGTCAACCAGTTGTAAAAGAGTGAAACTAGAACACTTTCTAACACCATACACAAAAATTAACTCAAAATGCATTAAAGATCTAAATGTATGACCAGAAACTATAAAACTCCTAGAGGAGAACATAGGCAAAACACTCTCCGACATACATCACAGCAGGATCCTCTATGACCCACCTCACAGAATACTGGAAATAAAAGGAAAAATAAACAAATGGGGCCTAATTAACATCAAAAGCTTCTGCACAACAAAGGAAACTATAAGCAAGGTGAAAAGACAGCCTTCAGAATGGGAGAAAATAATAGCAAATGAAGCAACTGACAAACAACTAATCTCAAAAATATACAAGCAACTCCTACAGCTAAATTCCAGAAAAATAAATGACTCAATCAAAAAAATGGGCCAAAGAACTAAACAGACATTTCTCCAAAGAAGACATACAGATGACTAACAAATATATGAAAAGATGCTCAACATCACTCATTATCAGAGAAATGCAAATCAAAACCACAATGAGGTATCATTTCACGCCAGTCAGAATGGCTGTTATCCAAAAGTCTAGAAGCAATAAATGCTGGAGAGGGTGTGGAGAAAAGTGAACCCACTTACAGTGTTGGTGGGAATGCAAACTAGTACAGCCAATATGGAGAACAGTGTGGGGATTCCTTAAAAAACTAGAAATAGAACTATACAGACTTTTTATTGAAGTTTAACACATATATAGTAAGGCATACAATCTTATTCATTCAGTTCAATGAATTTTTACACAGTGACTCACCCATGTAAATAGAATTCGGATAATATATAGAACATTATCAACAGCTCAGGCTTCCCCTATTGCCTTTTCTAAGTTATTATCTTTTCAAGGTAACTATTATTCTGACTTCTATCACCAAAGTTTAGCTTTGCCTCCTCTTAAGTTTTATATAAAAGGGATCAAAAAATGTTTATTCTTGTGTCCAGCTTCTAATCAGTGTTATACTTAGAGACTCATTCATGTAAGATTAATTGGATCTTTTCTGTTGCTCTATATTTCATTGTAAGAATTTAATTAATTTCTAAATTTAACTTTAAATATCAGCAGTTTTTTTTTGCAAGTACATATGGAAATCTATATAAACTTGCAAATCTTTGTATATGTCCAAATCTATGCATGCAAAATGTACAAATTTTTTATATTTCTATATGTGGAATTGCTGAGTATAAACCTATTCAGTTTTAGTAGATACCGCCAAAAGATTTTATAAAATGGTTGTACAAATTTACACTCCTATCAGAAGCATATGAATTGTCCAGCTGCTCCACATCCTTGGAAACTATGATGAATGTGCATTCTAATTTATCACTCTTCATCTATTGAGATAATCACATGTTTCTCATTTATTGATATTTTCTATTGTACTGATTGATCATTAGAAAGCTAAAATAGAGTTACTAGAGTAAATCCATCTTTCTAATAATGTGTTATAAATGATTGCTGTGTATGATGTGTGTGTGGTTGCTAATATTTTTACTGCAAGATTATAGCATTGGATTAATATTTCAAATTTGTTAATAAAAATTCTATTTGACCATTATACTATCCTTTATAAATACTTCTACATTCAATTTCTTAATATTTTGTTTAGAAAACTTGCATTTATGTTCTCAAGAGATGTTGAACTCTAATTTTTTTTTTTCTCTCTTTTAATGCCATTGTCAGTTTGGGGTATCAAGATTATGCTGGCCTTACAAAGTGTTTTGGAAAGTATTCATTCTTTTCTCTTCTCTGGAATTATTTATATAACAATATTATTTTTCTTTATATCTTTGGAATAATTCAGTAGTAAAGTAATCTGGATGGGAGTTTTTGTTGTTAGGCTTTTAATTACTGATTTAACTTCTTCACTAGCTGTGACCTTTTAAGATTTTTAATATCTTATTTAATAAGTTATGATAGGTTGTATTTTTCAATGAATATATTTCATTTACATTTGCTAAGGTATTGGTATAATATTGTTTATTACAGCTTCTTATTATGCTTTAATAGCTATGAGATATGTAGTGATATTCCTACTTTATTTCTTGCTAATGACAATATTTAACTTTTACTTTTTCTTGATTATTTCTACTGAGTTTATCAAGATTTATTGAAAAACAACTTTTAATTTTCTATAGTGTATAATTATTTTCTATTTTATTGACTTATGATTTATTCGTTCCTTTCTGATACTTTTTTTGAGCTTAATTTGGTATTCTCTGTTCATTAATTCTTGATATACAAGCTTAGATACTTTTGTTTTTGACTCATTTTTTTTATAAAAGATACATTTAAATATATAAATTTTTCTCAAAAATTTCTGTATTTGCATCTCACAATCTTTACATTTTCATTATCACTATATGAAAAAATTGCCTAATTTCCCTCTTGATCTCTTCTTCTATCAATAGTTTATTTAGAAGTCTGTTACTAATTTTCAATATACACAATGGAGATTTTTTAGTTATTGATATTTTTGTTTAATTCTTTGAAATTTATTGAAAAGTGTTTTATAGCCCCAAATATTAACAGTTTTGGAAAAAAGTTATGTATGCCCTAGAAAAGAAGGTGTAGTTGTTTTATGACATTTTCTATAACTGTCTCTTAGGGAAATATGATTTACTATGCTTTTTTTAGTATAGTAAAAATACTGTAACCCATACCCGTGAGTAGGCTCCTTAGACGCGGGCCCAACAGTTCTGTGTGGTCAAGCATTGAGCTGACCTAATTAAAAGCTCATTACACCAGCACATCCCCATTAACAGGCAGACCCATGTGCAAATCCTTCAGAGCAGGAGCTCTTTTTTTCCCCAGACACAGGGCCTGGAAACTCTGGCCAGTTAAGGGATCTCCACTTCTGTGACCATCAGTTTATAATATAAACCCCACGTTCAAGGAGCCGTGGCTGCGTGGGCGCAGGAGGGCCTAGAGGAGCTATCCCACACTGAAGGTCATGAAGGGCGGCGGTGACGAGATACCCCTCATCCAAGGTAAGGAGCAATGGCTGTGCTTTGCTGGAGCAGCTGTGAAGAGATACCCCACGCCCAAGGTAAGAGAAACCCAAGTAAGACGGTAGGTGTTGCAAGAGGGCATCAGAGGGCAGACACACTGAAACCATACTCACAGAAAACTAGTCAATCTAATCATACTAGGACCACAGCCTTGTCTAACTCAATGAAACTAAGCCATGCCTGTGGGGCAACCCAAGATGGGCGGGTCGTGGTGGAGAGATCTGACAGAATGTGGTCCACTGGAGAAGGGAATGGCAAACCACTTCAGTATTCTTGCCTTGAGAACCCAATGAACAGTATGAAAAGGCAAAATTATAGGATACTGAAAGAGGAACTCCCCAGGTCAGTAGGTGTCCAGTATGCTACTGGAGATCAGTGGAGAAATAACTCCAGAAAGAATGAAGGGATGGAGCCAAAGCAAAAAGAATACCCAGCTGTGGATGTGACTGGTGATAGAAGCAAGGTCTGATGCTGTAAAGAGCAATATTGCATAGGAACATGGAATGTCAGGTCCATGAATCAAGGCAAATTGGAAGTGGTTAAACAAGTGATGGCAAGAGTGAATGTCGACATTCTAGGAATCAGCGAACTGAAATGGACTGGAATGGGTGAATTTAACTCAGATGACCATTATATCTATTACTGCAGGCAGGAATCTCTCAGAAGAAATGGAATAGCCATCATGGTCAACAAAAGAGTCCAAAATGCAGTACTTGGATGCAATCTCAAAAATGACAGAATGATCTGTTTGTTTCCAAGGCAAACCATTCAATATCACAGTAATCTAAGTCTATGCCCCAACCAGGAATGCTGAAGAAGCTGAAGTTGAACGGTTTTATGAAGAATCTTTTAGAACTAACACCCAAAAAAGATGTCCTTTTCCTTATAGGTGACTGGAATGCAAAAGTAGGAAGTCAAGAAACACTTGGAGTAACAGGCAAATTTGGCCTTGGAATACGGAATGAAGCAGGGCAAAGACTAATAGAGTTTTGCCAAGAAAATGCACTGGTCATAACAAACACCCTCTTGCAACAACACAAGAGAAGACTGTATACATGGACATCACCAGATGGTCAACACCAAAATCAGATTGATTATATTCTTTGCAGCCAAAGATGGAGAAGCTCTATACAGTCAGCAAAAACAAGACCAGGAGCTGACTGTGGCTCAGACCATGAACTCCTTATTGCCAAATTCAGACTGAAATTGAAGAAAGTAGGGGAAACCACTAGACCATTCAGGTATGACCTAAATCAAATCCCTTATGATTATACAGTGGAAGTGAGAAATAGATTTAAGGGCCTAGATCTGATAGATAGAGTGCCTGGTGAACTATGGAATGAGGTTCGTGACATTGTACAGGAGACAGGGATCAAGACCATCCCCATGGAAAAGAAATGCAAAAAAGCAAAATGGCTGTCTGGGGAGGCCTTACAAATAGCTGTGAAAAGAAGAGAAGTGGAAAGCAAAGGAGAAAAGGAAAGATATAAGCATCTGAATGCAGAGTTCCAAAGAATACCAAGAAGAGATAAGAAAGCCCTCTTCAGTGATCAATGCAAAGAAATAGAGGAAAACAACAGAATGGGAAAGACTAGGGATCTCTTCAAGAAAATCAGAGATACCAAAGGAACATTGCATGCAAAAATGGCTCGATAAAGGACAGAAAAGGTATGGACCTAACAGAAGCAGAAGATATTAAGAAGAGACAGCAAGAATACACAGAAGAACTGTACAAAAAAGATCTTCATGACCCAGATAATCACGATGGTGTGATCACTGACCTAGAGCCAGACATCCTGGAATGTGAAGTCAAGTGTGCCTTAGAAAGCATCACTACAAACAAAGTTAGTAGAGGTGATGGAATTCCAGTTGAGCTATTCCAAATCCTGAAAGATGATGCTGTGAAAGTGCTGCACTCAATATGCCAGCACATTTGGAAAACTCAGCAGTGGCCACAGGACTGGAAAAGGTCAGTTTTCATTCCAATCCCAAAGAAAGGCAATGCCAAAGAATGCTCAAACTACCGCACAATTGCACTCATCTCACACGCTAGTAAAGTAATGCTCAAAATTCTCCAAGCCAGGCTTCAGCAATATGTGAACCATGAAATTCCTGATGTTCAAGCTGGTTTTAGAAAAGGCAGAGGAACCAGAGATCAAATTGCCAACATCCGCTGGATCATGGAAAAAGCAAGAGAGTTCCAGAAAAACATCTATTTCTGCTTTATCGACTATGCCAAAGCAGTTGACTGTTGGATCACAATAAACTGTGGAAAATTCTGAAAGAGATGGGAAAAGCAGACCACCTGATCTGCCTCTTGAGAAATTTGTATGCAGGTCAGGAAGCAACAGTTAGAACTGGACATGGAACAACAGACTAGGTTTCAGATAGGAAAAGGAGTATGTCAAGGCTGTATATTGTCACCCTGCTTATTTAACTTCTATGCAGAGTACATCATGAGAAATGCTGGACTGGAAGAAACACAAGCTGGAATCAAGATTGCCAGGAGAAATATCAGTAACCTCAGATATGCAGATGACACCACCCTCATGGCAGAAAGTGAAGAAGAACTAAAAAGCCTCTTGATGAAAGTGAAAGAGGAGAGTGAAAAAGTTGGCTTAAAGCTCAACATTCAGAAAACGAAGATCATGGCATCCGGTCCCATCACTTCATGGGAAATAGATGGGGAAACAGTGGAAACAGTGGCAGACTTTATTTTTCTGGCCTCCAAAATCACTGCAGATGGTAATTGCAGCCATGAAATTAAAAGACACTTACTCCTTGGAAGGAAAGTTATGACCAATCTGGATAGCATGTTCAAAAGCAGAGACATTACTTTGCCAACAAAGTTTCGTCTAGTCACGGCTATGGTTTTTCCTGTAGTCATGTATGGATGTGACAGTTGGACTGTGAAGAAGGCTGAGCGCCGAAGAATTGATGCTTTTGAACTGTGGTGTTGGAGAAGACTCTTGAGAGTCTCTTGGACTGCAAGGAGATCCAACCAGTCCATTCTGAAGGAGATCAGCCCTGGGATGTCTTTGGAAGGAATGATACTAAAGCTGAAACTCCAGTACTTTGGCCACCTCATGCGAAGAGTTGACTCATTGGAAAAGACTCTGATGCTGGGAGGGATTGGGGGCAGGAGGAGAAGCGGACGGCAGAGGATGAGATGGCTGGATGGCATCCCTGACTCGATGGACGTGAGTCTGAGTGAACTCCGGGAGTTGGTGATGGACAGGGAGACCAGGCGTGCTGCGATTCATGGGGTCGCAAAGAGTCGGACACGACTGAGCGACTGATCTGATCTGATCTGATCTGATGCTTTTTTTTCTTTCCACTTGCATTCTCTGTTATTGAGAGGAATGTGTAAAATATATGTTACCTTCCTAGGACTGCCAAAACAAATTACCACAAATTTTGTTGTTGTTGTTCAGTTGCTAAGTCAGGTCTGACTTTTTCCGACCCCATGGACTGCAGCATGCCAGGCCTCCCTGTCTATCACTAACTGCCTGAGTTTACTCAAACTCATGTCCATTGAGTCGGTGATGTCATTCAACCATCTCATCCTCTGTCATCCCCATCTCTTCCCAATTTCAATCTTTCCCAGCCTCAGGGTCTTTTCAAATGAGCCAGTTCTTTGCATCAGGTGGCCAAAGTATTGGAGCTTCAATTTCAGCTTCAGTCCTTTCAATGAATATCAAGACTGATTTCCTTTAGGATGGCCTGCCTTGATCTCCTTACAGTCCAAGGGATTCTCAAGAGTCTTCTCCAACACCATAATTCAAAAGCATAAATTTTTCAGTGCTCAGCCTTCTTTATGGTCCAACTCTCACATCCACACATGTCTACATGAAAAACCATAGCTTTGATTTTACAGACTGTTGTCGGCAAAGTAATGTCACTGCTTTTTAATACTCTATCTAAGTTTGTCATGATTTTTCTTCCAAGGAGCATGCATCTTTTAATTTCATGGCTGCAGTCACTGTTGGAGTGATTTTGGAGCCCAAGAAAATAAAGTCTGTCACTATTTCCATTGTTTTCCCATCTATTTGCCATGAAGTAATGGGACCAGATGCCATGATCTTCGTTTTTTTTTTTTTTTTTTTAATGAATTTTAATTGGAAGTTAATTACTTTAAATATTGTGATAGTTTTTGCCATACATCAGCATGAATCAGTCATGGGTGCACATGTATCCCCCATTCTGAACCTGCCTCCCACGTCTTCCCCACCCCATCCCTCTGGGTTGCCCTAGAGCACCAGCTTTGTGTGCCCTGCTTCGTGCATTGAACTTGCACTGGTCATTTATTTTACATATGGTAACATACACGTTTCAATGCTATCCTCTCAAATCATACCACCCTTACCTTCTCCCACATAGTCCAAAAGTCTGTTCTTTACATCTTTGTCTCTTTTGCTATCTTGCATATAGGCTCATTGCTACTGTTATTCTAAATTTCATTAATATGCTTTAATATACTGTATTGGTGTTTCTCTTTCTGACTTCACTCCGCATAACAGGCTCCAGTTTCATCCACCTTATTAGAACTGACTCAAATGCATGTTTTTTTTTTTTTTTTTAATAACTGAGTGATATTCCATTATGTCTATGTACCACAACTTCCTTATCCATTCATCTGCCAATGAACATCTAGGTTGCTTCCATGTCCTAGCTATTGCAAACAGTGCTGCAATGAATGTTGGGGTGCATGTGTCTCTTTCAATTCTGGTTTCCTCAGTGTTTACGCCAACAGTGGGATTGCTGGGTTGTACGGCAGTTCTACTTCCAGTTTTTTAAGGAATCTCCATATTGTTCTTCATAGTGGATGGATTAGTTTGCATTTCCACTAACAGTGTAAGAGGGTCCCCTTATTCCACAGCATCTCCAGGATTTATTGTTTATAGATTTTTTGATGGCAACCATTCTGAATTGTGTGAGATGGTACCTCATTGTGGTTTTGATTTGCATTTCTCTAATAATGAGTGATGCTGAGTATCTTTTCATGTGTTTATTATCCATATGTATCTCTTCTTTGGAGAAGTGTCTGTTTATTTCCTTGGCCCACTTTTTTTTAGGGTCATTTATTTTTCTGGTATTGAGCTGCTTGTATATTTTGGAGATTAATTCTTTGTCAGTTGTTTCATTTGCTATTATTTTCTCCCGTTCTGAAGGCTGTCTTTTCACCTTTCTAAAAGTTTCCTTCATTGTTCAAAAGCTTTTTAGTTTAATTATGCCCCATTTGTTTATTTTGTTTTTTATTTCCATTATTCTGAATGGTGGCTCATAGAGGATCTTGCTAATATTTATATCAGGGAATGTTCTGCCTATGTTTTCCTCTAAGAATTTTATAGTTTCTGGTCTTACATTTAGATCTTTAATCCATTTTGAGTTTATTTTTTGTGTATGGTGTTAGAGAGTGTTCTAGTTTCATTCTTCTCAGGTGATTGACCACGTTTCCCAGCACCACTTGTTAAAGAGCTTGTCTTTTCTCCATTGTATATTTTTGCCTCCTTTTTCAAAGACAAGGTGCCCTTAGGTGCATGGATTTATCTCTGGGCTTTCTATTTTGTTCCATTGATCTAAGTTTCTGGCTTTGTGCCAGTACCATACTGTCTTAATGACTATAGCTTTGTAGTATAATCTGAAGTCAGAAAGGCTGATTCCTCCAGTTCCATTCTTCTTTTTCTAGATTGCTTTGGCTATTCGAGGTTTTTGTGTTTCCATACAAATTGTGAAATAATTTGTTCTAGTTCTTTGAAAAATATCCTTGTTAGCTTGGTAAGGATTGTGTTGAATCTATAGATTGTGTTGTACTCATTTTTCACTATATTGATACTTCCAATCCTTGAACATAGTATATTTCTAAATCTATCTGTGTCATCTATGATTTCTTTCATCACTGTTTTATACTTTTCTGTGTATTATTCTATATCCTGCAAAGTTACTATATTCATTGATTATCTCTAGTAGTTTTTACTTGGTATCTTTAGGGTTTTCTAAGTAGGGGATCATGTGAAATGGTGAGAGTTTTACTTCTTCTTTTCCAACTTGGATTCTTTTTATTTCTTTTTATTCTTTGATTGCTGCGGCTAGGAATTCCAAAACTATGTTGAATAGTAGTGGTAAGAGTGGGCATCCACGTCTTGTTCTTGATTTTAGAGGAAATGCTTTCAATTTTTTGCCATTGAAGATAATGTTTGCTGTGAGTTTGTCACACATGGCTTTTATTATGTTGAGGTATGTTGCTTCAAATTGCCAGCATCCGTTGGATCAATGACAAAGCAAGAGAGTTCCAGAAAAACATCTATTTCTGCTTTATTGACTATGCCAAAGCCTTTGTGTGGATCACAACAAACTGTGGAAAATTCTGAAAGAGGTGGGACCTGACCTGCCTCTTGAGAAATCTGCATGCAGGTCAGGAAGCGACAGTTAGAACTAGACATGGAGCAACAGATTAGTTCCAAATTGGGAAAGGAGTACATCAAGGCTGTATATTGTCACCCTGCTTATTTAACTTATATGCAGAGTACATCATGAGAAACACTGGGCTGCAGGAAGCACAAGCTGGAATCAAGATTGCTGGGAGAAATATAAATAACCTCAGATATGCAGATGACACCACCCTTATGGAAGAAAGAGAAGAACTAAAAAGCCTCTTGATGAAAGTGAAAGAGGAGAGTGAAAAAGTTGGCTTAAAATTCAATATTCAGAAAACTAAGGTCATGGCATCTGGTCCCATCACTTCATGGCAAATAGATGGGGAAACAGTGGAAACAGTGAGATACTTTATTTTGGGGGGCTCCAAAATCACTAGAGATGGTGACTGCAGCCATGAAATTAAAAGATGTTTACTCCTTTGAAGGAAAGTTATGACCAATCTAGACAGCATATTAAAAAGCAGAGATATTACTTTGCCAACAAAGTTCCATCTAGTCAAGGCTATGGTTTTTCCAGTAGTCATGTATGGATGTGAGAGTTAGACCATAAAGAAAGCTGAGCACCGAAGAATTGATGCTTTTGAACTGTGGTGCTGGAGAAGACTCTTGAGAGTCCCTTAGACAGCAAGAAGATCCAACCAGTCCATCCTAAAGGAAATCAGTCCTGAATATTCATTGGAAGGACTGATGCTGAACCTATAACTCCAATACCTTGATGTGAAGAACTGACTTCTTGGAAAAGACTGCAATGCTGGGAAAGATTGAAGATGGGAGGAGAAGGGGACGAAAGAGAATGAAATGGTTGGATGGCACCACTGACTCAATGGAAAAGAATTTGAATAAACTCCAAAAGTTGGTGATGGACAGAGAGGCCTGGCATGGACAGAGAGGCTTGGCATAGACAGAGAGACCTGGAGTGGTGCAGTCCATTGGGTCACAAAGAGTCAGACATTACTGAGCGACTGAACTGAATTGAATTGATGTTCCTTCTATGCCTGCTTTCTGGAGAGTTTTTGGTCATCAATGGGTGTTGAATTTTGTCATAGGCTTTCTCTGCATCTATTGAGATAATCATATGGTTTTTATCTTTCAGTTTGTTAATACGGTGTATCACAGTGATTTGGGAATATTGAAGAATCCTTGCATCCATGCATAAAATCTCACTTGGTCATGATGTATGATCTTTTTAATACATTGTTGGATTCTGTTTGCTAGAATTTTGTTGAGAATTGTTGCATTTTTGTTCACCAGTGATATTGGCCTGTAGTTTTCTTTTTTGGTAGCAACTTTGTTTGGTTTTGGTATTAGGGTGATGGTGGCCTCATAGAATGAGTTTGGGAGTTCACCTTCCTCTGCAATTTTCTGGAAGAGTTTGATTAGGATAAGTGTTAGCTCTTCATTGAATTTTTGGTAGTATTCAATTGTGAAGCCCTCTTGTCCTGGGCTTTTGTTTGTTGGAAGATTTTTTGTTACAGTTTTGATTTCTGTGCTTGCGGTGGGTTTGTTAAGATTTTCTATTTCTTCCTGGTTCAATTTTGAAAGGTTATACTTTTCTAAGAATTTGTCCATTTCTTCCAAGTTGTCCATTTTATTGGCATATAATTGCTTATAGTAGTTTCTTATGGGGAGAAGGAAATGGCAACCCATTCCAGTATTATTGCCTAGAGAATCCCGTGGATAGAGGAGCCTGGTGGGCTACCATCTATGGGGTTGCACAGAGTTTGACACGACTGAAGTGATTTAGCATCAGCAGCAGCAGCAGCAGCTGAGGTCTCTTATGGTCTTTTGTATTTCTGTGTTGTCTGTTGTAATTTCTCCATTTTCATTTCTAATTTTATTGATTTGGTTTTTCTCCCCTTTTTTCTTGAGTCTGGCTAATGGTTTGTCTATTTTATTTTTTTTTTTAAAATTTTATTTTATTTTTAAACTTTACATAATTGTATTAGTTTTGCCAAATATCAAAATGAATCCGCCACAGGCATACATGTGTTCCCCATCCTGAACCGTCCTCCCTCCTCCCTCCCCACACCATCCCTCTGGGTCGTCCCAGTGCACCAGCCCCAAGCATCCAGTATCGCGCATCAAACCTGGACTGGCAACTCATTTCTTACATGATATTCTACATGTTTCAATGTCATGTAGACATTGAAATCTTCCCACCCTCTCCCTCTCCCACAGAGTCCATAAGACTGTACTATACATCAGTGTCTCTTTTGCTGTCTCGTACACCAGGTTATTGTTACCATCTTTCTAAATTCCATATATATGCGTTAGTATACTGTATTTATGTTTTTCCTTCTGGCTTACTTCACTCTGTATAATAGGCTCCAGTTTCATCCACCTCATTAGAACTGATTCAAATGTATTCTTTTTAATGGCTGAGTAATACTCCATTGTGTATATGTACCACAGCTTTCTTATCCATTCATCTGCTGATGGACATCTAGGTTGCTTCCATGTCCTGGCTATTATAAACAGTGCTGTGATGAACATTGGGGTACACGTGTCTCTTTCCCTTCTGGTTTCCTCAGTGTGCATGCCCAGCAGTGGGATTGCTGGAGAAAGCCCAGAGGTAAATCCATGCACATATGGACACCTTATCTTTGACAAAGGAGGCAAGAATATACAATGGATTAAAGACAATCTCTTTAACAAGTGGTGCTGGGAAATCTGGTCAACCACTTGTAAAAGAATGAAACTAGACCACTTTCTAACACCATACACAAAAATAAACTCAAAATGGATTAAAGATCTCAACGTAAGACCAGAAACTATAAAACTCCTAGAGGAGAACATAGGCAAAACACTCTCTGACATACATCACAGCAGGATCCTCTATGACCCACCTCCCAGAATATTGGAAATAAAAGCAAAAATAAACAATGGGACCTAATTAACCTTAAAAGCTTCTGCACATCAAAGGAAACTATTAGCAAGGTGAAAAGACAGCCTTCAGAATGGGAGAAAATAATAGCAAATGAAGCAACTGACAAACAACTAATCTCAAAAATATACAAGCAACTCCTACAGCTCAACTCCAGAAAAATAAATGACCCAATCAAAAAATGGGCCAAAGAACTAAATAGACAGTTCTCCAAAGAAGACATACAGATGGCTAACAAACACATGAAAAGATGCTCAACATCACTCATTATTAGAGAAATGCAAATCAAAACCAATATGAGGTACCATTTCACACACCAGTCAGAATGGCTGCGATCCAAAAGTCTACAAATAATAAGTGCTGGAGAGGGTGTGCAGAAAAGGGAACCCTCTTACACTGTTGGTGGGAATGCAAACTAGTACAGCCACTATGGAGAACAGTGTGGAGATTCCTTAAAAAACTGGAAATAGAACTGTCTATTTTATTTATCTTCTCAAAGAACCAGCTTTCAGTTTTGTTGATTTTTATTATAGTCATCTTCATTTCTTTTTCATTTATTTCTGCTCTGATTTTTATGAGTTCTTTTCTTCTACTAACTTTGAACTTCTTCCATTCTTTTTCTTGTTGATTTATGTGTAAAGTTAGGTTGTTTATTTGATGTTTCTCTTGTTTCTTGAGGTAAGCATGTATTGCTATGACCCTCCCTCTTGGCACTGTTTTTACTGAATCCGATAGGTTTTGGGTTGTTGTGTGTTCATTTTCATTCGTTTCTATGCATATTTTGATTTCCTTTTTGATTTATTCCATTATCTGCTTGTCATTCAGAAGCGTGTTGTTTAGCCTCTATATGTTTGTGTTTTTAATAGCCTTTTTTTCCCCCTGTAGTTGACATCTAATCTTACCACATTGTGATCAGAAAAGATGCTTGAAATGATTTCAATTTTTTAAAAAATTTACCAAGGCTAGATTTATGGCCCAGAATATGATCTATCCTGGAGAATGTTCCTTGTGCCCTTGAGAAAAAGGTGAAATCCATTTTTTTTAAGGGGGTGAAAAGCCCTGTAGATATCAATTAGGTCTAACTGGTCCATTGTATCATTTAAAAGCTCGTGTTTCCTTGCTAATTTTCTGTTTGGTTGATCTATCCGTAGGTGTGAGTGGGATATTAAAGTCTCCCACTATTATTGTGTTACTGTAATTTTCCCTTTCATACTTGTTAGCATTTGCATTACATATTGTGGTGCTCCTATGTTGGGTGCATATATCTTTATAATTGTTACATCTTCTTCTTGAATTGATCCTTTGATCATCACGTAGTGTCTTTCTTTGTCTCTTAACATGATCTTTATTTCAAAGTCTATTTTATCTGATCGGAGTATTGCTACCCCTGCTTTCTTTTGGTCTCATTTGCATGAAATATCTTTTTCCAGCCCCACACTTTCAGTCTGTATATGTACCTAGGTTTGAGGTGGGTCTCCTGTAGATGGCATATATAGGGGTATTGTTTTTGTATGCATTCAGCCAGTCTTTTCATTTTGGTTGGAGCATTTAACCCATTTATATTTAAGGTAATTATTGATAAGTATGATCCCATTACCATTTACTTTGTTGCTTTGGGTTTGTTTTTATAAACCTTTAGTCTTTCCTGTCTAGAGAAGATCCTTTAGCATCTGTTGAAGAGCTGGTTTGGTGGTGCTGAATTCTCTCAACTTTTAGTTGTCTGTAAAGCTTCTGATTTCTCTTTCATATCTGAATGAGATCCTTGCAGGGTAAAGTAATCTTGGTTGTAAATTTTTCTCTTTCATCACTTTAAGTATGTCTTTCCATTCCTTTCTGGCCTGAACAGTTTCTATTGAAAGATAAGCTGTTATCCTTATGGGGATCCACTTGTGTGTTATTTGTTGCTTTTCAATTTCTGCTTTTAATATTTGCTCTTTGTGCTTAATTTTTGTTAGTTTGATTAATATGTTTCTTGGGGTGTTTTGCCTTGGTTTACCTATTTGAGACTCTCTGGGTTTCTTGGGTTTGGTTGGCTATTTCCCTCTCCATTTTAGGGAGAGGGAAATAGCCTCATATATTTATCTCATGCCCTTTCTTTTTGTTTTCTTCTTCTGGGACACCTACGATTCGAATGTTGGGGCACTTAACATTGTCCCAGAGGTCTCTGAGGTTGTCCTCATTTCTTTTAATTCTTTTTTTTTTTCTTTTCCCTCTCTGCTTCACTTATTTCCACCATTTTATCTTCCACATCACTTATCCTCTCTTCTGCTTCAGTTCTTCTACTATTGGCTCCCTCCAGAGTGCTTTTAATCTCAGCTATTGCAGTATTCATTATTGATTGAATCTTCATAATTTCTTCCAGGTTCTTGTTAAACATTTCTTGCATCTTCTCAGTGCTTGTCTCTGGTCTGTTTATCTGTAACTCCATTTTGTTTTCAAGATTTTGGATCATCTTTACTACCACTATTCTGAATTCTTTTCAGGTAGACTTCCTATCTCCTGTTCTTTGGTTTGGTTTGTTGGGTTTTTATCATGTTCCTTAACCTGCTGAATATTTCTCTGCCCTTTCACTTTGTTTAGATTGCTGTGTTTGTGGTACCCTTTCTGCAGTCTGGGAGTTCATGGTTAATCTTAATTGTGGAATCTGCTCCCTGTGGGTGGGGTTGGATCAGTGGTGTGTCAACACTTTCTGTTTGGAGGAGCTTGCATCTGTGTTCTAGTGGGTGGAGGTGGATCTCTTCTCTCTGGAGTGCAATGAAATGTCCAATGGTGAGTTTTGGGGTGTCTATGTGTTTGGGATGGTTTTGGGCAGCCTTTCTCTTTTTTTTTTCATTTTTAATCCTCCAATTAAAATAAATAAATTTATATATATATTTTTTTTTTCAGTGTCTCTTTTGCTGTCTCGTATACAGGGTTATCATTACCATCTTTCTAAATTCCATATATATGCGTTAGTATACTGTATTGGTGTTTTTCCTTCTGGCTTACTTCACTCTGTATAATAGGCTCCAGTTTCATCCACCTCATTAGAACTGATTCAAATGTATTCTTTTTAATGGCTGAGTAATACTCCATTGTGTATATGTATCACTGCTTTCTTATCCATTCATCTGCTGATGGACATCTAGGTTGCTTCCATGTCCTGGCTATTATAAACAGTGCTGCGATGAACATTGGGGTACACGTGTCTCTTTCCCTTCTGGTTTCCTCAGTATGTATGCCCAGCAGTGGGATTGCTGGATCATAAGGCAGTTCTATTTCCAGTTTTTTAAGGAATCTCCACACTGTTCTCCATAGTGGCTGTACTAGTTTGCATTCCCACCAACAGTGTAAGAGGGTTCCCTTTTCTCCACACCCTCTCCAGCATTTATTATTTGTAGACTTTTGGATCGCAGCCATTCTGACTGGTGTGAAATGGTACCTCATAGTGGTTTTGATTTGCATTTCTCTGATAATGAGTGATGTTGAGCATCTTTTCATGTGTTTGTTAGCCATCTGCATGTCTTCTTTGGAGAAATGTCTATTTAGATCTTTGGCCCATTTTTTGATTGGGTCATTTATTTTTCTGGAGTTGAGCTGTAGGAGTTGCTTGTATATTTTTGAGATTAGTTGTTTGTCAGTTGCTTCATTTGCTATTATTTTCTCCCATTCTGAAGGCTGTCTTTTCACCTTGCTAATAGTTTCCTTTGATGTGCAGAAGCTTTTAAGTTTAATTAGGTCCCATTTTTTTATTTTTGCTTTTATTTCCAATATTCTGGGAGGTGGGTCATAGAGGATCCTGCTGTGATGTATGTCAGAGAGTGTTTTGCCTATGTTCTCCTCTAGGAGTTTTATAGTTTCTGGTCTTACGTTGAGATCTTTAATCCATTTTGAGTTTATTTTTGTGTATGGTGTTAGAAAGTGGTCTAGTTTCATTCTTTTACAAGTGGTTGACCAGATTTCCCAGCACCACTTGTTAAAGAGATTATCTTTAATCCATTGTATATTCTTGCCTCCTTTGTCAAAGATAAGGTGTCCATATGTGCGTGGATTTATCTCTGGGCTTTCTCTTTAATGCTTGGGGTTGTGATCCTGTTTTGCTGAAGAATTAACATGGTGTGTCTTGCACTGGAACTTGTTGGCTCTTGGGTGGAGCTTGGTTTCAGTGTAGGTATGGAGACTTTTGAGTGAGCTTTTGTCTATTAACATCCTCTGGAGTCAGGAGTTTTCTGATGTTCTAAAGTTCTGGAGTTAAGCCTTCTGTCTCTGGCTTTCTGGCTTTCAGTCTTTTTCTTATAGTAGCCTTAAGACCACTCCTTTTGAAAAGGTTGGGTTGCCTTTCTGGGTGCCTGGTGTCCTCCACCAGCGTTCAGAAGCTGTTTTGTGGAATTTGCTCAACATTCAAATGATCTTTTGATGAATTTTTGGGGAGAAAGTGGTCTCCCTGTCCTATTCCTCTGTCATCTTGGAACTGCTCCAGATCTTAGTTTTTTGAATGTTTAGTTTTATGCCAGCTTTTCCACTCTCCTCTTCACCTTTATCTCAAGGCTCTTCAGTTCCTCTTCACTTTGTGCTCTAAGGGTGGTTTCATCTGCATATCTGAGGTTATTGATATTTTCTTCTGGCAATCTTGATTCCAGCTTGTGTTTCACCCAGCCTGGCATTTCACATGATGTACTCTGCATATAAGTTAAATAAGCAGTGTGACAGTATACAGCCTTGATGTACTACTTTCCTAATTTGGAACCATCCTATTGTTCCATGTCCAGTTCTACCTGTTGCTTCTTGACCTGCATACAGGTTTCTCAAGAGACAGGTAAAGTGGTCTGGTATTCCCACTTCTTGAAGAATTTTCCAGTTTGTTGTGATCCACACAGTCAAAGCCTTTAGTGTAGTCAAATTTAATAGGTTAAAATGAAAATTTTGTCTCACAGTTCAAAATCCAGAAGTTTAAAATCAACATGTCAGCAAGATTGATTCCTTTTCCTGGGAGGAAAAAAAAAAAAAAAATTGTCCTATCCCTCTTTCCTACCTGTGGTGGTTGATGCAATACTTGGCATTCCTTCACTTACAGATATATTTCTCCACTATTTGCCTCCATTGCACATGCTTTCCTCTGTGTATGTCTACCCTTCTCTTCTCTTACAAGCTCACTTTAGATTGAAGATCCACTCTGTTAATCCAAGTTGATCTCATTTCAAGATTCTTTACTTAATTATATCTTCAAAGACTCTTTTTCCAAACAAATTCTCATTCACAAGTTCCATGGATTTGGACATGAAATATCTTTTTAGGGAGTTGCCATTCAAACCACTATGATTACTGAATATGACTAGATTTGTCTATCTCTATTATTTTTCCTTCTTGCTGAATTGACTCTTTTATCATAATGAAATGTCCCTCTTTACCTTTCATAATATTTCTTTCATTAAAATCTATTTTTATAATATTAATATAGAAATATTGACCTTTCTTTTCTGATTTTGTATTACATATGTTTCAAATCTTTTACTTTCATCCATTCTTTGTCTTACATTTAAAATTTATCAGGGTATACCCTGGAAGTTCAGTGGTTAGGACTGTTTATTCTCACTGCTGAGAGCCTGAGTTCAATCCCTGGTCAGGAAACTAAGTAAGAGCTTGCAAGCTGCCCAGCATGGCCAAAAAATAATTAAAAATAAAATAAAATTTATCTCTTGTAAACATCATATACTCAGATTTTGTTGTTTCATTCACTCTGAAAATCTTTGCCTTTAATTGAAATGCTTAGAATATTTCAAATTAATATAGTTACTTATATAGTAAAGTTTAAGTCTAGCATCTTGTTATTTATTTTTTGTTTAAGTTTTTCTTTTATTCTTCCTAACATTTTTAAATTAATCATTTTTATTACCCTATTTTTTCTCCTCAAGCAAATTTTGTTATTTTATTTATTTGTATATTTTATTTATTATCCTAGAGACTGCAATATAGATCCTTGATTTATTATAATTGAATTTATCTTAATTATAACCTGTTATAATTATATAATCTATTATAAATAATGATTTTACCACATCCCAAACAATGCAAGAACCCATAGCAATCTTAACTCCATTTATGTCCTCCTGCCATTTCCTACTATTTTTTACATACATTTTGTATCTCATGAGACATTATAGTTGCTGCTTTTATAAAAGTGGTATTTATTTATATTTATCCACATGTTAACTCTGTTATACTTCTTCCATATTGCATTTCTATCAGTTCTATGTGACACTATTTTCCTTCAGCCTAAAGAATAATTTTTAAGCATTTCTGTATTATAAGTCTTCTGGCAATAAAGGTTTTAAACATTATTCTAAGTATGATTCTTTGAAAGTTATCCTGTTTTCTGACTGCTTTTAAAATTGCTTCTGATATTTTACAATATTAATAATGCATCTAGGTAGGGATTTCTTTGTATTTGTTTTTTTGGGGTTTGTATTGTGTTTTGAATTTGTGGTTCGATGTCTTTCAACAGTTTTGGAAAAATCTCTATCATTATTTCTTCACATGTTGTTTATGCACTATTATCTCTCTCCCTTCATTGTGGGATGCCTTATTTTTCTATCTTAAACATGTGCTTATCCTTATTCCTCTATTCTACAAGACTGTTACTCTCCTGTCTGTATTTAGGTTTCTTTTGTTGCCCTGTGTTCTTGATGTTTTCTTCTATTCTAATTTCCAATGATTAAATTTTCAACTGTATCTAAACTGCCACTAATCTTATCCAAATTCAGAATTTCAGTTAACTGCATTTTATAATTGTAGAACTTTTATTAGGTTCTTTCAAAATTTGCCCTGTCACTTCAATTGTTTTTAATTTTTACCAAAAATTTCCATTTTGTGTATTTTATCCTTTATTAGTAATAATGATATAGTTTTATAAAATCTGATAACAAAAATCCAATATCTGGAGTACTAATGGGTCACTTTCTATTGTCAGTGATTGTGCTAGGTTTTGTTCTTGTTATTTTACTTGTTCAAGTACCTGGATACCTTTAATTGTGTATCAGGAATGATATTTGCAAGCTTTTCTGTAGAAATAAATTCAAGGTTTTGGATGACTAATTTTCTTCCAGAGAGGGATTTTATTGTTGCTGTTGTTCCTGCCAGGTACCTGGGGACCCTAGCAATCTGACTTTAATTCAATTTCAAAAACTAATTTTTCTGGGCCACCAGCGCCTGAAGAATAATTCCAATAATCTTGAGTCACAGAGCCTGGTTTTTTAAAGTCTCAGTACATATCAAGAGATATTAATAAAATTTCTAATTTGAAGGCCCTGAACTGCAATTTTTGTCCTTTGACTCAAAGAGAAGTGAAAGTCGCTCAGTTGTGTCTGACTCTTTGGGACCCCATGGACTATACAGTTCAGGAAATTCTCTAGGCCAGAATACTGGAGTGGGTAGTCTTTCCTTTCTCTAGGGGATCATCCCAACCCAGGGATTAAGCCCAGGTCTCCCACATTGCAGGCGGGTTCTTTACCAGCTAAGCCACAAGGGAAGCTCATGAATACTGGAGTGGGTAGCCTATCCCTTCTCCAGCAGATCTTTCCGACCCAGGAATGGAACTGAGGCCTCCCATATTGCAGGTGGATTCTTTACCAACTGAGCTTTCAGGGAAGCCCTGATATCAGGAAAGCCTTTGACTCAATAAGCCTATCAAATGCCCCTTCCTGAATCAACTAATTTTCCCAAGGGAAAAGCAGCTCAAATGCTAGATTCTTTCCTGGATTTTTATCTTCTATGAGACCATAGTCCCTCATTTGTTAGCACCCTGATACATATTTTATATTTTTACATCATTTCTAGTTTTTCTCCAGAGGTAAGTGGGAAATGTGTGGAGAGATAATTAATGTCAATTATTGAAAGTACCAGAAGCAAAGACTTCCTTAAGAATTTTCATTTTTAATTTTGTTTTAGAAATTTGGTTGATGTTATTTACTCCAGTTATATAGTGTTAGAAAGATACAACTTTTTCCATGTCCTGTCATGTGTTATGTCCTACTTTTACATTTAAAACTGTGTCTGACATTTCTTGTAGGCTACTCTGTGGTCACTTTTACAGGCGTACACTATTATGAAATCAAACTTAGGCTTGATAAAATGAATTGGTAAGTTTTATCATTTATATCTTGTGAAACATTCAAAATTACATTTAGAAGTATATACTACATGAAACTATGATATAACTTTTTTGTGAATTTTTTTTTCTATTTTTACAATTTCTTGGTCTATACTATCTTTCTATATCTACTTTAGTGAATATTAGTAATTTATATTTCTATTTACATCATTTAGATTTTCAAAATATTCAGCATAGTCTACAGCTTCATAAATCTTCTCATGCTTACCCAAATATACTCAAATTGTATTTAGGCATGACCATGTAAATTAAAACTTTGTAAAAGCTTATCTAGGTTAGCAAAGATTCAAATCTAATAATAAAGGTAAAATAAAGATAGTTGCCATTTAGTGACTCATTTGATTTCTCTCAATAGTCAGTTTAATTCACTGCTTTCCATTTCCCTAGGCATTCTTTGTGGGCCACTCCCAGGCATTACCAATGGAGATTTCAATAGCGCCAACAGGGAATATTTTAAGTATGAAACAGTGGTGACCTACCACTGCAATCTTGGAGAGAGAAGGCAAAAGCTGACTGACCTCATGGGTGAACGAACTGTCAATATATTGCAACAGCGAAGACAATCAAGTGGGCATCTGGAGCAGACCTCCCCTTCAGTGCATTATATCTAATAAATGCACACCTCTAATCATTGAAAATTTAATAAAGATGTCTGAGAACAATGGACATGAGTCTGAGTGAACTCTGGGAGTTGGTGATGGACAGGGAGGCCTGGTGTGCTGCGATTCATGAGGTTGCAGAGTCGGACACGACTGAGCGACTGAACTAAACTGAACTGAGAACAAAAGTTGTTTTTTTTTTTTTTTTTTTTTAATATGAAATCATGAGTTTTATGTGTCAATCTGGCTTTACCATGAAAGGACTCTCCATTGTTCATTTCCAGGCCCAAAATATGTGGGATTTGGAGCTGCTCAGTTGCTCCAGGGGTGAGTCTGACTGAGGCCATGAAGGTGCCTACAAATGACACGAGTTGTAGGAGGCTAAGGAGATTTGTTTTTGTCCCGGGGGGGGAAGATGTGTAATGAGCAGTGTGTAAGAGTACATTTTCTGGGAGGAAACATGAAATAAAGCAGGTATGTGCATATGTGTACATGTTCAAACTCAGAAGCAAAGATAAATCAGGGCAAAGAATGCACAATCTCCTTGCGATTTTTATAAACAAATTTTCTGCACATATCACCACTGATACTCTCTATAATCTTTCAGTTACTTCTTCTTTTAAGTTAAAATAATATTTTTTAAAAAATGCATTAGTTACTCTTGAGTACTGTAAGTGCTAATACATAATGAGTCCTCTTGTTAAGCACCATTATGTAGTCTAAGTGAAGTGAAAGTGAAAGCTGCTTGGTTGTGTCCAACTCTTTGCGACCCCATGGACTATACAGTCCAGGGAATTCTCTAGGCCAGAATACTGAAGTGGGTAGCCTTTCCTTTCTCCAGGGGATCTTCCCAACCCAGGGATCAAACTCAGGTCTCCTGCATTGCAGGTGGATTCTTTACCAACTGAGTCACAAGTGAAGCCCTAGAATACTGGAGTGGGTAGTCTATCCTTTTCCAGCGGATCTTCCAGACCCCGGGATGGAACTGGAGTCTCCTGCATTGCAGGCAGATTCTTTACCAACTGAGCTATCAGGTCAGCCCTTGCACTTAATTCTTAAAATAAAGGCATGAGGTAATTAATATTCTTTTCATGTTTTACAGAGAAACTGAGTCTTAGACAGGTTAGATAACTGTTCAAGATTATTAAGATAGCAACTGTGGGGCTGACTGTGGTTCAGATCATGAATTCCTTATTGCCAAATTCAGACTTAAATTGAAGAAAGTAGGGAAAACCACTAGACCATTCAGGTATGACCTAAATCAAATCCCTTAGGACTATACAGTGGAAGTGAGAAATAGATTTAAGGGACTAGATCTGATAGACAGAGTACCTGATGAACTATGGACAGAGGTTCATGACATTGTACAGGAGACAGGTCTCAAGACCACCCCCAAGAAAAAGAAATGCAAAAAAGCAAAATCGCTGTCTGAGGAAGCCTTACAAATAGCTTTGAAAAGAAGAGAAGCCAAAAGCAAAGGAGAAAAGGAATGATATACCCATTTGAATGCAGAGTTCCAAAGAATAGAAAGGAGAGATAAGAAAGCCTTCCTCAGTGATCAGTGAAAAGAAATAGAGGAAAATAATAGAATGGGAAAGACTAGAGATCTCTTCAAGAAAATTAGAGATATCAAGGGAACATTTCATGCAAAGATGGGCTCAATAAAGGACAGAAATGGCATGGGCCTAACAGAAGCAGAAGATATTAAGAAGAGGTGGCAAAAATACACGGAAGAACTGTACCAAAAAGATCTTCATGAGCCAGATAATCACGATGGTATGATCACTCACACTCACCTAGAGCCAGACATCCTGGAATGTGAAGTCATTCACATTAGGGCCTGAGGAAGAATCAGTACAAACAAAGCTCGTGGAGATCTTGGAATACCAGTTGAGCTATTTCAAATCCTAAAAGAACATGGTGTGAAAGCGCTGCACTCAATATGCCAGCAAATTTGGAAAACTCAGAAGTGGCCATAGGACTGGAGAAGGTCAGTTTTCATTACAATCTCAAAGAAAGGTAATGCCAAAGATTGGTCAAAGTACCACACAATTGCACTCATCTCACATGCTAGTAAAGTAATGCTCAAAATTCTCCAAGCCAGGCTTCAGCAATATGGGAACCGTGAACTTCCAGATGTTCAAGCTGGTTTTAGAAAAGGCAGAGGAACCAGAGATCAAATTGCCAACATCTGCTGGATCATCAAAAAAGCAAAAGAGTTTCAGAAAATCATCTATTTTTGCTTTATTGACTATGCCAAAGCCTTTGACCGTGTGGACCACAATAAACTGTGAAAAATTCTGAAAGAGATGGGAATACCAGACCATCTGATCTGCCTCTTGAGAAACCTGTATGCAGGTCAGGAAGCAACATTTAGAACTGGACATGGAACAACAGACTGGTTTCAAATAGGAAAAGGAGTATGTCAAGGCTGTATATTGTCATCCTGCTTATTTAACTTATATGTAGAGTACATCATTAGAAATGCTGGGCTTGATGAAGCACAAGCTAGAATCAAGATTGCCAGGAGAAATATCAATAACCTCAGATATGCAGATGACACCACCCTTATGGCAGAAAGTGAAGAACTAAAGAGCCTCTTGATGAAAGTGAAAGTCGAGAGTGAAAAAGTTGGCTTAAAGCTCAACATTCAGAAAACTAAGGTCATGGCATCCGGTCCCATCAGTTTGTGGCAAACAGATGGGGAAACAGTGGAAACAGTGTCAGACTTTACTTTTTTGGGCTCCAAAATCACTGCAGATAGTGATTGCAACCATGAAATTAAAAGACGCTTACTCCTTGAAAGGAAAGTTATGACCAACCTAGATAGCATATTAAAAAGCAGAGATATTACTTTGTTAACAAAGGTCCATCTAGTCAAGGCTATTGTTTTTCCAGTGGTCATGTATGGATGTGAGAGTTGGACTGTGATGGAAGCTGAGTGCCGAAGAATTGGTGCTTTTGAACTGTGGTTTTGGAGAAGATTCTTGAGAGTCCCTTGGACTGCAAGGAGATCCAACCAGTCTATCCTAAAGCAGATCAGTCTTGGGTGTTCATTGGAAAGACTGAAGTTGAAGCTGAAACTCCAATACTTTGGCCACCTGATGCGAAGAGCTGACTCATTTGAAAAGACCCTGGGAAAGACTGAAGGAAAGATTAAAGGCAGGAGAAGAAGGGGATGACAGAGGGTGAGATGATTGGATGACATCAACAACTCAATTTAAATGGATTTTGGTAGACTCTGGGAGTTGGTGATGGACAGGGTGGCCTGGCATGTTACAGTTCATGGGGTCTCAAAGAGTTGGACACGACTGAGCGACTGAACTGAACTGAACTATGGGGAGGACCAGAACCTAAGTCTACCTGATTTTAGAGCCGTGAAAACAAACAAACAAACAAACAAAAAAACTAGTCTATATATTTGAAGGAGTGAGGGGTTTAGTGCAGGCAGTAAGTGTTAAAAGGGCAAGAAGAGCTAAAGGAGGCAGGAAATGTTACCAGAGCTCAGAAACCTGCCATTTCCTCTGGACTAGAGCACAGGTGCCTGAAACTGTCAGTGAACAGGTATTTCCTTCAGCTGCTCATGTTGCAGAAGCTGCCACTGCTGCCAGAAGGTAGCTGAGTTTGCTGGAGCATGCAGTCATTGCCATTGCTGGAATTAAAGTTGCTGCTACTAAGAAAGAGCCATCAATTGCCACTTCCTGAGCCCGTCTACAAGAATGACTTCTATCATCTTCCTGCCTTTTAATTTAGTATATATGCCTTCAACTGTCAGCTTAACCAGGACACAGCTGGCAAGAAAGACAATCAATTTTAGCTTTCAGGCTTGTAGCCTCAGCAGTCAAAGGAGAATGCAGAAGTGTGAGGCTTAGTCAACAGAGATTTAACAGCATGGTACTTAAATATCACACCACAGTGCACTTATTAATCAAGGGAAACAAGGGACTGATGAGCCCTGAAATTCGATATTACAACATCAGAGTATTTACAAAGTCCTTAAAGGGGTAATTTATTCTAGTGCAATGCCCCATTTTATTCTTGAGAAAGCTAAAGTCTAGGCTGAGAAACTGACCTGATTTAAGCCAAGCTGAAATGACTTTTCACGTTACTACAGTTTTACGTAATTTAAGAGATTCAAATGTATTCTGATTCTGGGTTCAAACCAACTGTATATAGAGACAGAGACTCAGATACGAATTATGGTATAGAATATGCAGCCTTATTGTGAGGACTGTAGGCTTTTCAGAAGATTTCACTCAATGATTCTCTTTTCATTGGAATGAAATGAATGGTTGAGGAGGACTTGGCTCTATAGAGTGCAGAAAGGAGACTGATTTTCTCTGCCAAAACATGGCAGGTGGCCACTGCAGAGTTGGAAAGAGATGTCTGAATTTTGTTGGTCACAGCATAGTGTGATAGGTGATTGGGCAACACGTTGGATGAGATTTGAGCACAAGCAATTCTTATTGCCAAGAAGGTGGATGTAAATTGGTGATGCCTTTCTAGAAAGGAGGTATGAAGATATAAAAATCCATCAATCTAACAACTGTGTATTGAGTGAACAGTGATATCAATAGAACAAAATGTGGATGGGAACTGTCTGCTATGTCATTTCAGAAGTATACTTTAGGTGGAAAACCATGAACCGAGGATGTCTCAGTTCTAGTCACTGTGCTGCAATGTATCAGTTCTTTTAACAAGACTCTCTTTCTCTCTCTGTTTAAATTTGCCATCAATAAAATGTTAGTCTACCACAACTGTTAAAACTATAGACATATGGTTATGAGTCTCTTGGCTAGCTCATCAATGAGGAAAAGTTATTTTCACACAATTAAGAGGACTTTGTTTCTCTTTCTCCAGTATGTCAGCCACCTCCAGAAATTCTGCATGGTAAACACACTCCAAGCCACAAGGATGACTTTTCTCCTGGACAGGAAGTGTTCTATAGCCCAGCTATGATCTCAGAGGGACTGCTTCTCTGTGCTGCACATCCCAGGGAGATTGGGGCCCGGCAGCCCCCCAGTGTGCCTATACTCTCTGGTTTGCAGATCAGTCTCTTTGTCCCTCATGGGAAAATCTCATTCCTGGTGTTTTTTTTTTCCCCTAGCGAAATTTTGTGCTGACTTTCTGTACTAATTTCCTAATGGAAGTGTACTCTTTGCACTTAATTTCCACCTTGGAGCAAAAGTATCCTTCATTTGTGATGAGGGATGAGTGTGAGCTGATTGGCCTGCTGAACACTGAAACTGAACTTCATTTAAAAAAGGGTTTAGTGTGATTTGGAAAAAAATAAAAGAAATATTCAGAGGTATTAAGTTTGGGAAGTGTATATGGAAAGTAAGAGTGAAGAACAGGTGGAACTAGTAACATGAGATATGAAGGAAAACCTGAAACATAAATTAAATGGCAAGTTCAAAAACACAAGTACAGCTACTAGTTATGAACATATATAGGTGACACATTAAGTGAAGAAATCATAGTCTCCAAGCATTAAAGAAAAAGAGCAATTTTCAGAGATCCAGAAAAAGATTGATATGTGGGAAAAGCTTATTAAAAATAACTGAGATCATTTAAGAATTATTTCAGAAATCTTTTAACCATCAAAAGTAAATTTTGTAGTAGGAGTGAAGGTATAATTATAGTTCTTCCAATCATATGTCACCTGGTTAGTAACAGGCTAAGGGCTCTGAAATGGGATTATGGTGGCTGATGTTAATGTTTTAACTAAAGTCATTCACTTGTTTATCAGCATCTTAGGCCCATCACAGCATGCACATCTCTACATGGGAAGTATAAAGCATGAGCCATAAAGCACCTGATCTCAAAATGTTTCAAAGAATCCTTGCCAGCAGCCAAATACCAGCACCTAATAAATTTAGGAACCATAATAAATTTAAGCCACCAGTCTTACCTGGTGGCTCAGTGCTAAAGAATCCACTTGCAATGCAGGAGATGCAAGAGACATAGGTTCCATCCCTGGGTCAGGAAGATCCCTTGGTAGAGGAAATAGCAACCCACTCCAGTATTTTTGCCAGGGAAAATCCCATGGACAGAGGAGCCTGATGGGCTACAGTCCATAGGGTTGCAAAGAGTTGGACATGACTGAGTGGCTGAGCACACACACACTCAAGGGTTCAACATACATTGAGAATTTTGGAGGATTTTCCAATCTCCTTTCATTTTTGCTCCCAGGATATTCACAGTTACTCTTTTGTAGCCCAACATGCTGTTGTGAACTTTCTACATCACCACCACAAATATAGAGATAAATGAATAGTCATTGTTCTCTTTCCAGATGTTCTTTGCTTTATTAATCCAAACTGGCAGCTGTTTTATTAGCTGTTCCAGTGCCTACACTTGGAGGATGTTTTATTCTAACAATGACTATGAGACGATTTATCAGCATGGGATGCTCAGAGAGAGACTGATTTCTCTGAGTCTGGATCCAGGATCAAGGAGATGGCAGCTATGCTACAAATGCCTTCTTCATCTTTGGCTGGGTCTGTATAATGTGACCATTCAACTGTGCTTTGCTGTTATCCCTCACCATTCCGGAAGCTGTGACTTTTCAAGACTGATGTGGTCTCCGCACCCCTGCCACCTGCTGGTTTCGGATCCTCAAAATGATGAGATTTTTGCAAATAAAATGGCATTTTGGTTGAAACTGTTCCCATATTCACAAATATTTACTTCCTTAGATTCCAATTAAAAGGCAGTTCTGCTAGTTACTGTGTCTTGGTTGGAATGGAAAGCCTTTGAAATAGCAGTGCTTCAGTGAATGTGCATAGAAGGGATAACAGGGAAGGCCTATCTCTCCCTTTAATCTGTTTGTAACTTGAGTCCTGGCCTCTCCAGCAGTTGTTTCTCTGTTTTCTAATTCTAATTATTGACAAGTATTTGCTTGTTTTATGAGTATTTTATTGTGATTCAATTTTTTGTAATTCACTTTCAAGTTCATCACATGTTTTGGGAACCATCTGACCAGGCTCTGCCATTTAGAATTCTTTGTTTAACATGATAAACCCTGCTGTAGTTTGCCTCTAAATCAGGAAAGATTAGCTAATGTGAAGCTTTGACCAATTTATTATTTTCTTCATTTTTGGTTAATGTCATTGAAGTACTCTATGGTTTTTGCATTTGCTAATATACAAGTATAAAACATTCATTCATTTAATTCAATTTATTGAGTGTATACTCTGTGTTTGCTGTTCTTCCAGGCACTGGTGTTATAGCAGTGAACAAGAGGAGCAAACTCCCTGTCCTGTGTTATTTATACTTTAAGTGGAGAGGCGGCACAAGAAAGAGAAAAAAAAAAAAAAATTAAAGTAATTTTTATGGAGATGGTAGATCAAAGCAGTGCAGGAATAAGGGGAAAATGGGGAACAACATTACACAGGCTGAGCTGTTTGCTGCTGCTGATGCTAAGTCGCTTCAGTCGTGTCCGACTCTGTGCGACCCCATAGACTGCAGCCCACCAGGCTCCCGTGTCCCTGGGATTCTCCAGGCAAGAACACCGGAGTGGGTTGCCATTTCCTTCTCCAATGCATGAAAGTGAAAAGTGAAAGTGAAGTCGCTCAGTCGTGCCCGATTCGTAGCGACCCCATGGACCGCAGCCCACCAGGCTCCTCCATCCATGGGATTTTCCAGGCAAGAATATTGGAGTGGGTTGCCATTGCCTTCTCTGGGCTGAGCTGTTTAAGACTCCTTAAATTCTCAGAACTTGTATCTAGGTAATTATGCTGAAAGATTCAGCAACAATAAGCTGATTATGAGTCTCCAATATGCAATGATTAGATGATTAGTATATGTGGAATACATATGTAGAAATCTTTCCTGAGAATGTAAGCTCCTTGGAAGACAAGGAATTTATCTATGTTTTTCACCATTTTATCACCAGACCCTGATGAATGGCTTACACAGAATAAGTACTCAATTAATATACATTGAGTAAATGAATGACTTATCCTCCAAGAGATTCTTTTGCTTCTTTAAAAGTTTTGGTACTTAACTAAAGGTGTAAATTTCTCTATTCAGAATACTTAAAAGCCTGGACTATTCAGGACAAACAAATTCTTTTATATAGTTTTGATTAAAAATTGAGATTGAAATCTCAGTTGATCTAGTCCATTCTGTGTTTTTAGGTAGTACCAACCATAGCACCCTATGACTGCAGATTACCTCTGGTGAAAACTCTTCAATAAAACATACCTTTTACTTTCTTTCCAGAAATTTTATGTCCAAATCAACCTGATATCCTTAGTTGGAGACACAGAGGAAAACCTCTGGAAGCCCTTCCTTTCAGAAAAGAAGTCAGTTATATGTGTGACCTGCATCTAGAAAGGGATGAGCTTCAGTCTCACTGGGGCAAGCACCATCTCCTGCACCAGTGACAGTCAGGGGAAAGGAATCTGGAGAGATCCTGCCCCTCGCTGTGCACTTCCAGCTTACTGCACACTACCTCACATTCCAAAAGGCTTCAGAATATCTAAATAAGACTCTCCAAATTTTTGTAATTACAAGGTGGTGCTTATTTGTGCACTTGACAAAATTAAATGCCAAATCAATCATAAATAGTTTTAAGAGACATCAACATGTAAGATTCTGATGATCTTTGGTTCTAGTCACTCAGTCGTGTCCCTCTGTGACCCCATGGACTATAGCCCACCAGGGTCCTTTGTCCATGGCATTCTCCAGGCAAGAATACTGAAGGGGATTGCCATTTCCTTCTTCAGGAGATCTTCCTGACCCAGGGATCGAACTAGGCTTCCTGCATTGCAGATTGAGGAAGCAGGGGTTGTGCTATACAATACGTCCTTTGAGATTATTTTATTTATATATTTAACTTTATCAGGTGTTGGTTGCAGCATGAGGAATCTTTGTAGGGTCAGGTGGGGTCTTTTTCTGCTGTGCACAAGCTGTGTAGTTGTGAAGCCACGGCTCAATAGTTGCTATGCTTGGGCCCCAGAGCACAAGGTTTCAGTAGCTGTGGTATGCAGTCTTTCTAGTTGTGGCACGTGGGCTCCAGAGACACATGCTCAGCAATTTTGGTGTTCAGCCTTGTTGTTTCATAGTATGTGGGATCACAGTTCCCCAATCAGGGATGGAACCTGAATCCCCTGTATTGCAAGGACAATTCTTAACCACCAGACCACGAGGAAAGTCCATCTAATTATAATTAGAAGCAAAATGTTGTCAAAGAATAGGAACTGAAAGAAAATATCATTGAACCTAAATTGGGGTAAATTGACCATCTTCATAGATTTTGGAGAGAAACACAGACAAGCAGAAAACAAAGCATGCAAAATTGCTATATATAGCCTATTTGGCTGGAGAATGCTGTGCATTCCCTATAGAAATTGGGCTACATTGTAAACTAAACACAAAGATTGTTTTAGCCAATATGGGCTATGTGTGTGCATGCTCAGTCATGTCTGACAGACTGAGCCAGACATTCTTCTGTCCATGTAATGTTTCAGGCAAGAATACTGGAGTGGGTACCCATTTCCTTCTCCTGGGGATCTTCCTGACTCAGGACCAGAACCTGAGTCTTTTGCATCTTCTGAGTTGGCAGGCAGGTTCTTTACCATCTGAACCAAATTCTAAGTGAATAGAAGGCTGACTTGCCCCTTGCTGCTGCTGCTGTTGCTGCTGCTAAGTCGCTTCAGTCGTGTCCGACTCTGTGCGACCCCATAGATGGCAGCCCACCAGGCTCCCCCTTTCCTGGGATTCTCCAGGCAAGAACACTGGAGTGGGTTGCCATTTCCTTCTCCAATGCATGAAAGTGAAAAGTGAAAGTGAAGTCGCTCTGTCCTATCCGACTCTTAGCAACTCCATGGACTGCAGCCCACCAGGCTCCTCCATCCATGAGATTTTCCAGGCAAGAGTACTGGAGTGGGATGCCATTGCCTTCTCCAGACTTGCCCCTTAGCTTTACACTAATTTCAGATGTTGAAGTTTTCCTTCTCTGGTGAAAAGAAAAAACAAAAAACAAAGAAACATAAACTGAATGAGAACATGCAAAAGAGGGTATTTCTAAGGTCTGGAGAAGGTTTCCTAAGGTAATCAACACCACAAAGACATGAACGTTCAGAAAGTGAAGACAGAAGGAGAAAGGAAATTGTTGAAGTGACTCTTTCACGTAACATATTCACTGCTGGAAATCTCTGAAAGAAAAGAGCGGTTCTCGAAAGAAACAGACCAAGAACAGACACTCAAGTCATTTTTGTCCTCACTCTTCTCCAGAAACACCATGGTTTCAACTTGGAGTTTCCTAATGTGCCTGTTCACAAATACAGAGACCTAGTTTAGATTCACTGAATTAACAGAGAGAGGCAATCATCTAAATTCTGAGATTTTTTTTTTTTTCACCAGACTGAGGGCAAAAGGAGGAGAGGGAGTTGGAGTATGAGATGGCTGGATGGCATCACTGATGCAATGGACATGAACTTGGGCAAACTTCAGGAGATGGTGAGGGACAGGGAGGCAAAGAGTCAGACATGACTGGATGGCAGAACAACAACAACCTGTACTGAGATGGCAGCCATAATTTTATCAGGGAGACTTTTTAGACTGGACATCTGCCATACCATCTTCATATTCATTTGGTCTTTGGTAGTGGTGGTTTAGTTGCTAAGTCATGTCCGATTCTTGTGACCCCATGGACTAGGAACCTACCAGCCTCCTCTGTCCAGTAGGTTTTATTTATAAGGGGAAACTCCTTGAGCTAGAATCTAGTTATATCTAATATTCAAGTTCTAAGTTAAAAAAGAAACTGGCAATACAGATCAAAATATATCCTGTAAAGGGTAAATAAATTGAAATATATTGAAAATGAATCAAATTTTCATATTGAGGATAAGTATTTAATTATGTTGAAGAGAGGATAAATTGGTTTGCAAATCAGACAGAGTTGTCTGGGTGCAGAATTGTATCTAGCATAACTTTCACTCTATGAAAAAAAATTGAAAGGGAAGAAGAGGAGAGCTCAATAGAAACTAAAGGATAAATTATCAAAACAAAGTGGAAATGATTTCTATTTTTCAAAGTATATATATATTTTTTGATTTCCTGCTAAGTGAATACAAAATGAGTCTTTACTCATTGAGCCTAGAGCTATAAGCACAGGGTTTTAAAGCTAAAGCTAGACTTTTATTCAACATACATGTCAAACCATGTTTTCTTATAATAACTGTAGATTTGTTGTTGTTGGTTTCATTTTGAGGAGATATTTATTACCTCATTGTTTTGCAATGCCCTTCCTAGGAATCAGACCTAGAAAGCTAGTGATTGCTTCTAAGTTTCAGAAAATATCTTGAGTTCTGCATTCATGCTTATAAGCCCTCTACTGTTTTTTTTTTTTTTTAATTTAAATTTATTTTACTGGGGTTTTGATGCACTGAAGTACACAGACACCAAACCAAGTGGAAGCTGGGCAGAAACACTCTCTCTGTCTCCCTGAAAATGTGAAATATTGAATGGAAGCTGTCTTTTACAGTAAATGCTATAAATAGAAGGTCCAGATAGCAAAATAGACTTCCAGATAGTTTGCTTTCTAATGGATACATGCTAATGGAAATTTCCCTTCAAAGATTACAAGGACATTATCTTTCCAAAATAAAAGTTTATTTTGTGTGACCTCAAATCTAATACTAGAGAAAGAATGGCATTAGATATCTTTTTATAACTCTTATGTTCATGAGTTTTTGGCCCCTAGGTCACTGTAATGCCCTAGATCATTTCCAATTTGCTAAATTGAATATCCAAACCAACGAAACTGAGTCTCCCATTGGGACATCATTAATATATGAATACTATCCTGGGTACCACAGGAAATCATTCTCTATCACGTGTCTACAAAATCTCACATAGTCAAGTGCCAAAGATGTCTGTAAATGTGAGTAAACCCATCACTGGAGTGTTCCCACGGTGTCAAAGTATCAATAAGATCATATATAATTTTTCCAAATTTTAGTGATAAGGCGATTTTGTCAAACATGGGCAATCAGGCAGATGTAAGAGTTGGTCTTACAGGTTATCTCTAATAATTGGTTGAAATGCTTATTTCATAAGAAAGTTTCAAGGAATATTTGCAGGAAAACTCCATTTGTTACAGGGAAATAAATAATGAATTACTCAAGATAAGGAAAAAAAAATATTTTAGGAGATGCAAACTGTTTGAATAACCAAGAAAGAAAAATTATACTGGTGGGACACAAGTCCACAAGTAACTTTATATTTTAATAAGAAATTAGAGGCAAATCTAGAGTGGAGATCTCTTTGAAAGTGATGCTTAGTGGGTGGCTAATTCTGAGGCAGTCTGGTGAGGTTCTGCAAAATGTAAAAAATCTACAGAACCATCAGAATTGCATGTGCTCTTCTGAAAGTAATAGTCAGATGGGAATAACTTGTTATACACTATCAAAAGTTCAGATTAGTCCGCTGCTGCTGCGAAGAGTCGGACACGACTTTCACTTTCAGATTAGTCTACCTGACTCCAATTCTGTTTCTTTCCCAAGGAAAATCATATTAAACTCCCATGAATGGTGTGGCTCACATAGATATAGACAGCTACTTGGATCCAGAGTCAATTTTTCTTGTAATAGAGGGTGATTTGCAAGCAACAGCTCTTGGTTCAAGAGTTGCAGGACAGAAATTCTACTTTCTGGGCATATCCCAGAAAGGAGGACTAGGCTGTTTCCATTTGCTCTTAAAAAGGTTGCAGACAGATTTTCAACGCCTAATTGAAATGAAGAAAGGTATGATAAGATCTGAGGAAAATTCTGTATCCTTGCCGGAAACCAGAGCAGTGCATACAACAAAAGTTAGGTATTCACTAGGTAGAAAGTAAGAAAATGAGAAAATGTGGAGAGGGCACAGGCAAACCACACATGGAGCCAGAACCCAGAGAAGACATTGCTGTAAGAAAGAGATCATGAAGCAGCTGTGTAGAAAGCAGATCTTAAAGGTGATGTCACTGCTTGTTTGCTAGGGCTGCCATAACAACGTGTGACAAACTGGGTAGCTCAGAACAACAATAAATTTTATTCTTCTACAGTTTTGAAGTCTAGAAGTAAAAAATCAACATGTCAGCAGAACATGTTCCCTCCAAAGCCTCTGAGGCAGGATCCCTTCTTGATTTTTTTTCCAGATTATATTAATCTCAGGCCTTCCTTGGCCTTTTATACATCACTCGGGTTTTTGTCTCTGTCTTCCCATGGCCATCTTTTCTCTGTGTCTGTATCGTCACCTGGCACTCTCCTCTGTGTGGGTCTTGATGTCCAAGTTTCTTTTTTTTTAATAAGTACTCCAATCTTTTCAATTAGGGCCCATCCTAATGACATCATATTAATGTGATTATGTCTACAACTACCTTATTTCCAAATAATGTCACATTCACGGGCATTGGGGATTAGATTTTCAACACACATTTTTAGGGAACACTATTCAACCCACAACAGAGATCCCGTGAAAATGTCAGACTTTATGTTTACTGGGCAGCAGCCCCACCTTTGGTGTTCACTGTTGCTCAGCATATGGTGCAATCTCAATCTCACTCCCAGTGGGAGCCACTGAACTAGTTAGAGAAAATTGGTGAATCTATACTGTCCTGATGAACACCCCAAAATAGCTTATGGCCTTCAGCAACTTCGTTAACAAAGACTTTACCGATCATAGAATCTATAACCCAATAAAATAAAATTAGGATAAGTGTAAACACTTCTTTCTCCGAGTGCAATGTATACATTCTCTGACAGTACTCTCTTTTTTGTGTGTGTTAGTGAATAAGAGTGACCTTCTCAATGGTATACAATAAAAATCATTGATCTTATGATATATTACAGGTTTGCATATGAACAAAAAGCACAGATATCAGACTAAAAAAATCTGAATAAACACACTGAATATTGTAGAAAATTGGAGACTAATAAAAAAATTAATCAAATTCTCCTAGAATTAAGCAAAAGGAGAAAGAAGAAAAGAGAAGTTATGTATAAAAGAGTAAGATGATTCAAAATATATGTAACAAAAGTTCCAGAAGGGAAAACAGTAAGTCCATACCTAGCCATTACTAGAGAATATTCTGTATCTCAGGGAAAAATGAGAAAAAAAAATTGAGTGCAGATGGGAAATTAATAAGAATAATATCTGCAAAAGAAATTAATATACATTGACATCACATCAATCCTTCACAGCACTAATTTGCAGAAGATAGATTTTCTAATGTTTTATTAACATCTAGAGACTACACATGTACATTAGAATATAAGCAAGGACCCAAAAATAACACCTGTATACTTTCCAGGAAGCATACTTCCTGGGAGAAAGAAAGATAAATTCATGCAATCGTAAGTATTTTTAAAGGATAATGATGAGTACCGGTGAGGTAGAAAATTGGCAAAAACAAAACTGGCAGAAACAAATTTCGAAAAATGTTATATTTTCAACAAAGTTGTAGAAGTAAATACAGTAACAGAACTAGTTGTTAAATAGTGAAACTTTGCAATGTAATAACAATTTAAAAACAATTTCTAAAGTCATAAACTATATCCATAAAACTAGAAAATGAAAGAAAAAAAAACCCACAGGCTACACTTTTATTATATAAGCGATGGATTGTTGCTGATGTTCAGTCACTAAGTCATGTCTGACTATCTGAGACTCCATGGAGTGTAGCACACCAGGCTTCCCTATCTCTCATTATCTCTCCGAGTCTGAACAAGCTTATGTCCATTAAATTGGTGATGCTATCCAACTATCTCATCCTTGGTCACCCTCTACTCTTTTTGCCTTCAATCTTTCCCAGCATCAGGGTCTTTTCCAATTAGTCAGTTGTTCTCCTCAGGTGGCCAAAGTACTGGAGCTTCAGCTTTAGCTTAAGTCCTTCCAATGAGTATTCAGTGTTGCTTTCCTCTGGGGTTGACTGGTTTGATGTCCTTGTTCTGCAGGAAACTCTCAAGAGTCTTCTCCAGCACCACAATTCAAAATAACATCAATTCTTTGGTGTTCAGCCTTCCTTATAGTCCAACTCTCATGTCCATATATGACTACGGGCAAGACCATAGCTTTAACTAAAATGGACCTTTCAGCAAAATGATGTCTTTGCCTTTTAATATGCTGTCTATGTTTGCTTGTTTTCTTTTTCTTTGTTTTCCCTTTTTTAAAAAATTTAAATTTATTTATTTTAATTGGAGGCTAATTACTTTACAATATTGTATTGGTTTTGCCATACATGAACATGAATCATTGTCTATGTTTGTATAGCTTTCTTTCCAAGAAGCAAGTGATTTTTAAATTTCATGGCTGCAGTCACCATCCACAGTGACTTTGGAGCCCAAGAAGAGAAAATCTGTCATTGCTTGCACTTCCCCCCCTTTTATTTGCCATAAAATGAAGGGACCAGATGCCATGATCTTTTTTATTTGAATGTTGAGTTATAAGCCAGCTTTTCACTCTCCTCTTTCACTTTCATCAAGATGCTCTTTAGTTCCTCTTTGCTTTCTGACATTACAGTGGTGTCATCTATATCTAAGGTTATTGATATTTCTCCAAGCATTTTTTTATAAATCTATATAGCTTTATTAAGACAAAAAACTGACAGTGTTGATATGAAGTTTACTTTTAAACAAAAGTTTTCACAGAAACCTAACACACATTGCTCAGATGGTAAAACATCTACCTGCAAGATGGGTGACCTGGGTTTGATCCCTGGGTTGGGAAGATCTCCTGGAGAAGGAAATGGCAACCCACTCCAGTACTCTTGCCTGGAGAATCCCATGGACAGAGGAGCTTGGTAGATTACAGTCCATGGGGTTACAAAGAGTCAGACACGACTGAGAGACTTCACTTTTCACTTTTTTTTTCCTTTCTAGATGCAGCTCTAGACGATGTCAAGAACTGATGGATCTCATGATTCAAGACAGCATTTTGAATTTTAGTTCATTCTTAGGATTAAAAAAATTGTTTTGTTTTAAAGTCAACCACTGCCCCAGTATGAAAATTAAATCTTCTCCTGAGACCAGGGCTTTTGAAACTCTTGAACTTGTGCTGAACCCTGCCACCAATAGTTTCAAAGTTGAAAAAACAGAGGCTCCAAGAGTTTTCGAACCTATGAGCAATGGCCCTTGTCTTTCCCTGTTCACCTCCCTCCTATACTACTCTCTACCCTTCCCTAAATACTTCACCAGTGGCTTGGATGGAGAAGCTGATATTTATAACTTCAAAATAGGAAAAGAAAGGCTTGTCAATTTCATGAATTAATACCTCTAAGACAGAATGATCTACCTGTGTATACACTCCAATAAGACTTTTTCTCCTCAACCAATTTCCATCCCCCAAATGGCAGCTTTGGTAGCTTCTTAGTCCTTTGTTGGGAGCAGCATTAAGCTCAGGCAGGGAATACCTTGGCTTCTAAGTTTCAGGCATTCACAGCTTTTAAACAGTCTCTCACAGTCCTCATTTAGGTTGCCAATGACATTTTTTGAAAGGATACAATATTATGGACACAGAACCCAATTATCATTAGTTGTTCTTGCCTTTGCTTCACCATTTCCCCAAATCTTAACAAGAATTATCCTAACCCATCTCCCTTCTTTCCCACCCCATCCCACCCATTCCAAATAATACACCAGTAATAGACAAAAGATACACACATGCCACGCTGTAAAAATGTGGAGTTAACATTATCGGGAAGAAGGCTGTGTGGGTTGTGGAGACACTCTTTGAAGATCTACAGTGTCTCTTGCTCTCCCATATCCCATTCTGCATTTTGTCCTTCATAGGAGGCCCTCTGCTTTTTTCTTTTTTTAATTTTATTTTATTTTTAAACTTTACAATATTGTATTAGTTTTGCCAAATATCGAAATGAATCCACTTTTTTCTTAAACAAAGTTCAGAACAGCTGCCTTGAAACACCGACACTCCTTTCCCTCTACCAGGATGGGTGTGCAAACTATACAGCACTGAATGGCTTTAAAGCACTTGGGCTGCTGTAGGGCACAGAAACTATACTGGCTCTTCAAAGGACATCTTCTCAAGCCACCTTTATGGTGTCAAGACAAGTAGAACTCCTTCTTTCCCCACTTGAAACCCACAGTTGGATGTGACAGGGGCTGGTATTCAAGAGAGTTAATTCTTGTCATTTTTTTGTCATCATCCTCTTAGGGGTAAGAATGCCATGTCAGCCTTTCCTCATAGAAGGGTATGACAACTTGTGCACACTTGACACTGGCTTCCTTGGCAGGGACCAGGTCATCCTCATTAGAGTTCATTTCATCAGGAACATGAGTTCTCCACTGGAGTCTGTGTCTCCAGTAATCCACTCTGGTTTCAAACCCCAGCCAAAGCCTTGTGGCTTTTCTGACTCTTTTTTTTTTTTTTCTTCTTTGGTTTGCTCTCCTCCCCCTTATCTTCCGAATCAGAATCAGCTTTGTGCTTGCCTCCCTCTGATTTATCTGTCTTGTGTTTTTTTGTGACTGCAGAAACTCAGCAATGAGGTCAGGGCAATCTGGGTTCTCTTCTGGCTCCCAATGTGTTATCCTCATCTGAGAACCCCTTCCACTTTAGGAGATACTCCTCTTTGCCCTTTACCACTTGACGGTCTAGAACTTTTTCCATCACATATTCTTCTTCTTCCTCTTCTTCTAGCACCTCCTCCACTTTTCTTCTTGTTTTTTTTTTTTTTTTTCCCATAGTTCCTGCCAGCTTTCTGGTATAAAGGATGCTGCTGCTCGGGTCTTGCAGTCATCAACCCTCCCTACACTGGTTCAAGCATCCAGACTGTCCCGTCCATCGTCTTCCCAATTTACTATGTCGCCTCTCCAGCCCAATCCCCCAGCTGTCCAGCCAACCCAAGTAGTATTGTCTTAGTCTATTCAGGCCAGAGAGCGGCCCTCCTTATCCCGGCAATCTTGATTCCAACTTCTAACTCTTCCAATCTGGCATTTTGCATGATGTACTCTGCATATAAGTTAAATAAACAGGGTGACAGCACACAGCCTTGTTATACTGCTTTTCCAATTTGTACCAGTCAGTGTTCTATGTAGGGTTCTAACTGTTGCTTCTTGATCTGCATACAGATTTCTCAGAAGACAGGTAAGATGGTTTAGTATTCCCATCTCTTTAAGAATTTTCCAGTTTGTTGTGACCCATAGTCAAAGGCTTTTACAAGTCAATGAAACAGAAGTAGATGATTTTCTGGAATTCCCTTGCTTTTTCTATGATCCAACGGATGCTGGCAATTTGATCTCTGCTTCCTCTGCTTTTTCTAAACCCAATTTTTACATCTGGAAGTTCTCGATGCAAGTACTGCTGAAGCCTGGCTTGAAGGATTTTGAGCATAACCTTACTAGCATGTGAAGAGAGCACAATTGTTCATTAGTTTGAAAAATCTTTAGCACTACCTTTCTTTGAAATTGGGATTAAAACTGACTTTTCCTGGTCCTGTGGTCACTGCTGGGTTTTTCAAATTTGCTGACATACTGAGTGCAACACTTTAACAGCATTAGTAGTATATAATACTTTTAGTATTATATCTCAGTGGGAATTCCATCAGTTCTACTAGCCTTATTCATAGTAATACTTCCTAAGGCACCCTTAACTTCACAATCCAGGATGTCTGGCTCTAGGTGAGTGATCACATCATTGTGTGTGGTCTTTAACACTTTTCTGTATAGTTCTTCTGTGTATTCTTGCCACTTCTTCTTAATCTCTTCTGCCTCTTTTAGGTCCTTACCATTTCTGTGTTTTATTATGCCTGATCTTGCATGAAATGTTCATTTGATGTCTCCAGTTTTCTTGAAGAGATCTCTACTCTTTCCCATTCTATTGTTTTCCTCTATTTCTTTGCATTGTTCATTGAAGAAAGCCTTTTTATCCCTCTTTGCTTTTCTCTGGAACTCTGCATTCAGTTGGGTATATCTTTCCCTTTCTCCTTTGCTTTTCACTTCTCTTCTTTCTTAATCTATTTGTAAAGCCTCCTCAGGCAACCACTTGCTTTCCTGCATTTCTTTTTCTTTGGGATGGTTTTGCACACTACCTCCTGTACAATGTTATGAATCTCCACTCATAATTCTTCAGGCACTTTCTACCAGATCTAATCCCTTGAAGCTATTTGTCTCATATACTGTATAATCATAAAGGATTGATTTACATCAAACCTGAATGGCCTAGTGGTTTTCTCCACTTTCTTTGGTTAAGTCTGATTTTGCCATAAATAGCTGATAATCTGAACCACAGTCAGCTCCCGGTCTTATTTTTTTCTGACTGTATAGAGCTTCTCCATCTTCAGCTGCAAAGAATATAATCAGTCTGATTTCAGTATTGATCATCTGGTGATGTCTGTTTGTAGAGTTGTCTCGTGTTGTTGGAAGAGGGTGTTTGCTATGATGCATGTGTTCTCTTGGCAAAACTCTGTTAGCCTTTTCCCTGCTTCATTTTGTACTCTCAATCCAGATTTGCCTGTTACTCCAGGTATCTCTTGACTTTCTGCTTTTGCATTCTGATCCCCTATGATGAAAAGGATATTTATATATTTTACTGTTAGTGGTTGGGGTGTAGACTTGGATTACTGTGGTGTTGAATAGTTTGCCTTAGAAATGAACCAAGATCATTCTGTCATTTTTGAAATTGCACCCAAAAGTGTATATTTTGTTGTCTTGTTCATTATGAGTGCTACTCCATTTCTTCTATGGGTTTCTTGTCCACAGTAGTAGATTTAATCATCATCTGAATTAAATTCGCCCATTAAATTCCCATCCATTCCCCATTCACCCATTAGTTCACTGATTCCTAGGATATTGATGTTTACTCTTGCCATCTCCGGCTTGACCACATTCAATTTGCCTTGATTCATGGACCTATCATTCCAGACATGAATAGAAAATAAATATTTGGACACCAAAATGGAGAAAATACATCAATACCTGTGTCATTTGTGTATATAACATACATGAAATAAATTCCTAATGGAACAAAAAATTGGTTATTTATCTTTCAAATTATTAGAGCAACTAAAAGAGGTTCACCTATTTGCTTCAGGTAGGAAATAAGAAGAAAGAAAAGAAAATAGCATGGATAGTATCTGTCACTTTTGCCAGAAATAAGCCCCTTTATTATTTGGGGACAAATCTGCTTTTCATTGTTACAAGCTTACCATTGACTGTTATTCAGGAGCATAATGAAGTGATGACAAAATCAAGGTAAAACATATTTAGTTCAGTATATATGTATGGTTTAAAATCATTTTTGAAAAACAAAATTTTCAAATAGGATCAGAAAAGCATCACAAATCTTGTTGCATTTACAAGAAACTTGCCTAAAATCAAATGATATAGCAGTGTTAATATACAACATATCCAGAACATGCCAAAAAGAAAAAAAAATAGTGGCAATTCTACTGTAAGAAAAAATAGATTTTAAGGAGAAAATTATCAGAGAGGTCTATCTACAAAAGGATTGTTTTATTTTGGAACTGGGTACAATTCAAATGAAACCAAGAAATTAAGAAACAGAGTGAGCCATAAGAAATTAAAGATGAAATATTTCTTTCAGTAATGAGAGGATAGAAAACGAGAAATAAGAAAAGCCAGATAAAATACATGGAGTTCAGTCTAGTCCTTGAACTTCTTTCAAACTGTAGCCTTTCACATTTGTCGTGGAGTTATGCTTGCTGAGGAAGTTAATGGAATGTGTACAACATAGTTATTTTTTATCTTTGCCTCTAGCAATCAACTCATTGGCCCATTGCCGAGGACCAGCCCCGGCTGATCCAGGGTAGCCCATCAGCTGCTGAATGTATTCTCTCAGGCAATACTGTCTTTTGGGATTCGGAGACACCAACTGTGAACATGAGTTGAAACCCCTAGCCCCTTTTATTCCATGCTCTATTCTAGAGTTTCCCTCTTGGATTACAAAAAATAAATTTCATTCCTTTTGGTAATAATATCTCTCTGATATTTGAAGAAAACACTCACATTCTTAAAGGTGCTCACAATGTCCCTAGCATCTAGTTCCTCTTGTTTTTTTTTTTTTTTTCCTACATTTTGCGGTATCATTTATTTTAAACAAAGTCTTGAACTTATTTAGAACAGTCCCCAAATTCCTGTTTTGTTGGTTTAACACCTTCCAGTTTGAAACTTATTCTCTCTAGTGAAGGAAATGAATCCAAGATTAGTGAAACTGTCTTGCCTCCTCTCTGTCAACTCTTAACCTCAAGTCATCTGTTCAAGCCCTGGGCTCTCCCTGCTCTCTTATTCTTTGTCTAAACAGTGACATGATATCTCTCCTATGAGCTGTTTGAAGTATGAACTCTTTACGCTTTAATACATACAAAGGAAGAAGTACTTAGCAAATTTACAAAGGGTATAAAGAGGATATAAGCCTGGGCTTGGTGATAATGTAAAGAAATCAACATTATCTAACTCATCTGGCAGTAGAATGATTGGTGATGAATTTTCTAACAGACCAGGACACAGTATATATCAAAAACCTTAACTGTATGCCTGCTGTTAATCCAGAAATTCTACAATCTATAACTTTAAGAAATCGCTATGAGTTTTTACAAGGACTAATGTACAAATTTTACCTTCATTATTATTTTATGATAATGAAAAATAAATAGAATTGAAATATTGTGCACATTCTAAACAATGTCTGGAAATGATCTGCTAGAAGAAACAATGCACATGTTCTAATAAAAATTAAAATATATATGTATGTCTGTGTCCCTTCACTGTTCACCTGAAACTACCACAACATGGTTAATTGGCTATACCCCAATATAAAATAAAAAGTCTAAAGTTTGGAGAGAAAAATAAATAAATAAAAATGAGACTTTAGAAGCAGCCCTTAAAAAAATGAGAAAATTCGCTAGACGAAAGAGAGAACTATTCCAAATGTAATCAGACAGTATGATTGTACTCTTAAATAGTACACCAGTTCAGTTCAGTTGCTCAGTTATGTCCAACTCTTTGTGACCCCATGGACTCCAGCACTGCCAAGTTTCCCTTTCCATCACCAACTCCTGGAGCTTACTCAAACTCATGTCCATTAAATTGCTGATGCCATCCAACCATCTCTGTCGTCCCTTTATCCTTTTGCCTTCAATATTTCCCAGCATCATGGTCCTTTCCAAGGACTCAGTTCTTCGCAAAAGGTGGCCAAAGTATTGGAGTTCCAGCTTCAGTATCAGTTCTTCCAATGAATATTCAGGACTGATTTCCTTTAGGATTGACTGGTTGGATCTCCTTGCTGTCCACAGAACCCTCAAGAGTCTTCTCCAACAGCACAGTTGAAAAGCATCAATTCTTCGGTGCTCAGCTTTCTTTCTAGTCCAATTCTCACATCCATACATGACTACTGGAAAAACCATAGCTTTGACTAGACAAACTTTTGTTGGCAAAGTAATGTCTTTGCTTTTTAGTAGTCCTTAGGTGAAAAATACATTTAAAAAAATATGTTATCTGTATATGTTTGTCTACTTAATATTACACATATATATATATATATATATATGATATATAAATAAGACTGCACATTATGTAATATGGTATAATAGTTAGCAATGGTTCTGTCTAGACAATGGACTTAACATTGGTTTTTATTTAAATTAAAAAGAATTCAACAGTAATTATGAAATTTTTTCACAGTATAAAATATTTTCTTAACCAAAAATAAACGTCTACTTTAAGATATTCATACCAAATGTGATAGAAATATTTTATATGCTCTTGAATAATTTAAATTAACTAAGAATTGCCTCTTACTTAAATATTATGTGAAACCTGTTCATGGTCATATCTGTGTTTCATATCTTTTCAGCAGTAGTTTTTGATGTAATTTTTTCTGTCTTTTTATATGCTACCTTATCTTGAGTCAATACTGGCAAAATATATTTTTATTTCTAACATTCTTATTTTGAAAATTAAGCAGAGTAGAAACATTCAATCAGTTTTATAATTCTGAATCTATGATTGTTGTGTTTGTCCTGTATAATGTTGTGTATTTGTGCTTTATCTATTTTTATTAGTTGTGCTAGAACTTTGATTTTTATTTATTTGATAATCTATCCTGTATGTTATACATATTAAAAACCAATAGAATAAATCCAAATGCTCTCTAAAGAGAAATAATTGAATTTTAAAAAGTTAACATATAAATTCTCACTTAAAATAAGAAGTATATGGACTATAATAATATGTGGACCCATTTATTGAAACAGCAATACTTGAGAGGATCAAAGATCACAATATTGAGGTTACCTATGACTGCAGCCATGAAATTAAAAGACACTTACTCTTTGGAAGGAAAGTTATGACCAACCTAGATAGCATATTCAAAAGCAGAGACATTACTTTGCCAACAAAGGTCCATCTAGTCAAGGCTATGGTTTTTCCAGTGGTCACGTATGGATGTGAGAGTTGGACTGTGAAGAAAGCTGAGCGCCAAAGAATTGATGCTTTTGAACTGTGGTGTTGGAGAAGACTCTTGAGAGTCCCTTAGACTGCAAGGAGATCCAACCAGTCCATTCTGAAGGAGATCATCCCTGGGATTTCTTTGGAGGGAATGATGCTAAAGCTGAAACTCCAGTACTTTGGCCACCTCATGCGAAGTGTTGACTCATTGGAAAAGACTGTGATGCTGGGAGGGATTGGGGGCAGGAGGAGAAAGGGACGACAGAGGATGAGATGGCTGGATGGCATCACTGACTCAATGGACGTGAGTCTGAGTGAACTCTGGGAGTTGGTGATGGACAGGGAGGCCTGGCGTGCTGCGATTCATGGGGTTGCAAAGAGTCAGACATGACTGAGCGACTGAACTGAACTGAATCTGCAATCTTGTAAAAACATGTCTATACATTAGCAAATATTATACAAGTGCAGAAAGGTTCTCAATATTGACATTTGATAATTTTTTAAACTAGTTACTCAAATTTGTAATTAAATATAGCAACAACAACAACAAAAAATACCCATGAAATTTTAACTTGCCTCTCCATTTCCTAGGCATTCCTTGAGGGCCACCCCCAGCCATCACCAATGGAGATTTCATTAGCCCCAAGAGAGAATATTTTCAATATAGAACAGTGGTAACCTACCACTGCAGTCTTGGAGAGAGAAGGAAAAGACGGTCTGACCTGGTGGATAAGACATCAATGTATTGCACCAGCGAAGACAATCAAGTGGACATCTGGAGTGGACCTTCCACTCAGTGCATTATACCTAATAAATGCATACATCCAGTCATTGAGTCTGGACACGGACATGAGTTTGAGAAACCTCCAGGAGTTGGTGGTGGACCAGGAAGAAGCCTGGTATGCTGCAGTCAACGGGGTCACAGAGAGTTAGACATGAATGAGCGACTGAACTGAACTACTCATTGAAAATGGAATAAAGATGTCTGAGAACAAAAGCTTATTTTCCTTACATGAAACTGTGAGTTTTAGGTGTCAGTCTGGCTTTACTTGAATGGTCTAGTGGTTTTCCCTACTTTCTTCAATTTCAGTCTGAATTTGGCAATAAGGAGTTCATGGTCTGAGCCACAGTAAGCTCCTGGTCTTGTTTTTGCTGACTGTATAGAGCTTCTCCATCTTTGGCTGCAAAGAATATAATCAGTCTGATTTCGGTGTTGACCATCTGGTGATGGCCATGTGTAGAATCTTCTCTTGTATTGTTGGAAGAGGGTGTTTGCTATGACCAGTGCATTCTCTTGGCAAAACTCTGTTAGCCTTTGCCCTGCTTCATTCCATATCTACTTTTGCATTCCAGTCCCCTATAATGAAAAGGATATCTTTTTTGGGTGTTAGTTCTAAAAGGTCTTGTAGGTCTTCATAGAACTATTCCACTTCAGCTTCTTCAGTATTACTGGTTGGGGCATAGTCTTGGATTACTGTGATATTGAATGGTTTGCCTTGGAAATGAACAGAGATCATTCTGTCATTTTTGAGATTGCATCCAAGTACTGTATTTCGGACTCTTTTGTTGACCATGATGGCTACTCCATTTCTTCTGAGGGATTCCTGCCTGCAGTAGTAGACATAACGGTCATCTGAGCTAAATTCACCCATTCCAGTCCATTTTAGTTTGCTGGTTTTTAAAATGCCGATGTTCACTCTTACCATCTCCTATTTGACCACTTCCAATTTGCCTTGATTCATGGACCTGATATTCCAGGTTCCTATGCAATATTGCTATTTACATCGGACCTTGCTTCTATCACCAGTCACATCCACAACTGGGTATTGTTTTTGCTTTGGCTCTATCCCTTCATTCTTTCTGGAGTTATTTCTCCACTGATCTTCAGTAGCATATTGGGCACCTACTGACCTAGGGAGTTCCTCTTTCAGTATCCTATCATTTTGCCTTTTCATACTGTTCATGGGGTTCTCAAGGCAAGAATACTGAAGTGGTTTGCCATTCCCTTGTCCAGTGGATCACATTCTGTCAGATCTTTCCACCATGACCTGCCATCTTGGGTGGCCCCACACAGCATGGCTTAGATTCATTGAGTTAGACATGGCTGTGGTCCATGTGATTAGATTGACTAGTTTTCTGTGATTATGGTTTCAGTGTGTTTGCCCTCTGATGCCCTCTGGCAACACATACCATCTTACTTGGGTTTCTCTTACCTTGACCGTGGGGTATCTCTTCACAGCTGCTCCAGCAAAGCGCAGCCACTGCTCCTTACCTTGGACGAGGCTTATCTCCTCACTGCCACCCCTCCTGACCTTGAACGTGGAGTAGCTCCTCTCAGTCCTCCTCCACCCATGTAGCCACCGCTCCTTGGACATGGGATTGCTCCTCTAAGGGAAACATCAAACCTCTAGCCTATTTCCCCAGAGAAATTCACCAGCTCCTCCTGCAGTAGGAAGTAAAGAGCCTTCGGCTCTAAGTGAGTGGGCTGAAAGGTGGGAGTAACCTTAAAAAAAAAGGTGTTTTTAACTGACAGTGAACTGAGGTATAGAAGAATTGCATTATTTCTTTGATTAAACAGGGATACAAATATATCTACCAAACAGTAGGTAAGGAGAAAATAAGGACCCTAAAAACCTCCTAATGGTTAGTCAGATCAGATCAGATCAGTCGCTCAGTCGTGTCCAACTCTTTGCAAGCCCATGAATCGCAGCACACGAGGCCTCCCTGTCCATCACCAACTCCTGGAGTTCACTGAGACTCGAGTCCATCGAGTCAGTGATGCCATCCACCCATCTCATCTTCTGTCGTCCCCTTCTCCTCTTGCCCCCAATCCCTCCCAGCATCAGAGTCTTTTCCAATGAGTCAACTCTTCGCATGAGGTGGCCAAAGTACTGGAGTTTCAGCTTTAGCATCATTCCCTCCAAAGAAATCCCAGGGATGATCTCCTTCAGAATGGACTGGTTGGATCTCCTTGTAGTCCAAGGGACTCTCAAGAGTCTTCTCCAACACCAATGGTTGATAGTGAAGGAAATTCCAAGTGGAACCATGACCACTGGAAAAGGACCTAAATCAAATCCCTTATGATTATACAGTGGAAGTGAGAAATAGATTTAAGTGACTAGATCTAATAGATAGAGTGCCTGATGAACTATGGATGGAGGTTCGTGACATTGTACAGGAGACAGGGATCAAGACCATCCCCATGGAAAAGAAATGCAAAAAAGCAAAATGGCTGTCTGAGGAGGCCTTACAAATAGCTATGAAAAGAAGAGAAGTGAAAAGCAAAGGAGAAAAGGAAAGATATAAGCATTTGAATGCAGAGTTCCAAAGAATAGCAAGAAGAGATAAGAAAGCCTTCCTCAGTGATCAATGCAAAGAAATAGAGGAAAACAACAGAATGGGAAAGACTATAGATCTCTTTAAGAAAATTAGAGATACCAAGGGGCATTTCATTCAAAGATAGGACAAAAAAGGTATGGACCTAACAGAAGCAGAAGATATTAAGAAGAGATGGTAAGAATACACAGAAGAACTGTACAAAAAAGATCTTCACAACCAAGATAACCGCGATGGTGTGATCACTCACCTAGAGCCAGACATCCTGGAATGTGAAGTCAAGTTGGCCTTAGAAAGCATCACTACGAACAAAGCTAGTAGAGGTGATGGAATTCCAGTTGAGCTATTTCAAATCCTGAAAGATGATGCTGTCAAAGTGCTGCACTCAATATGCCAGCAAATTTGGAAAACTCAGCAGTGGCCACAGAACTGGAAAAGGTCAGTTTTCATTCCAATCCCAAAGAAAGGCAATGCCAAAGAATGCTCAAACTACCACACAATGGCACTTATCTTACACGCTAGTAAAGTAACGCTCAAAATTCTCCAAGCTAGGCTTCAGCAAAATGTGAACCGTGAGCTTCCAGATTTTCAAGCGGTTTTAGAAAAGGCAGAGGAACCAGAGATCAAATTGCCAACATCCACTGGCTCATGGAAAAAGCAAGGGAGTTCCAGAAAACCATCTATTTCTGCTTTATTGACTATGCCAAAGCCTTTGACTGTGTGAAGTGAAGTGAAGTGAAGTCGCTCAGTCATGTCCGACTCTTTGCGACCACATGGACTGTAGCCTAACAGGCTCCTCTGTCCATGGGATTTTCCAGGCAAGAATACTGGAGTGGGTTTCCATTTCTTTCTCCAGGGGAACTTCCTGATCCAGGGATTGAACCCAGGTCTCCCTCATTGTAGGCACACGCTTTACCGTCTGAGCCACAAGGGAAGCTGTGTGGATCACAACAAACTGTGGAAAATTCTTAAAGAGAAGGGAATACCAGACCACCTGACCTGCCTCTTGAGAAACTTATATGCAGGTCTGGAAGCAACACTTATAACTGGACATGGAACAACAGACTGGTTCCAAATAGGAAAAGGAGTACGTCAAGGCTGTATATTGTCACCCTGCTTATTTAACTTATATGCAGAGTACATCATGAGAAATGCTGGGCTGAAGGAAGTGCAAGCTTAAATCAAGATTGCCAAGAGAAATATCAATAAACTCAGATATGCAGATGACACCACCCTTATGGCAAAAAGTGAAGAACTAAAGAGCCTCTTGATGAAAGTGAAAGAGGAGAGTGAAAAAGTTGGCTTACAGCTCAACATTCAGAAAACTAAGATCATGGCATCTGGTCGCATCACTTCATGGCCAATAGATGGGGAAACAGTGGAAACAGTGTCAGACTTTATTTTGAGGGGCTCCAAAATCACTGCAGATGGTGATGGCGGCCATGAAATTAAAAGACGCTTACTCCTTGGAAGGAAAGTTATGACCAACTTTGATAGCATATTCAAAAGCACAGACATTACTTTGCCAACAAAGTTCCATCTAGTCAAGGCTATGGTTTTTCTAGTAGTCATGTATGGATGTGAGAGTTGGACTGTGAAGAAAGCTGAGTGCCGAAGAATTGATACTTCTGAACTGTGGTGTTGGAGAAGACTCATGAGAGTCCCTTGGACTGCAAGGAGATCCAACCAGTCCATTCTAAAACAGATCAGTCCTGGGTGATCTTTGAAAGGAATGATGCTAAAGCTGAAACTCCAGTACTTTGGCCACATCATGCGAAGTGTTGACTCATTGGAAAAGACTCTGATGCTGGGAGGGATTGGGGGCAGGAGGAGTAGGGGACGACAGAGGATGAGATGGCTGGATGGTATCACCAACTCGATGGATGTGAGTTTGAGTGAACTCCAGGAGTTGGTGATGGACAGGGAGGCCTGGCATGCTGCGATTCATGGAGTCACAAACAGCTGGACACGACTGAGGGACTGAACTGAATTAAACTGGCTTTACCATGAAAGGACCCTCCAAGGGAGCTAGAGTTGCCCAGTTGCTCCAGAGGTGAGTCTGACTGAAGCTGCTAAGGGCCTAGGAATGTAATAAGTTGTAGGAGCATTGGGAAATTCTTGTTTGCTCTAGGGTACAGATATATGGTAAGCAGTGAGAGTAAGTGTGGGGAGAAGAAGAATGAAATTAAGAAAACTAGTGCACTTATGTGTAAATGCTTTCATTTTTTGAAGCAAAAGCTCAATTAATCAAAGAGGGGTTTATTTGGGGAGTATCATATTGGGGAATTCTCAAGGCAAAGTATCAACGCAAGTATCTCTCAGTTGTGTTGAAGAACGATGTGGACATTCTGGTCAGCCTCGTAACAAATAATCTTGTCTACTCTTTACAGGGATTCCCTGGCGGCTCCATGGTAAAGAATCCCCCTGACGATGCAGGAGACTCAGGTTCAATCCCTGGGTTGGAAGTATCTCTAAAAGGAGGAAATGGCAATCCACCCCAATAATCTTGCCTCGGAAATCCAATGGGCAGAATAGCCCAGCCAGTTATGGTCCATAGGTTCACAGGACAGTTGAACCAACTTAACGACTAAACAACAAAAGCAACTCTTTACAACACCTCTTTGAAATCAGTTCAGTTCAGTTCAGTCACTCAGTCGAGTCCAACACTTTGTGACCCCATGGACTGCAACACTCCAGGCCTCCCCATCCATCACCAACTCCCAGAGTTTATTCAAACTCATGTCCATTGAGTCGGTGATGTCATCCAACCCTCTCATCCTCTGTTGCCCCCTTCTCCTCCCACCTTCAGTCTTTTCCAGCATCATGATCTTTTCAAATGAGTCAGTTCCTCACATCAGGTGGCCAAAGTATTGGGATTTCAGCTTCAGCATCAGTCCTTCTAATGAATACTCAGGACTGATTTCCATTAAGATGCACTGGTTGCATCTCCTTGCAGTCCAAAGGACTCTCAAGAGTCTTCTCCAACACCACAGTTCAAAAGCATCAATTCTTCAGCACTTAGCTTTCTTTATAGTACAACTCTCACATCCATACATGATTACTGGAAAAACCATAGCTTTGACTAGATAGACCTTTGTTGACAAAGTAATGTCTCTGCTTTTTAATATTCTGTCTACGTTGGTGATAACTTTTCTTTCAAGGAGTAAGGTCTTTAATTTCATGGCTGCAATCACCATCTGCCGTGAATTTGGAGCCCACCCAAAAAAGTCTGTCACTGTTTATACTGATTCCCTATTTGCCATGAAATGATAGGACCAGATGCCATGATCTTCGTTTTCTGAATGTTGAGCTTAAAGCCAACTTTTTCACTCTCCTCTTTCACTTTCAACAAGAAGTTCTTTGGTTCTTCTTCACTGTCTGCCATAAGGGTGGTGTCATCTGCATATCTGAAGTTATTGATATTTCTCTTGGCAATCTTGATTCCAGCTTGTGCTTCCTCCAGCCCAGCGTTTCTCATGATGTACTCTGACTATAAGTTAAATAAGCAGGGTGACAATATACAGCCCTGACGTACTCCTTTTCCTATTTAGAACCAGTCTGTTGTTCCATGTCCAGTTCTAACTGTTGCTTCCTGACCTGCATACAGATTTCTCAACAGGCAGATCAAGTGGTCTTTTAATCCCTTCTCTTTAAGAGTTTTTCACAGTTTGTTGTGGTCCACATGGTCAAAGGCTTTGGTGTAGTCAATAAAGCAGAAGTAGATTTTTTCTGGAGCTCTGTTGCTTTTTTGATGATCCAATTGATGTTGGCAATTTGATCTCTGGTTCCTCTGCCTTTTCTAAATCCAGCTTAAACATCTGGAATTTCACAATTCACGTGCTGTTGAAGCCTGGCTTGGAGAATTTTGAGCATTACTTTACTAGCATATGAGATGAATGCAATTGTGCCATAGTTGGAGCATTTTTTGGCGTTACCTTTCTTTGGGATTGGAATGAAAACTGCCCTTTTCCAGTCCTGTGGCCACTGCTGAGTTTTCCAAATTTGTTGGCATATTGAGGGCAGCAGTTTCACAGCATCATCTTTCAAGATTTGAAATAGCTCATCGGAATTCCATTACCTCCACTGCTGCTGCTGCTGCTGCTAAGTCGCTTCAGTCGTGTCCGACTCTGTGCGACCCCATAGATGGAAGCCCACCAGACTCTGCCATCCCTGGGATTCTCCAGGCAAGAACGCTGGAGTGGGTTGCCATTTCCTTCTCCAAAGCATGAGAGTGAAAAGTGAAAGTGAAGTCGCTCAGTCGTGTCCGACTCTTTGCAATCCCATGGACTGCAGCCCACCAGGCTCCTCCATCCATGAGATTTTCCAAGCAAGATTACTGGAGTGGGGTGCCATTGCCTTCTCCATCACCTCCATTAGCTTTGATGAAACAGTGCTATTCTTTTATCCACACAGCAAAATTAGCTTCAACATTCAGAGATTAAATAAATTATCTCAATTATATGCCCTTGGATTGCAAGGAGATCCAACCAGTCCGTTCTAAAGGAGATCAGCCCTGGGATTTCTTTGGAAGGAATGATGCTAAAGCTGAAACTCCAGTACTTTGGCCACCTCATGTGAAGAGCTGACTCATTGGAAAAGACTCTGATGCTGGGAGGGATTGGGGGCAGGAGGAGTAGGGGACGACAGAGGATGAGATGGCTGGATGGTATCACCAACTCGATGGATGTGAGTTTGAGTGAACTCCGGGAGTTGGTGATGGACAGGGAGGCCTGGCGTGCTGCGATTCATGGGCTTGCAAAGAGTCGGACATGACTGAGCGACTGATCTGATCTGATCTGATCTGAAGTGGCATACCCAGGAATAGAATTCAGTGTGTTAGCCCCTGGAAGTTGAATCCTCTTGTTTTGGAAATGTTTTTATTGGAATCTGTCACAGAAAGAAACTGGCTTATGAAAAAAGATATCATATGCTCAGAAGAGTGACAAGGATTTAGAAATTCTCTGTTTTGGTCTATTTCCTACATTATATCATTAGGAGTCTGAAATAGAAAGTGCAAGTAACTTCCTCAAAGATAAACAGATTTTTCCATTCATCTTTAATGAGATACAGGTTAAATGAAATTCAAATATGTTCTAATGCCCTGAAAACACATTGAAAAGTCTGTGAATGGAGACTGCTACATTTTGACCTGACTGGTCTCTAAGAAATTTGTCCTCTCATTATAATGACTGGCTTAATTAGGGGCTTTTGTTCTTCATGCCTGGTTTTATCTTTATATGCCACAATAGCTGGCATAAGGAAAACTTGTAGAAATGGATTGGTAAATGTTGTGGTTGATACAAGGGCAGAGAGCGATCATACAGTTTTTCCACCAACCCATATTAGCCTTGTACAGCAAATGAGAGGGCACTGAGAAAAAAATCTAGATATAATATACATTATTACTACATTTTTGTCATAGAAGTGCAAAAAAAGAAAGTGTTAGGGGAAATCTATCAATAGACTGAGACTCAGGAAATCTTCCCTACTTGTATGAAGAAGGTATAAATTGGGTTGACTTTCTAGCAAATATGTGAATGTGTTCAGATCAGATCAGATCAGATCAGATAAGCCACTCAGTCATGTCCAACTCTCTGCGACCCCATGAATCACAGCACGCCAGGACTCCCTGTCCATCACCAGCTCCCGGAGTTCACTGAGACTCACGTCCATCGAGTCAGCGATGCCATCCAGCCATCTCATCCTCTGTCATCCCCCTCTCCTCCTGCCCCCAATCCTTCACAGCATCAGAGTCTTTTCCAATGAGTCAACTCTTGGCATGAGGTGGCCAAAGTACTGGAGTTTCAGCTTAACATCATTCCTTCCAAAGAAATCCCATTCTTTTTTTTTTTTTTTTAATTTTATTTTATTTTTAAACTTTACAATATTGTATTAGTTTTGCCTGATCTCCTTCAGAATGGACTGGTTGGATCTCCTTGCAGTCCAAGGGACTCTCAAGAGACTTCTCCAACACCACAGTTCAAAAGCATCAATTCTTTGGTGCTCAGCCTTCTTCACAGTCCAACTCTCACATCTATACATGACCACAGGAAAAACCATAGCCTTGACTAGACGAACCTTTGTTGGCAAGTAGTGTCTCTGTTTTGAATATGCTATCTAGGTTGGTCATAACTTTCCTTCCAAGGAGTAAGCGTCTTTTAATTTCATGGCTGCAGTCACCATCTGTAGTGATTTTCGAACCCAGAAAAATAAAGTCTGACACTGTTTCCACTGTTTCCCCATCTATTTCCTATGAAGTGGTGGGACCGGATGCCATGATGTTTGTTTTCTGAATGTTGAGCTTTAAGCCAACTTTTTCACTCTGCACTTTCAGTTTCATCAAGAGGCTTTTGAGTTCCTCTTCACTTTCTGCCATAGGGGTGGTGTCATCTGCATATCTGAGGTTATTGATATTTCTCCCAGCAATCTTGATTCCAGTTTGTGTTTCTTCCAGTCCAGCGTTTCTCATGATGTACTCTGCATATAAGTTAAACAAACAGGGTGACAATATACAGCCTTGACGAACTCCTTTTCCTATTTGGAACCAGTCTGTTGTTCCCTGTCCCGTTCTAACTGTTGCTTCCTGACCTGCATACAAATTTCTCAAGAGGCAGATCAGGTGGTCTGGTATTCCCATCTCTTTCAGAATTTCCCACAGTTTATTGTGATCCACACAGTCAAAGGCTTTGGCATGGTCAATAAAGCTGAAATAGATGTTTTTCTGGAAGTCTCTTGATTTTTCTATGATCCAGCAGATGTTGGCAATTTGATCTCTGGTTCCTCTGCCTTTTTGAAAACCAGCTTGAACATCAGGAAGTTCATGGTTCACATATTGCTGAAGCCTGTCTCGGAGAATTTTGAGCATTACTTTACTAGTGTGTGAGATGAGTGCAATTGTGCGGTAGTTTGAGCATTCTTTGGCATTGCCTTTCTTTGGGATTGGAGTGAAAACTGACCTTTTCCAGTCCCGTGGCCACTGCTGAGTTTTCCAAATTTGCTGGCATATTGAGTGCAGCACTTTCACAGCATCATCTTTCAGGATTTGGAATAGTTCAACTGGAATTCCATCACCTCCACTAGCTTTGTTTGTAGTGATGCTTTCTAAGTACTAATATTAATACTGATAATTCTATACTGGATAGCCAACAGTGAAAATAAGAGACCAACTAAAGGATTCCAATAAGGTCCTTAGTCTCCAGATATAATACCTCAAATGTCCAGAATACAGTTGAAAATCACTCATCATACCAAAAGCCATGAAAGCCCCAACAGAAAGAAAACAATCAACAGAAGACAACACTGAGATGACATAGATTGAAATTATTGGATAATGATTTTTAAAAATCTAATTCAATTGATAGACCTGGAAAATAGATTAATTTACTAAAAGACCATATGGGATGGCTCAATAATATATTGCAAATGGCAGAAGGATAAATAAATTTGAATATAAGCTAACTTTGAAAATAGTCTGAAAGGAAAATGTACAGAGCTTCAAGGACCCATGAGAAATACGATTCTGAAAGCAAATGTAAAGAAAATGAGATAAAAGAATAATGGCTGAGTCCCCTGTACCTGTGATGACCTAAATGGCAAAGAAAAGAGCGGATATTTGTATATTTATAGCTGATTCACTATAATGTACAGTAGAAACAAACACAACACTGTAAAACAAATACTTTTTAAATTATTGAAAATAAGTAATGGATGAAATTTCTCAAATAGGGCATAAGGTACAAATCTATATATTAAAACTGCTGAGTGAATTCCAAACAGGATAAATCCTAAAAAATAATGTCAAGATACATCATAATTAGCACCAAACTCTTTTGATGATTAGAGCTTTGTAGTATAGTCTCAAGTCAGGACGTGTCATTCCTCCAACTCCATTTTTGTTTCTGAAGATTGTTTTGGCTCTTTGGGGTCTTTTGTGTCTCCATACAAATTTTAAGTTTTTTTTTTTTTTTTTTTGTTTGTTTTAGTTCTGTGAGAAATGCCATTGATAATTTGATAGGCATTGCATTAAATCTATATAGGTTGCCTTGGGTAGTATAGTCATTTTGACAATATTGATTCTTCCAATTGAAGAACATAGTATATCTTTCCATCTTTGTCTTCTTTAATGATTTCATCAGTGTCTTGTAGTTTTCAGATTACAGGTCATTTGTCTCCTTAGGTGGGTTTATTAGTAGATATTTTATTCTTCTCCAAAGAAGACATATAGATGTCCAAGAGGTACATGAAGATATTCAATATCACTAATTGCTAGAAAAATTCTAATAGAAACTACAATACAATATCACCTAACATCAGTCAGAATGATTATCATAAAAAAGCCACCAACAATATGCTGGAGAGGGTGTGGAGAGAAGGCAACCCTCCTACACTGTTGGTGGGAATATAAATTGGTACAGCCACTATAGAGAACAGTATGTAGGTTCCTTAAACAACCAAAAATAGAAGTACTATGTGACCCTGCAATCCCACACCTGGGCATTTATCTGGAGAAAAACATGGCCCAAAATGTCATATGTGCCCCAGTGCTCATTGCAGCATTGTTTACAATAGCCAAGACATGAAACATGGAATCAATGAAAATGCCCGTCAGCAGAGAAATGGATCAAGAGGATGTGAGATGTATATGTGTATATATATATATATATATATATATATATATATGGGGATTCCCTGATAGCTCAGTTGGTAAAGAATCTGCCTGCAATGCAGGAGACCCCAGTTCAATTCCTGGGTTGGAAAGATCTGCTGGAGAAGGAAAAAACTACCCACTCCAGTGTTGTGGCCTAGAGAACTCCATGGACTGTATAGTTCATGGGGTCATATTGTCACCCTGCTTATTTAATTTCTAGGCAGAATACATTATGAGAAATGTGTATCTTAATAACTAAAAATGTGTATCTTAATAACTAATATATATATATATATATAATGGAATATTAGTCAACCATTGAAAGAAATGAAATAATGTCATTTTCAACAATATGGATGGACCTAGAGAGTATTATACTAAGTGAAGTTAAGTCAGACAGAGAAAGAGAAAAATCATATGATATCTCTTATAAGTGGAATCTTAAAAGAAATTATACAAATGAACTTATTTACAGAACAGAAACAGATTCATAGGCTTAGAGAAGGGACTTACGGTTGCTGGGATAAATGATGGGGGAAGGAATAGTTAGGGAGTTTGGGACGGACATGCACACACTGCTATATTTGAAATGAATGACCAGTAAGGACCTACTGTATAGCCAGGGAACTCTGCTCAATGTAATGTGACAACCTGGGTGGGAGGGGAGTTTGAAGGAGAATGGATGCATATAGAGCCCCTTTGCTGTTCACCTGAAGCTAGCACAACATTGTTAATTGGCTATACACTAATACAAAATAAAAAGTTAACAAAGGTACATCATAATCAAATTGCCAGAAATTTCAGGGGAAAATCTCAGTAACTTTTGATAGATATTATGCCATACATTTTTGGGAAAAGTGTTCAAACATCAGCATCAGTAGAGTTTTCATCCATGACCATAGAGCCAGGAAGAAGTGACAACAGTTTTCCAATGCTGGATGAAAAGAACTGGAAACTCCAAATTCCATAATGAATGAACTATCCTTTAGGAATAAAAGGAGAAATAAAGTCATTCTTGGGCAAAAGAAAACTGAGAGAATCTTCCTCCAGCAGATCTGTACTTGAAGAATTCTTCAAATAGCAAACAGAAAAAGAATTGAGACTTTAGGAAGGAAAAAACAATGGAATTGATTTCTTTTAAATATGGACAAATATAATAAGACTATAATTTCCCTACTGATTTTATTAGATTATGATTGTGCAAAATTATCATTTGATATGGTGCTCTATGGATATAGAGAGAGTACTACAGACATTTATGTTAAAAACTTGGGGAGAATAAATAAATGCAAATGGAAGTAAGCCACCCGAGGTGGTAAAATGTCAGCAACAGTAGGGAGTGATAAGCTACCTTTGTGTATCTTAATAACTAATGCAATTACTAACAAAACCATGCAAAGCAATGCAGATGTATCACAGTTAAATTATTTCATAATATTCAAAAATTCACAGGGAGGACAAGAAAACAAAGTGGGATTGAGAAACAGAGAAAACACATATAAAGCAACAGTAAAATGGCAGACATTATCCCTAAAATAGTCAATAGTTACTTTAAATGTAAATGGTCTAAATAGATCAAATAAAAGACTGAAAATTGCAAGGTGAACACATAAACAAATCTTGGCTGTATGCTGTGTACAAGAAAGTCACTTCAAACATGAAAACATGTCAAGTGGAAGACTGCAAAAAATATATACCAGGCAAAAGTTAACTTGAAAAACTAGAAGTGGGTAACGTATTTCTTGGTTGGATTCCCTCCCTTCCTGAACTCTAAACACTGAAGTGTTCCAGGACCAAGATTCAGACTCTTTATGTTTATGTGTACACTAATTCTCTGAATGAGTTCAGCTAGTTACATACTTTTAAATATCACCCATATGTGAAGAGCCCCAATTTATGTCACATTCTGTGACCAGGTCCTGGCTGCCTATTCCATGTCTCAAAGCAGAATTTCTTGGGCTATATATATATATTTTTTCTTTTAAAAAATTATTATTATTATTTTACTTTACAATATTGTATTGGCTTTGTTGGGCTATATTTAAAATGGATGGGCTCCAATTTCCAGCACTGGAAAACTGTTGTCACTTCTTCCTGGCTCTATGGTCATGGATGAAAACTCTATTGATCCTGATATTTGAGCACTTTTTCCAAAAAAAGTATGGCATAATATCTATCAAAAGTCAAATGTACTTATACAAGTCAAATGTATCTTTAACACTTTTATTCTTCAAGAAGTAACTGTCTTAATATTTATGATAGGAAATGTTCCACGATGCCAACTGTTCAAATCTTGCTAACTCTTTCAGGTGAAGTGAAGGGAAGTGATGGAGAAAGGGAAGTGATGAAGTGAAAGTTTCTCAGCCATGTCTGACTCTTTGTAACCATACGGACTATACACATTTCATGGAATTCTTCAGGCCAGAATACTGGAGTGGGTAGCCTTTCTCTTCTCCAGGGGATCTTTCCAACCAGGAATCAAACCCAGGTCTCCCGCATTGCAGGCAGATTCTATATCAGCTGAGCCACAGAGGAAGCTAAAGAATACTGGACTGGGTAGCCTATCCCTTCTTTAGCAGATCTTCCCAACTCAGGAATGGAACCGGAATCTTCTGCATTGCAGGCTGATTCTTTACCAACTGAGCTATCAGGGAAGTCCAACTCTTTCACAAAATAAATGTCAAATACTTATTCAGTTCATAATAGAACTAGATTTGGGTTCAGGATGGGGAACACGTGTACACCCGTGGGGGATTCATGTTGATGTATGGCAAAACCAATACAATATTGTAAAGTAATTAGCCTCCAATTAAAATAAATAAATTTAAATTTAAAAAAAAGGAAAAAATAAAAAAAATAAGCACCATCTTTAAATAAATAAATTAAAAAAATAAAATTATTACAGAAAAGCTACTTCATCATATATTTATAATAACAGATTTTTGTCCCTAATATGTATTCTAAATTGATTATTGGGATGGATAAGATACTCTGCCTTTGCACTGAGGTGGTTTTACCCAAGTTCCATTTAAACATATCACATCTATTTCCCCCAAAATGTCATAATTCCCAATGTATTCATAATATACTCTCTCACCACTCTGATATCTAGACTCCTGATTTTGTATAATATCTTTTTCCACTTGAGGTGGATACACACAGGAAGCATCTGAATAGAAAGGAAAGAAAAGTATCTCTAATATAATGATCATCATGAACAGCAAGGAGGAAATGGGAGGTCAAATATATTCCATGGTCGTTTAGATTCAATAGTTAATCTGTTATGAAAGACTGCTAGTTTTAATCAGTTTACATGTAAGATTAAGGGAAAGGAAATAAAACAATGTTTTTCAGTATGAATTAAGTTTCTGTGTCTTAAATCTCTCCCTTATCCTTCACTAGAAATGTGATGCACATTTTCTAGGCCAGCAAAAATAAGAGCTTTTCTAGACATCTCTTTCTTAAGGATAGTAACATAATAATTATAAAGTATATAAATTCAATATGAATTTATAAGCCATAAGAAAAACATAATAAAATATCATTTGACATTAGGATTTGGTTTACATTCATCCTGTTTAAGAGCTGTAACTTAGTACAGTCACTATGGAGAACAGTTTGAAGATTTCTTTAAAAACTGGAAATAGAACTGCCATATGACCCAGCAATCCTACTGCTGGGCATACACACCGAGGAAACCATAATTGAAAGAGACACGTGTACCACAAAATTCATTGCAGTGCTGTTTACAATAGCCAGGACATGGAAGCAACCTGGATGTCCATCGGCAGACGAATGGATAAGAAAGCTGTGGTGCATATACAACTATAGTATATTACTCAGCAATTAAAAAGAATGCTTTTGAATCAGTTCTAATGAGGTGGATGAAACTGGAGCCTATTATACAGAGTGAAGTAAGCCAAAAAGAAAAACACCAATACAGTATACTAATGTATATATATTGAATTTAGAAAGATGGTAATGACAACCCTGTATGTGAGACAGCAAAAGAGACACAGATGTATAGAATAGTGTTTTGGACTCTGTGGGAGAGGGAGAGGGGGGATGATTTGGGAGAATGGCATTAAAACATGCAGGATACAGGAAGCTTGGGGCTGGTACACTGGGATGACCCAGAGGGATGGTATGGGGAGGGAGGTGGGAGGGAGGTTCAGGATGGGGAACACGTGTACACCCATGGTGGATGCATGTTGATGTATGGCAAAACCAATACAATATTGTAAAATAAAATAAAATAATAATAAAAAAGAAAAACACCAAAACAGTATCAGTTCAGTTCAGTCACTCAGTCGTGTCTGACTCTTTGCAACCCCATGAGCCACAGCACGCCTGGCTTCCCTGTCCATCACCAACTCCCAAAGTCCACCCAAACCCATGTCCATTGATGGCATCAGTGATGCCATCCAATCATCTCATCCTCTGTCATCCCCTTCTCCTCCTGCCTTCAATCTTCCCCAGGATCAGCGTCTTTTCGAGTGAGTCAGCTCTTTGCATCACGTGGCCAAAGTATTGGAGTTTCAGCTTCATCAGTCCTTCCTATGAACACCCAGGACTGATCTCCTTTAGGATGGACTGGTTGGATCTCCTTGCAGTCCAAGGGACTCTCAAGAGTCTTCTCCAACACCACAGTTCAAAAGCATCAATTCTTCGGTGCTCAGCTTTCTTTATAGTCCAACTCTCACATCCATACATGACCACTGGAAAAATCATAGCCTTGACTAGATGGACCTTTGTTGGCAAAGTAATATCTCTGCTTTTTAATATTCTGTCTAGGTTGGTTAAAACTTTCCTTCCAAGGAGTAAGCATCTTTACTTTCATGGCTGCAATCACCATCTGCAGTGATTTTGGAGCCCAGAAAAATAAAGTCAGTCACTGCTTCCACTGTTTCCCAATCTATTTCCCATGAAGTGATGGGAGCGGATGCCATGATCTTAGTTTTTTGAATGTTGAGCTTTAAGCCAACTTTTTCACTCTCCTCTTTCACTTTCATCAAGAGGCTCTTTAATTCTTCTTCACTTTTTGCCTTAAGAGTGGTGTCATCTGCATATCTGAGGTTATTGATATTTCTCCTGGCAATACTAATGCATATATATGGAATTTAGAAATATTCTTTCCTCCTATATGCGAGACAGCAAAAGAGACACAGATGTAAAGAACAGTCTTTTGGACTCTGTGGGAGAAGGCGAGGGTGGTGTGATTTGAGAGAATAGCACTGAAACATGTATATTATCATATGTGAAACAGATCGCCAGCTCAGGTTCAATGCATGAGACAGGGTGCTCAGGGCTGGTGCACTGGGATGACCCTGAGGGATGGGATGGGGAGGGAGGTGGGAGGGGGTTTCAGGATGGGGAACGCATGTACACCCATGGCTGATTTATGTCAATGTATGGCAAAAACCACCACAATATTGTAAAGTAGTTAGCCTCCAATTAAAATAAATTAATTAATTAAAATTAAAAAAAGAGCTGTAACTTTAGGCCCTTTGAAAAATAAACACAGTAAGTACTTCTTTAGAGACTTACGAATTAACACACTGAATAATACCATATTTTAAGGAAGAAGATGATTAATTAAAAGTTCCAAACATAAGATATAGAAAAATAAGTGTAAATTTACAAAACTGCTCTTTAATGATATTAATGAACTTAATGACAAATGCTTAAGGACACCCTAGTGAGTGATGTGTAACTCCTCAGTGAGATTCAGAGCATGTAACGTACAAGAGGCTGTTGCCATGGCTTCTAGACTGAAATGTGCACAGAATCCCTTGAGAATCATTAAAATAGTGCCAGAATTGCAGTCCCAGTGGTTTTGATTCATCAGATCTCAGTGAACCTGTGAATCTGCTTGCATATCTAACAGTTTACAGAATATGCTGAGATTGCTGTGCATGGACCATGTACTGGGCTACAGAATTATTTGGCTATAGACTGACCACTGAGTACACAATTCCATCCTTTTTTATGTGTGTGAGCATGCTCAGATGCTCAGTGGTGTCTGTCTGACTCTAGCCCACCAGGCTCCTCTATTCATGGAATTCTCCAGGCAATAATACTGGAGTGGGTTGTCATTTCCTCCTCCAGGGGATCTTCCCAACCCAGGGATCAAAACCATGTCTCATTCACTGTCAGGTGTATTCTTTACCACTAGTGCCACCTGGGAAACTCCCATCCCTTTTTATGCTCAGGCATAAACCTTCTTTGACTTGGCTTAAGAATAATCTATGTCTTTCTCATCATGGTGGAGGCAATTTTCCTCACTGTGTTTCTTAATATATTTTAATACATAAATTAAAAAATTTTACCTAAGTACCTCTGCATGCTGGCCTTCCTGTCCATTTTCTCTTAATACACTGTATAATATTGGATCCATCCAACTGATAATATGGTCAACATTTAAAAGCCACTTGTTCTCCTGACCTACATAATTTTTTCTCTCAGCCTATGAGGACTGCATATTCAAAGCTGGGCAAGTTAACACAATCTGTATCTGAAAGAAAAAGGATGTATTTGTTTAATACATCTTTAAAAATACATACCACCCAATAATTATATTCCAAAAAAATAGGTACATATCAAACCAATAAATATTGTATAACATTTTTCTTATAACTTAAATGTCAGAAGTCTTGAGTCAGTCACATTGACTGTCTCTATATTCATCAAAATTATGATATGGGAATGGTGATGTTCTAAGAGAGAGGAATGCATACTTCTCACATTTAAATTATTTTTCCCAATTTCAAGTCACCTACATTATGAATGTGTTTCTATTTCTTGCTTCTTTCAAAATCTGTTACCTTGAACTCTGTTAAATATCTTAGAAAACTGCATGTTATAAAGAAATGATTGATAAATTGATAGCAAATGGAGTAGTGATAAGACTGATGAGCAGAGGTCAGCCATGATAAAGGAACAGAGACAAGAAATCTGAGAATGTATATTAGAGGATGTCCAAACTACATCCAAGATGATGTGAAAGGGAGATAATTTAGCTCGTGTTACCAAACTTTTACTATTTAGCTTCTTAAGATGAGACAATTTGAGACAAACGTTTACAATTACTAGAGTTATTAATTCAGTTCAGAACTTCCCATAGATACGTTGTTAGATTCTAGAATTACTGGTTAATTTCATATTTATACCATTTATGCTCTGAATTAAAGATATTTGTCAGCTTTAGAATAGACTGAAAAACACTATACTTATGCATTCTGGTGAACGGGAGCATTTCCCTCCTAAATGTCCTATAGATGCATGCGAGTCCCTCTATCCTAAACCCCTCATCGCTGTTGTTAAGTAACTTCTCCATATTGGTAAATGTCTCTCTAATGAGATATAGCACCATTCTATATATAAGGTGGAAGTCCACAAGTGAGTCCTAGGAATACATAAAACAACGATTTCATGTTTCACTAACTCTGAAACTTACTTTGATGAACTGCTCATCATATTTGGTAGTTTTATTTGAACATAATGAATGATTATACTATAACTTCTAGAAAATCAGAGAGAAGTACAAGAATATGTCCTAAAATTACCATTCTGGTGTTTGTCCAACTATCCCCTTGAGCACAAACTTGAAACCAACAACACTGATATATAAAAAAGACTATCAGTGCTTCTCTAATCAATCATGAGTAATAAAAATAAACACGTTAGGACTTCATCACCTTAGGAAAAGTACTATATATTGTAAGAAATTAAAAGGGACATTGTAGGAAGAACGTAAGAAATTTTTCAGAAAAGAACTTGGTGGCAATGCAAATGCTGCAAATTCTATGAATAGGTAGGACTATGAATATGTTTACCTATATGAATAGTTAGGTTTAATTTTATTACACATGCAGTTGCTAACATTACAAAAAAATTGCCAGATTGAAAACTGATTCTATATGGAACAAATTAAATTAACACAAATGATTAATTGGAGTATGTAAAAATCAATTAAGTGTATAAATATAGAAATTACATATTAAAACCTAAAAGTGTTAGTCACTCAGTCATTTTCAACTCTTTGCGACTCCATAGACTGTAGCCCACCAAGTTCCTCTGTCCATGGAATTTGCCAGGCAAGAATACTAGAGTGGGTTGCCATGCCCTTTTCCAGTGGATTTCTCGACCCAGGGATTGAACTTGGGTCTCCCACATTGCAGGCATATTCTTTACTGTTTGAGCTACCCTGGTACATTAATTCCTAAATAACTTATAAATAAATAAATTATTTGATATATTTAGAAATCTAAAGGAACCTGTCTCATGACTTTGATTGCAATTGATCATTTTCAATGAATTATACTTAATATAGAAATTTGGTTTGCATACTGTCCTCACCTATACACTGAGGGGAAGAGCTCCACTTTCCTATATAGCATGTTATTACATCTTCTTCAAATATCCTGAAGCCTTCTTCACAAATATAACTTAACTTGGTGCCATGTGCATACAGCTTTGGTCCATGTCATGTATTTCTCTCCTTTCTTCTACAGAGCTAGATGATTTAATGGTCTATTTGAGGGTTGAAAACATGGTTGAAAACATGGAATTTTTTTCTATATGAAGAACAGAGATCAAAGGGTGAAGTATAAATATAATGTTTAAATTAAAATAGAATAAGTTGAACAAGTTAAAGGGTTTTAAGACTGACAAATAATTGAAACTTGCAATCCAACTGTCTCTATAAATACTCTTGTACTATCCACTTGTTCAGTATGCCCCTGCATTCTTTTTTTTTTAATGAATTTTTATTGAAATGTTGGATGTATAACAGTATGTTAACCTCAGGTGTGCTACAAAATCATTTGGTTTTTCATACATTATAAAATGACTACCAGGATCTAGTAAAAATCTGTCCCTATACAAAGTTATTACAATATTATTGACCATATTCTGTATGCTGTATACTATATCCCCATGGCTTCTTTAATGCATAACTTGAGTTTGTACCTCTAAATCCTCTGCATCTATTTTGCCAACCCCCACCTCCATTCTTGCAACAACCCATTAGTTCTGCACCTGTGTGAGCCTGTTCCTTTAATTTTGTTTGTTTTATATTTATGTTTCACATATAAGTGAGAACATGTGGTATCTGTCTTTTTCTATCTGACTTACACCACTTAGCATAATACACACTAGACCCATTCATGTTGTTCCAAATGGAAATATATCCTATTCTACGGCTCAGTAATAGTTCATTTTGTGTGTGTGTTTATCCACTCATCTTCCTATCCTTGCCTACTGCATATAATGCTGCAATGAACACTAGTGCTTATATCTTTTTGGATTAGTGCTTTTGATTCCTTTGAACAAATGCCCAGAAGTGGAATAGATAGATCATATGGGAGTTCTACTTTTAACTTTTTAAGTAAACTCCATACTCTTTTCCACAGTGGCTCTATCAATTTATAATTCCACCAACAGTGCACCAAGACACCCTTTTGGCCACATTTAGCCAATACTTGCTATTTTCTTTTTTATATTACCCATTGTTACAAGTGTGAAGGGACATCTCACTATGGTTTTAATACATTGGACTGAAGATTAGATGGACCTTTGTTGGCAAAGTAATGTCTCTGCTTTTGAATATGCTATCTAGGTTGGACATAACTTTCCTTTCAAGGAGTAAGTGTCTTTTAATTTCATGGCTGCCATCACCATCTGCCATGATTTTGGAGCCCCCAAAAATAAAATATCTCACTGTTTCCTCTATTTCCCCATCTATTTCCCATGAAGTGATGGGACCAGATGCCACGATATTCGTTTTCTGAATGTTGAGCTTTAAGCCAACTTTTTCACTTTCCTCTTTCACTATCATCAAGAGGCTCTTTAGTTCTTCTTCACTTTCTGCCATTAGGGTGGTGTCATCTGCATATCTGAGGTTATTGGTATTTCTCCCGGCAATCTTGATTCCAGCTTGTGCTTCTTCCAGTCCAGTGTTTCTCATGATGTACTCTGCATATAAGTTAAATAAGCAGGGTGACAATATACAGCCTTGACGGACTCCTTTTCCTATTTGGAACCAGTCTGTTGTTTCATGTCCAGTTGTAACTGTTGCTTCCTGACCTGCATACAGGTTTCTCAAGAGGCAGGTCAGGTGGTCTGGTATTCCCATATCTTTCAGAAATTTCCACAGTTTATTGTGATCCACACAGTCAAAGGCTTTGGTATAGTCAATAAAGCAGAAGTAAATGTTTTTCTGAAACTCTCTTCCTTTCTCCATGATACAGTGGATGTTGGCAATTTGATCTCTGGTTGCTCTGCCTTTTCTAAAACCAGTTTGAACATCTGGGAGTTCACGGGTCATGTATTGCTGAAGCCTGTCTCGGAGAATTTTGAGCATTACTTTACTAGTGTGTGAGATGAGTGCAATTGTGCAGTAGTTTGAACATTCTTTGGTATTGCCTTTCTTTGGGATTGCAATTAAAACTGACCTTTTCCAGTCCTGTGGCCACTGCTGAGTTTTCCAAATTCGCAGGCATATTGAGTGCAGCACTTTCACAGTATCATCTTTCAGGATTTGAAATAGCTCAACTGGAATTCCATCACCTCCACCAGCTTTGTTCATAGTTATGCTTTCTAAGGCCCACTTGACTTCACATTCCAGGATAGCATATTCAAAAGCAGAGACGTTACTTTGCCAACAAAGGTCCGTCTAGTTAAGGCTATGGTTTTTTCAGTAGTCAAGTAAGGATGTGAGAGTTGGACTGTGAAGAAAGCTGAGCATCGAAGAATTGATGCTTTTGAACTGTGGTGTTGGAGAGACTCTTGAGAGTCCCTTGGACTGCAAGGAAATCCAACCAGTCCATTCTAAAGGAGATCAGCCCTGAGTGTTTTTTGGAAGGAATGATGCTAAAGCTGAAACTCCAGTACTTTGGCCACCTTGTGCGAAGAGTTGACTCATTGGAAAAGACTCTGATGCTGGGAGAGATTGGGGGCAGGAGGAGAAGGGGACGATAGAGGATGAGATGGCTGGATGGCATCACCAACTCAATGGACGTGAGTCTGTGTGAACTCTGGGAGTTGGTGATGGACAGGGAGGCCTGGCGTGCTGTAATTCATGGGGTCGCAAAGAGTCGGACATGACTGAGCAACTGAACTTGGAACTTGGCCTGAAGATTAATGATGTTGAGCATCTTTTCATGGGTCTGTTGGCCATCTCTATGTCTTCTTGGAAATATAATCTACTTAGGTCTTCTGGCCATTTTTTTTTTTTTTTTTTTTAGTTGAGTTGGATTTCTTTTCTTTTTTTTCCTGATGTTGAATTGCATGAATTCTTTGTGTAGTTTGAATATTAATTGGATATATCCTTTGCAAAATATCTTCTCCCATTCAGTAGGCTGCCTTTTTTCATTTTATTGATAGTTTTCTGTGCTATGGGAAAGATTTTTAGTTTGATGTACTCTCATTTTCTAACTTTTACTTTTGCTTGCATTACCTGAGGAGACATATCCCCTCCAGTTCAATTCAATTCAGTTGCTCAGTCATGTCCAACTCTTTGCAACCCCATGGACTACAGCATGCCAGGCTTCCCTGCCCATCACCAACTCCCGGAGCATGCTCAAACTCATGTCCACCGAATCGGTGATGCCATCCAACTATCTCATCATCTGTTGACTCCTTCTCCTCCCTCCTTCAATATTTCCCAGCATCAGGGTCTTTTCAAATGAATCAGTTCTTCACATCAGGTGGCCAAAGTATTGATGTTTCAGGTTCAGCATCAATCCTTCAAATGAATAATCAGGACAGATTTCCTTTAGGATTTAGTGGTTGGATCTCCTGGCAGTCCAAGGTACTCTTAAGAGTCTTCTCCAACACCACACTTCAAAAGCATCAATTCTTCAGTGCTCAGCTTTCTGATAGTCCAACTCTCACATCCATACATGACTACTGGAAAAACCATAGCTTTGATTAAACAGACCTTTGTTGGCAAAGTAATGTCTCTGCTTTTTAATATGCTGTCTAGCTTGGTCATAGCTTTTCTTTCAAGGAGCAAGTGTCTTTTAATTTCATGGCTGCAGTCACCATCTGCAGTGATTTCAGAGCCCTCCCCCCTCCCCCCGCCAAATAAAATCTCTCACTGTTTGCATTGTTTCCCCATCTATTTCCCATGAAGTGACGGGACTGGATGCTGTGATCTTAGTTTTATGAATGTTGAGTTAAGCCAACTTTTTCATTCTCCTCTTTCACTTTCATCAAGAGACCCTTTTGTTCTTCTTCGCTTTAAAACTGATGTCAAAGAGCATATTGCCCATGATTTCTTGTAGGAGTTTTATGGATTCAAGAGTTACAATTAAGTTTTTAACTCATTTTTAGTTTATTTTTGCATATTGTGTGAGAAAGTTAGCCAAGATCGATTCTTTTGAATGTAACTCTCCAGTTTTCCCAACACCAGTTATTAAAGAGGCAATAATTTTCCCATTATATTCTTGCCTCCTTTGTCATAGATAAATTGGCCATATAATTTTGAGTATATTTCTGGGCTGTCTATTCTGTTCCCATAGATATATGTATCTGTTTTTGTGCCAGTGTCATACTATTTTAGTTATCACAGCTTTGTAATGGAGTTTGAAATCAAGGAGTCTGATTCCTCCAATTCCATTTTTCTTTTGCAAGATTGCTTTGGCTATTCTGGTTCTTGTGTGCTTCTGTACAAATTGCAAACTTTTTTTTTCTTCTAATTCTGTGAAAAATGCCATTAGTAATTTAAGAGGGATTGCATTGTCGTAGATTGCCTTGGGTAGCAAGGTTATTTTAACTATACAAATTCTTCAAATTCATGAACATTATATCTTTCCATTTGTTTTGTCATCTTTAGTTTTTTTCATCAATATCTTACAGTTTTCAGAGTACAAGTCTTTTACCTCCTTGGTTAGATTTGTTACTAGCTATTTTATTCTTTTGGTGCAGTTGTAAATGGGGTTGTTTTCTTGATTTTCTTTTCTAAAAATTTGATGTTCAAGCACAGAAATGTGACATATTTCTGTATATTAATTTTTATCCTTCAAATTTAATGAATTCATTTATTAGTTATAATAGCTTTTGATGATGTTTTTCTATGTACAGTTTTATGTTATCTATAAATAGTGACAGTTTTACTTTTTTTTTTCTTCTGCAATTTGAATTCCTTTAATTTATTTTCTTGTGTGATTGCTGTGTATAGGACTTAGAATACCATGTTTTTTTATTTTTATTTTATTTAACTTTACAATATTGTATTGGTTTTGCCATATATCAAAATGAATCTGCCACAGGTATACATGTGTTCCCCATCCTGAACCCTCCTCCCTCCTTCCTCCCCATACCATCCCTCTGGGTCGTCCCAGTGCACCAGCCCCAAGCATCCAGTATCGTGCATCGAACCTGGAATGGCGACTCGTTTCATATATGATATTATACATATTTCAATGCCATTCTCCCAAATCATCCCACCCTCTCCCTCTCCCACAGAGTCCATAAGACTGTTCTATACATCAGTGTCTCTTTTGCTGTCTCGTATACAGGGTTATTGTTACCATCTTTCTAAATTCCATATATATGCATTAGTATACTGTATTGGTGTTTTTCTTTCTGGCTTACTTAACTCTGTATAATAGGCTCCAGTTTCATCTACCTCATTAGAACTGATTCAAATGTATTCTTTTAATGGCTGAGTAATACTCCATTGTGTATATGTACCACAGCTTTCTTATCCATTCATCTGCTGATGGACATCTAGGTTGCTTCCATGCCCTGGCTATTATAAAGTGCTACGATGAACATTGGGGTACACATGTCTCTTTCCCTTCTGGTTTCCTCAGTGTGTATGCCCAGCAGTGGGATTGCTGGATCATAAGGCAGTTCTATTTCCAGTTTTTTAAGGAATCTCCACACTATTCTCCATAGTGGCTGTACTAGTTTGCATTCCCACCAGCAGTGTAAGAGGGTTCCCTTTTCTCCACACCCTGTCCAGCATTTACTGCTTGTAGACTTTAGGATTGCAGCCATTCTGACTGGCGTGAAATGGTAGCTCATAGTGGTTTTGATTTGCATTTCTCTAATAATGAGTGATGTTGAGCATCTTTTCATGTGTTTGTTAGCCATCTGTATGTCTTCTTTGGAGAAATGTCTGTTTAGTTCTTTGGCCCATTTTTTGATTGGGTCATTTATTTTTCTGGAGTTGAGCTGTAGGTGTTGCTTGTATATTTGAGATTAGTTGTTTGTCTGTTGCTTCATTTACTATTATTTTCTCCCATTCTGAAGGCTGTCTTTTCACCTTGCTTATAGTTTCCTTTGTTGTGCCAAAGCTTTTAAGTTTAATTAGGTCTCATTTGTTTATTTTTTCCTTTTATTTCCAGTATTCTGGGAGGTGGGTCATAGAGGATCCTGCTGTGATGTATGTCAGAGAGTGTTTTGCCTATGTTCTCCTCTAGGATTTTTATAGTTTCTGGTCTTACGTTTAGATCTTTAATCCATTTTGAGTTTATTTTTTGTGTATGGTGTTAGAAAGTGCTCTAGTTTCATTCTTTTACAAGTGGTTGACCAGTTTTCCCAGCACCACTTGTTAAAGAGATTGTCTTTTCTCCGTTTCTTGCCTCCTTTGTCAAAGATAAGATGTCCATATGTGCGTGGATTTACCTCTGGGCTTTCTATTTTGTTCCATTGATCTATATTTCTGTCTTTGTGCCAGTACCATACTCTCTTGATGACTGTGGCTTTGTAGTAGAGCCTGAAGTCAGGCCAGTTGATTCCTCCAGTTCCATTCTTCTTCCTCAAGATTGCTTTGGCTATTCGAGGTTTTTTGTATTTCCATACAAATTGTGAAATTATTTGTTCTAGCTCTGTGAAGAATACCATTGGTAGCTTGATAGGGATTGCATTGAATCTATAAATTGCTTTGGGTAGTACACTCATTTTCACTATTGATTCTTCCAATCCATGAACATGGTATATTTCTCCATCTATTAGTGTCCTCTTTGATTTCTTTCACCAGTGTTTTATAGTTTTCTATATATAGGTCTTTAGTTTCTCTAGGTAGATATATTCCTAAGTATTTTATTCTTTTTGTTGCAATGGTGAATGGAATTTTTTCCTTAATTTCTCTTTCTATTTTCTCATCATTAGTGTATAGGAATGCAAGGGATTTCTGTGTATTGATTTTATATCCTGCAACTTTACTATAGTCATTGATTAGTTCTAGTAATTTTCTGGTGAAGTCTTTAGGGTTTTCTATGTAGAGGATCATGTCATCTGCAAACAGTGAGAGTTTTACTTCTTCTTTTCCAATTAGGATTCCTTTTATTTCTTTTTCTGCTCTGATTGCTGTGGCCAAAACTTCCAAACCTGTGTTGAAAAGTAATGGTGAAAGTGGGCACCCTTGTCTTGTTCCTGACTTTAGAGGAAATGCTTTCAATTTTTCACCATTGAGGATAATGTTTGCTGTGGGTTTGTCATATATAGCTTTTATTATGTTGAGGTATGTTCCTTCTATTCCTGCTTTCTGAAGAGTTTTTATCATAAATGGATGTTGAACTTTGTCAAAGGCTTTCTCTGCATCTATTGAGATAATCATATGGTTTTTATTTTTCAATTTGTTAATGTGGTGTATTACATTGATTGATTTGCGGATATTGAAGAATCCTTGCATCCCTGGGATAAAGCCCACTTGGTCATGGTGTATGATCTTTTTAATGTGTTGTTGGATTCTGATTGCTAGAATTTTGTTAAGGATTTTTGCATCTATGTTCATCAGTGATATTGGCCTGTAGTTTTCTTTTTTTGTGGGATCTTTGTCAGGTTTTGGTATTAGGGTGATGGTGGCCTCATAGAATGAGTTTGGAGTTTTACATTCCTCTGCAATTTTCTGGAAGAGTTTGAGTAGGATAGGTGTTAGCTCTTCTCTAAATTTTTGGTAGAATTCAGCTGTGAAGCCGTCTGGACCTGGGCTTTTGTTTGCTGGAAGATTTCTGATTACAGTTTCAATTTCCGTGCTTGTGATGGGTCTGTTAAGGTTTTCTATTTCTTTGGTCCAGTTTTGGAAAGTTGTACTTTTCTAAGAATTTGTCCATTTCTTCCACGTTGTCCATTTTATTGGCATATAATTGTTGATAATAGTCTCTTATGATCCTTTGTATTTCTGTGTTGTCTCTTGTGATCTCTCCATTTTCGTTTCTAATTTTATTGATTTGATTTTTCTTCCTTTGTTCTTTGATGATTCTGGCTAATGGTTTGTCAGTTTTATTTATCCTTTCAAAGAACCAGCTTTTGGCTTTGTTGATTTTTGCTATGGTCTCTTTTGTTTCTTTTGCATTTATTTCTGCCCTGATTTTTAAGATTTCTTTCCTTCTACTAACCCTGGGGTTCTTCATTTCTTTCTTTTCTAGTTGCTTTAGGTATAGAGTTAGATTATTTATTTATTTTTCTTGTTTCTTGAGGTATGCCTGTAGTGCTATGAACTTTCCCCTTAGGACTGCTTTTACAGTGTCCCACAGGTTTTGGGTTGTTGTGTTTTCATTTTCGTTTGTTTCTATGCAAATTTTGATTTCTTTTTTGATTTCTTCTGTATTTTGTTGGTTATTCAGCCACATGTTGTTCAGCCTCCATATGTTGGAATTTTTAATAGTTTTTCTCCTGTAATTGAGATCTAATCTTTCTGCATTGTGGTCAGAAAAGATGCTTGGAATGATTTCAATTTTTTTTCAATTTACCAAGGCTAGATTTATGGCCAGGATGTGATCTATCCTGGAGAAGATTCCGTGTGCACTTGAGAAAAAGGTGAAATTCATTGTTTTGGGATGAAATGTCCCAAATTGATGATATCAATTAGGTCTAACTGGTCTATTGTGTCATTTAAAGTTTGTGTTTTCTTGTTAATTTTCTGTTTAGTTGATTTATCCATAGGTGTGAGTGGGGTATTAAAGTCTCCCACTATTATTGTGTTATTGTTAATTTCTCCTTTCATACTCGTTAGTATTTGTCTTACATATTGCGGTGCTCCTATGTTGGGTGCATATATATTTATAATTGTTATATCTTCTTCTTGGATTGATCCTTTGATCATTATGTAGTGACCTTCTTTGTCTCTTTTCACAGTCTTTGTTTTAAAGTCTATTTTATCTGATATGAGTATTGCTACTCCTGCTTTCTTTTGGTCCCTATTTGCATGGAAAATCTTTTTCCAGCCCTTCACTTTCAGTCTGTATGTGTCCCCTGTTTTGACGTGGGTCTCTTGTAGACAACATATGTAGGGGTCTTGTTTTTGTATCCATTCAGCCAGTCTTTGTCTTTTGGTTGGGGCATTCAACCCATTTACGTTTAAGGTAATTATTGATAAGTATGATCCTGTTGCCATTTCCTTTATCGTTTTGGGTTCGAATTTATACACCGTTTTTGTGTTTCCTGTCTAGAGAATATCCTTTAGTATTTGTTGGAGAGCAGGTTTGGTGGTGCTGAATTCTCTCAGCTTTTGCTTGTCTGTAAAGCTTTTGGTTTCTCCTTCATACTTGAATGAGATCCTTGTTGGGTACAGTAATCTGGGCTATAGGTTATTTTCTTCCATCACTTTAGTATGTCTTGCCATTCCTTCTTGGCTTGGAGAGTTTCTATTGAAAGATCAGCTGTTATCCTTATGGGAATTCCCTTGTGTGTTATTTGTTGTTTTTCCCTTGCTGCTTTTAATATTTGTTCTTTGTGTTTGATCTTTGTTAATTTGATTAATGTGTGTTTTGGGGTGTTTCGCCTTGAGTTTATCTTGTTTGGGACTCTCTGGGTTTCTTGGACTTGAGTGATTATTTCCTTCCCCATTTTAGGGAAGTGTTCAACTATTATCTCCTCAAGTATTTTCTCATGGTCTTTCTTTTTGTCTTCTTCTTCTGGGACCCCTATGATTCGAATGTTGTAGCATTTAATATTATCCTGGAGGTCTCTGAGATTGTCCTCATTTCTTTTAATTTGTTTTTCTTTTTTCCTCTCTGATTCATTTATTTCTATCATTCTATCTTCTAATTCACTAATCCTATCTTCTGCCTCTATTATTCTATTTGTTGCCTCCAGAGTGTTTTTGATCTCATTTATTGCATTATTCATTATATATTGACTCTTTTTTATTTCTTCTAGGTCCTTGTTAAACCTTTCTTGCATCTTCTCAATCCTTGTCTCCAGGCTATTTATCTGTGATCCCATTTTGATTTCAAGATTTTGGATCAATTTCACTATCGTTATTCCGAATTCTTTATCAGGTAGATTCCCTATCTCTTCCTCTTTTGTTTGGTTTGGTGGGCATTTATCCTATTCCTTTACCTGCTGTGTATTCCTCTGTCTCTTCATCTTGTTTAAATTGCTGAGTTTGGGGTGTCCTTTCTGTATTCTGGCAGTTTGTGGAATTCTCTTTATTGTGGTGTTTCCTCACTGTGTGTGGGTTTGTACACGTGGCTTGTCAAAGTTTTTTGTTTACGGAAGCTTGTGTCAGTGTTCTGGTGTGTGGAGCTGGATTTCTTCTCTCTGGAGTGCAATGAAGTGTCCAGTAATGAGTTATGAGATGTCTATGGTTTTGGGATGACTTTGGGCAGCCTGTATATTGGAGCTCAGGACTGTGTTCCTGTGTTGCTGGAGAATTTGCTTGGTATGTCTTGCCCTGGAACTTGTTGGCCCTTGTGTGGTGCTTGGTTTCAGTGTAGGTATGGAGGCATTTGATGAGCCCCTGTCAATTAATGTTCACTGGAGTCAGGGTTTGGACTTAAGCCTCCTGCTTCCAGTTATTGGTCTTATTTTTACAGTAGTCTCAAAACTTCTTCTATACAGCACCATTGATAAAACATCTAGGTTAAAGATGAAAAGTTTCTCCACCGTGAGGGTCACCCAGAGAGGTTCACAGCGTTACATGGAGAAGAGAAGAGGGAGGAGGGAGTTAGAGGTGACCCGAATGAGATGAGGTGGAATCAATAGAGGAGAGAGTGGGCTAACCAGTAATCACTTCCTTATGTGCACTCCAAAACTAGACCACTCAGAGATGTTCATGGAGTTATACAGAGAAGAGAAGAGGGAGGAAGGAGACAGAGGTGGCCAGGAGGATAAAAGGGCAGAATGAAAAGGAGAGAGACAGGTCCAGCCAGTAATCAGTTCCCTAAGTGTTGTCCACCGTCTGGAACACACAGAAATTCACAGAGTTGGGTAGAGTAGAGAGGGGTTAGGGAGGAGACACAGGCGACCTGGTGGAGAAAAAGGAGAGTCCAAAGAGGGAGAGAGCAGTCAAGCCAGTAATCTTGCTCCCTAGTAAAAAATGGGTACTGAAGATTGGGTTCTTAAATGTACAAAATTGGTAACAAATACCTAAAAGCATAAATTAAAAATCTAGAGTAGAGTTTTGAATTTCAAAAATACAATGTTAAAGAAAAGAAGAAGGAAAAGAAAGAGAGAAAAAGAAAAAGAAAAAAAAGTCACAAAAATTATAAAGAAAATATAGGTACAAAATTGATAACAAATACCAAAAAGCAAAAGTTAAAAATCTAGAGTAGAGTTTGGAATTTCAAAAATACACTGTTAAAGAAAAGAAGAAGAAAAAGAAAGAGAAAAATTAAAACAAAAACAAAGTCACAAAAATTATAAAGAAGATATAGGTACAAAATTGATAACAAATACCAAAAAGCATAAATTAAAAATCTAGAGTAGACTTTGGAATTTCAGGAATACAATGTTAAAGAAAAGATGAAGAGAAAGAAAGAGAGAAAAAAAAAGTCACAAAAGTTATAAAAAAAAAAAAAGGTACAAAATTGATAACAAATACCAAAAAACTAAAATTAAAAATCTAGAGCAGAGTTTGGAATTTCAAAATACAATGTTAAAGAAAAGAAGAAGAAGGAAAAAAAAAAAAAAAAACAAGGTCACAAAAGTTATAAAATATATATATATATATATGAAGTTTGCCTTTTTAAAAAACAAAAGGGTCTCTTGTTGTTTTTTTTTTGCAAAGTAAAAAAGTGAAAAAGTAGGTTATAAAAGTGAAAATTAAAGGAGTAATAGAGGACTTAAAATTTTTTAAAAATTTAAAAAAAAAAGAAAGAATGAATGATCGTAAATGTAGTAAAAATATATATAGGACTTTCTCTGATGTTGTTGTGGGTATTGTAGGGTCAGTTCATTTTTGGCTAGTTCCTTGTTCTGGCTTATATTTCTCAAGATCTATAGGCCCCTTCCTATGTAGTCAGTACTAACCATGGGGTTTTAATCTATTGCCTGTTGCTTCCAAGGCGGTTCCCTCTGTTATAGCTTCTTCTGTTTGCCGGTCTCTTCAGTGTCTGATTTCTGCCCTGATACAAAGGGGGCAGTGGTGGACACTTTTTTTTTTTTTTTTTTTAAGGCTCACGTGTTCAATCGTGCTGTGGAGAGGGAGGGACGCTGCAAATAAGTAACACTGGCGTGTGCTCCCAGTGCCTCAGCCACACTGGGCCTGCCCCTGCTCACGGTGCGTGTAGTGTCCATTCCCACACTGCTCAGGCTCTAGGTTGCTCTGCCGGGAACCATCCGCAGCTGGCCCTGGGCTGCTTGCACCTCCCAGATATAAGCTGCTCAGGTTCAGGCACTCGGGTAGTCCTCAGAGGCACAGACTCAGTTGGGCCTGAGTTTTGTGCCCTTCCCAGGTCGGAGCAGCTCAGGTGATGAGGTGTTTGGTGAGCACGGTTGCTGCGACTTATCGCCTCCCCGCCGCTCGGTTATCTGGGTGTACAACTGGCGCACCTTCTCAGGTGGATGTTGACTGTCCAGAACCCCAAGAAGTTTTAGTTAGCAAAGAAGCCTGCTTACAGTTTTGTAGATAATGTCTCTCTGGGGCTGCGATTGCCCCCTTCTGGCTCTGGCTGCCTGTCACTGAAGGGGGATGGTCTGTAGCCGGCTATCTCTGTACAGTCCTTTGTTCTGTGCACGGGCCTGGCGGTGTCTTAGGTTAGGGCTGGCTTTTTGCGTGGTAGATATCCCACAGTCTGCTTTGCTAGCCCAAATTATTTCGCTCAGGTAGCGCTCGGGGTATTCAGGCCAGATCCTTACTCTAAGCGATGCAGCCCGTGCAGCGCATCCCTGCCCAGCCCCCACTTGCTAATGGCGGATGCAGGCGTCTGTGCTGCTTCTCTGCTGGGGGAATTACCGTGGGGCTGGTTATCTGTGGGTTTTAATTGTTTATTTATTTTTCCTCCTTGTTATGTTGCCCTCTGTGCTTCCAAGGCTCGGCACAGACTCGGCAGTGAGAATGTTTCCTGGTGTTTGGAAACTTCTCTCTTTTTATGATTCCCTTCCCGGGACGGAGCTCTGTCCCTCCCTCTTTTGTCTCTTTTTTTGTCTTTTATATTTTTTCCTACCTCCTTTCAAAGACAATGGGTTGCTTTTCTGTGTGCCTGATGTCCTCTGCCAGCATTCAGAAGTTGTTTTGTGGAATTTACTCGGCGTTTAAATGTTCTTCTGGTGAATTTGTGGGGGAGAAAGTGTTCTCCCTGTCCTATTCCTCCGCCATCTTAGCAGAATACCATGTTGAATAAAAGTGGAGAGACTGAGCATCCTCATCTTTTCCCTGGGTTTTAGGAAATGACCCTCAGCTTTTCACTGTTGAATGCAATGTTGGCTGGATGTTTCTTGTATGTGGCCTTTATTATGTTTAGGTATGTTTCCCCACTACATGGAGAGCTTTAACATAAACAGATATTGAATTTTATCAAAAGTTTTGCTTGCATCTATTGAGATAATAATATTATTTTTATTTCTCAATTTGTTGGTATGTATAACATTGATTCGCTGATATTGAAACATACTGGAATCCCTGAGAAAAGTCACAGTTGCTCATGGTGTGTAATCCTCTCAATGTATTGTTGAATTTGGTTTGCTAATATTTGATTGAGAATTTTTATACCTATTTTCATAAATGATATGGACTGTAATTTTCTTTTTATGTAATGTCTTTGATTTTGGCATCAGGATGATACTGACCTTGCAGAATAAGTTCAGAAGTGTCCTTCCTCTTCAATTTCTTTTGGGACTATTTTGAGAAGAATAAGTGTTAACTCTTTTGTAAATGGCAGAATTCACCTGTGAATCTGGCTATGGATTTTTATTTCTTGGGTTTTCAAGATACTGATTCAGTTTTAATATCAATAATCAGTCTGTTTGTATTTTTTTACTTTTTTCCTGATTTGGTTTTGAGAAATTGCATATTTCAAGGAATTTATCAGTTTCTTCTTGATTGTCCATTTTATTTGTGTGTAATATTCACAGTAATCTTTTTTAATTCTCTATATTTCTATGGCCTTTCCTCATTTGTTTCTGATTTATTGATTCAAACCCTCCTCTTTTTCTTGATGAATCTTTCTAGAGGTTTAGGAACTGTGTTTATCTTTTCAAATGATTAGCTCTTGGTTTCATTGATATTTTCTATTTTGTTTAGTATCTATTTCATTCATTTCTCTTCTGATCTTTATTGTTTCTTTCCTTCTACAAATTTTGGGTTGTGTTTATATTTATCATTCTAGTTTCTTTAGATTTATATTAGATTGCTTATTTGAGATTTTTCTTTTTTTCTGAGATAGGCCTGTATCACTATAAATTTCCCTCTTAGAATTGCTTTTGTTGAGTCTCGTACATATTGGATCATTTTATTTCCATTTTCATTTGTTTGCAGGTATTTTTTATATTGTCTTTGATTTCTTCAGAGACCCCTTGGTTGTTTTGTAACATATTGTTTAACCTCTAGCTATTTGTACTTCTGGCAGTTTTTTTTTTTTCCTGATAGTTGATTTTTAGTCTTGTACATTTGTACAACAAAAGACTCTTGTTATGATTTCAATGTTCTAATAACTCTGCATTTTTGTTCTCCACCTCATATTTTATATACTTTTGTTTTGTGTTTCTATTAACTACTTATTGCTGATACAGATAATGTTACTGTTTTTATTTTTTCATCTTCCCACTAGCACCTACTACCTTTACTATAAGTTTGCTTTTACCAGTAAACTTCTTTCTTCTGTAATTTTCTTATGTCTAATTGCAGTCTTTTCTTTTCATCTTAGAAAGTCCCTTTCATATCTCTTGTAAAGTAAGTTTAATGCTGCTGAACACATTATTTGCAGATCTCTAAAACTGGTGATCTATCCTATGATAGTCTTGCTGGATATGGTAGTTTTGGTTGTAATTTTTTCCCCCCTTTCATCACTTTGTGTATGTTGTATCACTCCCTTGTGGCCTGCAAACTTTCTGCAGTAACTGCTGATGGTCTTATGAGTCCCACTGTATGTAACTAGTGGCTTTTCTCATGATGCTTTTAAGATTCTTTATTTTATTTTTTTCCTATTTAAATTACAATGTGCTTTGGTTAGATCTCTTTTGGTTCATCTTATTTGGGAATCTGATTTCCAGGCCTGGAAGTCTGTTTTGTTCTCTAGGTTAGAAAGTTTCAGCTATTATTTCTTCAAATAAGACTCTGTCTCTCTCCATTTGGGATTCCTATAATGAGAATTTTGCTGCATTTGCTGTTGCCCAGATATCTCTTAATATACTCATTTTTAAAAATTCATTTTTTCTTTTTCCTGTGCTATTTGGGTGGTTTCCACTACTCTGTCTTCAGATCACTGATCTATTCTTTTGAATCCTCTAATCTGCTGTTGATTTTATCTAGTGTATTTTTCATTTCAGCTATTACATTCTTTAGTTCTATTTAGTTCTTCTTTAAATGTTCTACCTTTTTCTTAAAACTCTCACTTTTTTCATCCATTCTTCTCCAGAGTTTATTGAGCATCTTTATGGTCATTACCTTGAATGCTTTACTTGGTAGATTGCATACCTCCATTTTGTTTAGTGTTATTTTCTGAGATTTCATTTTGTTCCTTCTTTTGAAATGTATTTCTTTGTCTCCTCATTTTACCTAATTCTCTGTGCTTTTTTCCTAACATTAGGTATATTCCTGAGCTTGGAGAGGTAGTCTTATGTAGGAAAAGTCTTTGGGGCCCTGAAGCATGTAGGGTACATCCTACCCTCTGTAGGATCTGTACATCAGATATAAATGCTATAGGGATGTCCTTCTGTTGTAGCAAGCCCAACTACTGTGGGGACACTGGTAAGCAGGGCTAGTACCCCAACCTGGTCAGCTGTAAGTGCATTATGCAGTGGCTGCAGCCTACTATTTGGCAAGATGAAGTCCTGGGAAAGCCGGCTGCAGGGCCCAAAGGTACCTGGGCTGGTGCTATCATATACAGGAGCAGGATGAGATCCAGGTGTAGCAGCTGGGGCCCAGTGGGGCCTGGAGTTGGTGCTGTCATACTCATGGGTTGGTAAGCCTCTGGTGCTAGTAATCTATAAGGAGGACTCCAGTGTGGCACTTGGCAGTGGCATTTACATAGTAAAATGAACTTTCATAATGGCTCACACCAGCATCTATGTCCCCAAAATTGCCACCCCCCCCAACTCTCTGAGAGGTTCACAAAGACCAGCAAGTCAGTCTAATCCAGGCTTCTTTCCAATTATTGCCTTTGCCTTGGGACATGGAGCATGTGAGATTTTTGTGTGCCTATTAAGAACAAAATTTCTGTTTCCTATAACCCTACACTGTACTTTTATGTCAGATATTCTGGGGACTCATCTTCCAGATCAACAACTCCCATACTAAGGAGACAAATTGGTCCTTTATTCTTCTCCTTTTGATCATTAAGAAAAAAAATATGCATAAGTGCCGGGGTCCAGCCTCGGTTGATCGAGGGAGTTCGAAGCAGGGACGGCGTTGGCGAGGATCAGGATACGATAGCTTCAATTAGATATTAATTAGAGATGTAAGGAGAAATAGAATGAGGATAGCTCAGTAGGAAAATTCAGTGGAGAAAAGAGGCTGAGTAGCTTGGTTTATGCGGGGGACCAATAAAACTTCAAGACAAGAAGCTTGCACCACTTACATAGGCCGCAGGCGTCCTTCCCTTCTCCCAAAGGAGAGGAGACACTGAGGCCTCCCCGGTCGGATCTTAGAAGCCCAGGCAAAATTAGTAAGCTTGGTGGGTTCCGCGCTCCAGATGGAGACTCAGCCAGAGTGAGAGAGAGAGACATGGGGAGACCAGTATTTCGAGAAACTGATCCCAATTCTTTATTTTCCATGGTCTACTTTTATACACTGAGATGTTATGCAAAAGTCATGCGGGGTCAGCAGTCCTGACTTTTATCAAAGTCAGGTGCTTCATACAAATGTATACAGAGGTCTTAGGGGTGTTACATCATCTTCTGGCCAGGGGGGCCTGCTGACAATTTACGACCCTCTCCTTGTGACAGCGGTCAGTCAACCAGGACACTTATTTCTCCAGGGGTGATTATTCTCAAAACAGACGCCACCCAAATAAAGTTACATTCCTACAGGGTGAGGGTATAGTGGGTTTTAGTTAAGGAAAGAATTTACTTAGCCTAAGGTCTAACGTGATTAATATCAAAGGTTAATACTTATTTCTTCTATATATTCATTAATGTGTGTAAGGGCAGGGGATATGGAGACTTAGCAACAAACATTGGCTCAACAAATGGAAAACCCTTCACCAACACAATTTCTAATCAGCCCACTATACTTAGAGTTTTCTAACTTCTCTAAAGAACCTGTTTTTAGAGGGTTTAAAGCATCTCATGCCTTTCACGGTCGGGAGGCTGTGAGCAATCACATGTGGCCGGACGAGCCTGTCAGGCAGGCTAGAGAAACTTCAGAGGAGTTTGTAGGTTAAAACACTCTTGTCACGCCCAAGAGTTTTTATTGACTGGAGCTCTAGGTTAACTCCTTCTCCGAAAGAGGTGGTGGGGGACAGCCCCCCGTAAAGTCAGAGGTGTAGGTGAGAGCACAAAGTAGTAAAGTAGGCAGGCTCTGGTTATGGGGGTAGACGCTCGAGGATTTCCAGGGGGACCCCTGAGGCTGGATCCTGCCTTTGAGTATGCCGAGCCTCCTTCCTCATGACCTTTGACATGGGCGGAGTACCTCACTCTGGCCCCCAACACATAAGTGTATTTGACCTGGTATTTACATAGTAGCACCTAAATGTTTCCCCTATTTACTATTAAGAACAGGATCTCTGTTTCCTATAACCCTACACTGTACTTTTATGTCAGATATTCTGGGGACTCATCTTCCAGGTCAACAACTCCCATACTAAGGAGACAAATTGGTCCTTTATTATTGTCCTTTTGATCATTAAGAAAAAAAAATATGCATAAGTGTAAATTTTACCTGGTATTTACATAGTAACCCCTAAATTTTTCCCCTATTTACTTCATACTAGAAGTAAAAGACGGAGAAGGCAATGGCACCCCACTCCAGTACTCTTGCCTGGAAAATCCCATGGGCAGAGGAGCCTAGTAGGCTGCAGTCCATGGAGTCAGACATGACTGAGTGAATTCACTTTCACTTTTCACTTGCATGCATTGGAAAAGGAAATGGCAACCCACTCCAGTGTTCTTGCCTGGAGAATCCCAGGGACAGGGGAGCCTGGTGGGCTGCCATCTATGGGGTTGCACAGAGTCGGACACGACTGAAGCGACTTAGCAGCAGCAGCAGCAGAAGTAAAAGAATGTTCATTAATATATATATTTAAACTGTGATTTATTGTTTCAAGGTAAAGAGACCTTCATCTTTGATCCATGCAAATTTCAGTTCAGTTCAGTCGTTCAGTCATGTCAGACTCTTTGCAACCCCATGGACTGCAGCACGCCAGGCCTTCCTGTCCATCAAGTCCTGGAATCTACCCAAACTCATGTCCATTGAGTTAGTGATGCCATCCAACCATCTCATCCTCTGTCGTCCCCTCTGCTCCTGCCCACAATCTTTCCCAGCATCAGGGGCTTTTCCAGTGAGTCAGTTCTTTGCATCAGGTGGCCAAAGTATTGGAGTTTCAGCTTCATCAGTCCTTCCAATGAAACCCAGGACTGATCTTCTTTAGTATGGACTGGTTGGATCTCCTTGCAGTCCAAGGGACTCTCAAGAGTCTTCTCCAACACCTTAGTTCAAAAGCATCAATTATTTGGCGCTCAGCTTTATTTATAGTCCAACTCTCACATCCATATACGACTACTGGAAAAAACCATAACCTTGACTAGATGGACCTTTGTTGGCAAAGTAATGTCCCTGCTTTTTAATATGCTGTCTAGGTTGGTCAAAACCTTCCTTCCAAGGAATGAGCAGCTTTTAATTTCATGGCTGCCATCACCATCTGCAGTGATTTTGGAGTCCCCAAAACATAAAGTCCCACACTGTTTCCAATGTTTCCCCATCTATTTGCCATGAAGTGATGGGACTGGATGCCATCATCTTAGTTTTCTGAATGTTGATCTTTAAGCCAACTTTTTCTCTCTCCTTTTTCACTTTCATCAAGAGGCTCAGTTCTTCTTCACTTCTCCCATAATGGTGGTGTCATCTGCATATCTGAGGTTATTGATATTTCTCCTGGCAATCTTGATTCCAGCTTGTACAAAGCATAGAGGAATATATATCTTATTTAAAAGAATGTTATAAAGCAAGTTATGTACTGTTGACCAACACAATGTAAGATTTACTGCCATCTACCATCCTTGCACACAATTTCTTCTGCATCTTGAATTGGTAATTTTCTTCACAGAGAATAGATATGTTTTCTCCATCCTGATATTTCATTGTAGTTGTCATATCTTGAGTATTGGGGATCTGAGATGGAGGTGAGCGTTGTTGTATTTGTGCTTCTAAAAGTATTAAAATCTGACTTATTGATTAAAAATCCTGTTAAAATAGTAAAGGCATAATTTTCAATAAAAAGGCACTAATAATATAACATAAATGATAGAACAATAATGCTTATATATATATCATATTCTTAAGCTTATTTAGCACCCTAGTATATCATATTTGGTTTATAGTGTCATGGTCTTCCTTGTATGTTCTTCCTTTGGTCCATTTTGTGTCATATGTGTAAAACTGATTTTAATTATTTCTAATCATTAGGATGTTCTGAGTGAACTTCTCACTCAATTACAGGCACTAAATGAAATCTGATATCAGGGTCCTTAAATAAAAAACAAAACAGGTATCTATGATCAGATATATTGGTATTGGATTAAAACTCTCACAAGATTTTCTGTCAGTGGGAGCTGATTATCTAAAGGAGAAATTACACTTAGTTTATAATCAATTAATTTAAAACAGATTCTTGAAGAAGGTAAGACCTGGATTTGTTCACTGGTACTGTTCACAGAGTGTACTGTTTACAGTTTAGAACTATCATGGAGGTACAGTTTACTAACTCGCCTACACTGTTAAGGGATATACACATTGCTGAACGCACCTGCTTTAACAGGTTAGAGATCCAGGCTTTAGTTGTGTGACCAGCAGGGTATAAATGATCCTTCAGTGAACTGTGGGGTTCACAGGCGGCACTAGTGGTAACGAACCCTCCTGCTAATGTAGGAGACACAAGAGCTGCAGGTTCAATCCATGGGTAGGGAAGATCCCATGAAGAGGAGAATGGGAACCCACTCCTGTATTATTTTCTGGAAAATTCCATGGACAGAGAAGCATGGTGGGCTGTACAGTTAATCGGGTGGCAAAGAGTCAGACAAAACTGAGGAACTGAACCATACATATAGATCAGTGTTTTTCATTTTATAAAAAATATTTTTCTTACTCCATTGTGTATATGTACCACAGCTTTCTTATCCAATACATTTGAATCAGTTCTAATGAGGTGGATGAAACTGGAGCCTATTATACAGAGTGAAGTAAGCCAGAAGGAAAAACACCAATACAGTATACTAACGCATATATATGGAATTTAGAAAGATGGTAACAATAACCCTGTATACGAGACAGCAAAAGAGACACTGATGTATAGAACAGTCTTTTGGACGCTGTGGGAGAGGGAGAGGGTGGGATGATTTGGGAGAATGGCATTGAAACATGTATAATATCATATATGAAACGAGTCTCCAGTCCAGGTTTGGTGCACGATATTGGATGCTTGGGGCTGGTGCACTGGGACGACCCAGGTGGATGGTACAGGGAGAAAGGAGGGAGAAGGGTTCAGGATGGGGAACGCGTGTATACCTGTGGCGGATTCATGTTGATATATGGCAAAACCAATACAATATTGTAAAGTTTAAAAATAAAATAAAATTTAAAAATACTTTTCTTATTTATCTTTTAGATATCTTGCCATATTTTTTCAGTGTATTCTCAAGGATTTATTTTCTTCTATGTCTAGCTATTTTTGTCTAAATAATCTTAATTTGTACTTTCTTTTACATCTTTCCAGAAGCTGAACTAGCTACTAAATTTCCTTAAAAGCTGTCATTATGCAGACAAGTTGTTTATGTTCTTATGTTTTTAAAAATAATAATTGGTGCTTTAGTTATTTTTTCTTACATGTTCTTTGGGTTATATTCTTTTCTAGATTCTAGACTGTAATGCCTATTTATTTTAGTTTGCTATTTCTTTATAGCATGGTTTAAAGCTATAAACATCGTTGCTCTTTTCTGTATGCCATTGATTTCAATGTGTACTGCTATTATTGCCATTTTCTTTTTCTGTTAGTAAATAAATTTGGTTTCCCCAGATTTGCGAGATGAGGGAATAAGCTTGTAGCTAGTCTGCTTTTATTATTTTATTTTTGCCTCTAATTTAGAAAGAATGATTTTAGAAGATTAATTACTTCAAATATCAGGAGAATTTATTACATAAAAGAAATCCACTCTTTTAAATTAACTGTATTATTATAAGACAATGTAGACTTCAAGACAAGGAATATTAAAAATTTTAAAGAAATAGTTTATACTTATAAAAAGATTAATTCACAAGGATGAGCATTCATAGAAGTATATGTATCCAAAAATAAATGAAGGAAAGATGGATAGAACTAAAGGAAGAAATAGACAAATTCACAATCCTGGTTAATCATACTGAGAGCCTTCTTACTTTGATTGATAGAACAATTAGAAAAATATTTAAAGACATAGATGAATTTGAAGAACATATGAATCTTTTTAACCTGATCCAGCAGTTGGAGTATATATATGCTTTTATCTAAAAATGGAACTTTCACGAAGATAGAAAGTATGCTGTGCAATAACAAAACATGAAAAAAGGCAAAATATTGAAATTTTACAGTGTGTTCTGTGACAACAGAATTAGATTAGAAATGATTAAGAATAAATTATTTCTGTGAACATCTACTATACTCATTAAATTGGAAACAAGAAATAAGTGTAGTAATTTATATAATGATCATACTGCAAAAAAGCTCTTTAAAAGAGAGCAAATGATTTTACATAGATTTAAAGAGAAAAAAATGGATGTAAAGTTTTTTGAGATACAGCTAAAGAGTACTTAAAAGTATAATTTACAGGTTATATTTGTAAAAGAATTGTTTAAATGCATGTGTTAATTTTCTATCTTAAGATATGAGAAAGTAATATTTTTAAAAAAGCAAGTAATTTTAAGGAAGGAAATAATAAGTCCACAGAATATAAAATGTTGTATACCATCTACCAGTGTAAGGAATAGGACAAAGATGGTTATAGTCACTACTTTCTTCAACAGTTTAAAGTCTTGACCCATATAATAAGAAAGTTTAAGAAATCAAAGTAAAAATGAATTGGCAGAATAAAAATCTTGTATTTACAATGATATAATTGCCAGGAGAAATACTGTTAACAGATCCACAAAACGATTCCTAATATGAATAAGGCAATATAGTACACAGTATAAAATCTATATACAAAAATCAAGTGCATTAATTCATATTTGCAACAAATCAGATAGAAAATGTAACATTGAAGAACTGTATTTGTGATGTTATAAATAAAATATGAATAATTTTTAGAAGTGTAATTTTCTATATTTAAGACATTTCTAGGAAAACAGGAGTAGAAGCAAATGATTGAAGAGATATATCATGTTTATGGATTGAACACTCCATATGGTTAACATGTCAATTCTCCCTAACTTGTCTTTCCCTATACAATACCGTCCCTTTAATTATATAAACGGATATTTTATAGAAATTAATAAGCTTTCCTTAACATTTCTATGTTACTGAAAAGACCTGAATAACTAAAACAATCTTGAATAAGAACACAATTGAAAATGTGCAACATACTCCAAGACTTACTATAAAACTGTAGTTATCAAGGCAAAGTGGTTAGAGTAAGAAGAGATGGACAAATGGACTAAATAGAGAACCAGAAATAAATCAGCATTTCCATAGTGAGTTGATTTTCATTTCAAAGTCTATTCCATTCATGTTGTTAGAACTGACTACTCATAATTTTTAAAATGACACTAAACCCCACTTACTCAAAAATTAATATAAGGTAGATGGAATACATAAATAGATATTCTAAAACTATAAAGCTTCCAGAAGAAAACGTAGTACACATGCATTTTACTACATATAAATGTGACTTGCTTCCCTTTAAAAAGAACTGTAAACATGTTGAATGGTACACAGTAGATTTCTTTTTGTATTGAAATGAAGCTACTTTCTTAGGTTTTTTTTAGGTATTTCTTAGGTTTGTAGAGATTGATAAAAGTATTGAAGATAGTGAGTCAAGGTATCCTGCAGTTGCAGAAGAGAAATACGTGTGTGAAAAGCGAAACACTGGAATGAACCCTGTGCTATTCAGTTGGAATTGGTGGTGTCAGTGCAACTCAGAATTTTTTAGACAACTATAAATAAATAGATGTCTAGATAGATAGATGCATAGGAAGATAGATGCATAGATAAATATATAATAGTTTCAGGCATAGGCACAATTGTGTGTAATATGTCAAATAAGAAACATTGATTTTCCTATAGTAATGAGCACACTTACTGCCCAGATGTTAATTTAAAGCCATCAAATTTCTGCATGGTTCAGTACATAATTAATTGACTAGTGCACATGATGCAGTTCATATTTAGAGACAGTGTTTTGGAGTTTCTAAATTATCTTCCAGCTTGATAAATAACTAGATGTCTTTAAAAGACACAAAGACACTACTTGTAAAAGTTAGAAAGAAATAGAATGAATTTTTGTAAATATTATATGCAAGAGCTTACCTCTACAGGTTACCTCAGGGTCCCACCATTTATACAGATTGAATGTTTATGTTTTCCTCGACATCTGTACCTTATTTTGGTATTATGATCAAATTCATCTCATTTGACCGGTCTGCCTCATGTACACTTAATCTTAATGGTTTACACTTCTGAAGTTCATCTGTTGCTATAAAAGGAAAATATCCCTTGAAAGGACTAACCAAAGCATCTATTGCTACAAAAAGTAACTATGGAGTAAAGAGTATGATTAAATTAGAATGTTTGTCTATAAAGTCCACCAACCAAGTTTTTCTTGATCATAATGCATGAAATGGGATATTAAGTGTGCACATAAGTACTGCATTCAGTCTGTGAAGTTTCAGAGAAAGTACCCATTATAAAGATATTGTGCACTGTGGGGCTGGAAAAGCATCAGAGATTCACTTTTGGGATGATCTACACAGTAAATAGTCATCATCTGACCAAATTTGGTCCTATACTTGATTCTGTGCAAATGTTCACATTCATTTGTTTTTTGATCTCAGGCAGTTCTGCATTATTTTTAATTCACAATCTTAAAACATTAAAAATGATTATAGAAATAAAATATATAGTTTCTTATTTAAATGTATTTTTCACGAAAGATGATGTAATTTAATAAGAAAAATACCTATATTATATTGAATATATTTAAGCAGATCTCTTGCATGATTCCCCAAAAAACAAGAAAGACCTGAAATAAGAAACTAGGGCTTAAAGTTGCCACCTTTTTTCCAGTATATACTCTGAGACTGTTAGAAACTGTTTTTCACTCCAGGTTATCATATAACTTGGGTTTCCCAGGTGGTTTAGACGTTAAAGAATCTGCCTGCAATGCAGGATACCCAGGTTTGATCCCTGGCTCAGGAAGATCCTCTGGAAAAGTGAATGGCAACCCACTCCATTATTCTTGCCTGGGGAATCCCATGGGCAGATGAGCCTGGTAGGCTATAGTCCATAGGGTCGCAATGAGTCAAGACACGACTGAGCAGCTAACACTAACTAACAAGAAATTTTTGCTGGCCTTTGCAGGAGTTCAGTATGGTCTATGAAAGCATTTTATATAGCTATATATTTCAAATATTCAATACATCTTGGAGTTCTTTTAGAATTTGACAAAATATCAGTGTAGGTCTTTGGTAGTGTTCCTGCATTAAACTGTTAATGATCAGAGTCAAGGGAGGATGAACAGCATAAAGAAAAAGTCAGGTGACTGGCCAAAGAAAGTAATGATTTCAAAATGCAACCCTGGAAAAATAAAATAAGGAGATGAATTCAAAACACACTAGAGGCTTGAGAATTTACCCTGCTTTTAGGAGTGGTCCAGAGTACTGAGGGAAACAAAACAAGGTAGCAATCTTCAAGAAGTGGTAACTGAAAGCAGATAGAGTTGTTTCTGGAAGGAAAACCAATTTGCTTCTTCAGAGAAAATAAACATGAGAAGAGTGAAAAGCTAGACTAGAGGGAGGTACAAAATAAAAATAGAGAGGATAATAAGGCCTGTTATAGCTGAAAGAGATTGTTTTACACTGAATACAGTTATAGGATTAATCTTAAGAAAGAAAACTCTGAGATCTGAAAATTCTGAGAGTAATGATTGAAGCAGAAGTTGCGGTAGAAGGCAGAAAGAACAGCTGAGAATTTTCTTGCCTAATGTTACCCTGGGTTTTTCTGACAGGAAATGAGGTGAGCTCATTTGCAGAGAGAGAAGAGGGGAAAATGCGGTTTGATTTTGAAAAACTGGAAATATCATTGACAAGAATGTGTTTAGGAAAAGCAAAGATAAATAAGCACTGAAATTTATTGACTAACTCAATAAATCCCTATTGAATATCTCCCATCTGTCAGCCTGTTTTGGGGTATAGACAGTATGTCATGGAACAAAACAGCTGTGAGTCCTCACTCTCACAGAGACTGAGCCTAAGCCCTACCTTCTTCTTGGAATAACTAATGACTAGAAATCTGATGAGTAAATAAGTCTGGACAGCCAGGGCTGTCTTTGAATGCAGAAAACCATGAATATGGAAAACCACAGGAAAGAATTTATTCTAAGAGAAATGTGAAAGAAGGTAACTAAGATTCTTCTGGTCAGTCATCAAGATGGTCACTCAAAGGTCAGGACAAGTCACTTACAGGGAAATATGTCAGTCAGGGCAGATTCCTGGCCCCACCCCAAGTGCCTCCAATGACAGAGTTACCTACTGACAGGGAGGGCTTGAACCCATCCTCCCCCAGCATAGTAAATTCTCTTTGCTGAATTTGAAACAGACTGAGAAATTATAGTTATCAGAAGGTTTGAGAGACGTAAAACTCCTACAGGAATGTATCAAATGGATATTTTCTCAACTGTAATTCCTGGTTTCAAAGGTCTTAAAAGAAAGAGTATCATATAAAAACAAAAATGGTATTTCTGAAATGCTAGTTATATTTTCCTGGTAACTACTACTCACAGTTTGATCACATGAGTATTTATCAATCAGTAAGATATAGCTTCACACTTGTCAAGATAAATGATGTTAATATCAAGACAGAAAGATTCATAAAATTCTATTACTAGTTTATCTTTTTCCTCTTTAGCACATATTAAACTATAAACAACATGCTTACAATGATTATAATTTAAGATCTTACATTTTCAAGGGTAACTCTAAATTTCAACATTATGGCTGCAAATACTAAATGTCAAATTTAAATATGAAACAAAATGAGTAAACACATTCAAGGCCACAAAGGCAAATTCTAAGTGTCTTTATTACGTATATGATATATAAATATCTTTATATTTAAAGATATATGAGATATAAATACCTTCTTGCTGTACATGTAAGTATTGGAGAAGGAAATGGCAACCCACTCCAGTGTTCTTGCATGGAGAATCCCAGGGACGGGGGAAGCTGGTGGGCTGCTGTCTATGGGGTCGCACAGAATCGGACATGACTGAAGCGACTTAGCAGCAGCAGCAGTACCTTTCAGCATCTTCTCTTGCTGTACTTTAACTACTAATACATTTTATTTATTCTGATTCAATTTATTAATATTTTATTTTATTTTTTACCTTTATAGTATTGTATTGGTTTTGCCATATATCAACATGAATCTGCCACAGGTATACACGTGTTCCCCATCCTGAACACTCCTTCGTCCTCCCTCCCCATACCATCCCTCTGGGTTGTCCCAGTGCACCAGCCCCAAGCATCTTTGTCCCTGAAATTTTTTAAAATTTATGAAATTCGTGACATTGTTACATATTATCAACAATTGCATTATTCTCATTTAGAATCTTCCTATTTTGTTAAGTAATTTATAAAATCCCAAACTGGAATTTAAAAATTAGATTCTTTCCAAAATAGAACATTCATGCTACCTAAAAGTCAAGGATTATTATCTAATCATGGGTTTGGGTAGACTCTGGCAGTTGGTGATGGATAGGGAGGCCTGATGTGCTGTGGTTCATGAGGTCGCAAAGAGTTGGACACGACTGAGCTACTGAACTGAACTGATTACCTAATCATAAAGTTGCTGTTGTTTAGTCTCTAAGTTGTGTCCAACTCTTTGTGACTCCATGGACTGTAGTCTGCCAGGCTTCTCTGTCCATGCAATTTCCCAGGTAAGAATACTGGAGTGGGTTTCCATTTCTTTCTCCAGGGGATTCCCCCGACCCAGGGATCAAACCTGAGTCTCTTGCATTGGCAGGTGGATTCTTTACTACAGAGTCACCAGGGAAGCCCAATCATAAAGCTAGATGTAAGTTAATGACTTTTTAAAGTAATGCCACAAAAAATAACTCAATAAATTTGTTTTTTTTAAATTTTTTAAATATAAATTTATTTATTTTAATTGGAGGTTAATTACTTTACAATATTGTATTGGTTTTGCCATACATCAGCATGAATCCACCACAGGTATACACGTTTTTGTTTTAATGCTGAGTTTTGTAACTTAGTTGAAAAGATCACTCTTGATGAGAACCTTTGGGATTCCTTTCCTAAAATGTTACTCCAAAGTTCCACATAGCAATACTTCTATTGGTATGTGTTTTCCTTTATATATTTTGTGCTTATCTTTAGAAAAAAATTCATTTATTTATTTTTGGCTGTGCTAGGTCTTCGTTGCTGTGCACAGACTTTCTCTGGTTGTGGCAAGTGGGGCTAGTTGTGATGCTCAGGCTTCTGATTGAAGTGCTTCTTTTGTTGAGTAGCATGGACTCTTGGCATGCAGGCTTTAGCAGCTGCAACATTTGGCTCAGTAGTTGTGGCACATGGGATTAGTTGCCTCACAGCATGTGGAATCTTCCAGGACCAGAGACCCAACCTGGGTTTCCTGCAGTGGCAGGAGGACTCTTATTCACTGGTCCTCCAGGTAAGTCTTTTGTGCTTATCTTATATAAAATTCTTATTTTATTGTAATGTATTGTATTTATTCTTATTTGTTGCAATTCTAACAAAAATAAGACTAGATCTTGGCTGTAGGGGATTTTCCAACTGTTGTCTTCACATAAAGAGAGTGCCTGTAAGAAAGCCATTATGGTCTGAAAAGCTTCCCCTTAGAATAAATTTCAAATTTTATAATATCAATTTCTTACCTACATGTCCAATGTCATCCATCTCCCCCTGGAATCCATTCATAATTTTTGAAAGAGGTCAATTTCTTTGGTGCCTCAACTGCTGCATAGACTCCTGTCTTTATGCTGATGAACGGTTTCCACCCTTTCTTTAATAGATATCTTCCTACATGAACTAGAGCCTCAGCCCCTCCTACTTTGAAGTGCTTGGATATTTTTGTTCTTCAAATACACTTGTTTGAAAAAATATAGAAGTATTGTTACCTTTCAATTCATTATTTACCTTAATTCATTGTTTTGTTTTTCATACTAGACTGATAATTCTTGAAAGGCAGATTCCTGGCTTGTGTCTTTCACCATTTTCTCTTGGTCTAGTTAGTTAGTTCAGTCAATCAGTCGTGTCTAACTGCAACCCTATGGACTGAAGTATGCCAGTCTTCCCTGTTCATCATCAACTGCCAGAGCTTACTCAAACTCGAGTCCACTGAGTCAGTGATATCAGCCAACCATTTTATCCTATGTCATCCCCTTCTCCTCCTGCATTCCAACTTTTGCAGCATCAGGGTCTTTTCAAATGAGTCAGCTCTTCTCATCAGGTGGCCAAAGTATTGGAGTTTCAGCTTCAGCATCAGTCCTTCCAATGAATATTCAGGAATGATTTCCTTTAGGATGGACTGGTTGGATCTCCTTGCAGTCCAAGGGACTCTCAAGAGTCTTCTCCAACACCACAGCTCAAAAGCATCAATTCTTCAGTGCTCAGCTTTCTTTATAGTCCAACTCTCACATCCACATATGTCTACTAGAAAAATCATAGCTTTGACTAGATGAACCTTTGTTGGCAAAGTAATGTCTCTGCTTTTTAATATGCTGTCTAGGTTGGTCATAACTTTTCTTTCAAGAAGGAAGCATCTTTTAATTTCAAGGCTGCAGTCACCATCTGAAGTGATTTTGGAGCCCCTCAAAATAAAGTCTGTCACTGTTTCCACTGTTTCCCCATCTATTTCCCATGAAATGATGGGACCAGATGCCATGATCAAAGTTTTCTGAATGTTGAGCTTTAAGCCAACTTTTTCACTCTCCTCTTTCACTTTCATCAAGAGGCTCTTTATTTTTTTTTAAATTTTATTTTATTTTTAAACTTTACATATTGTATTAGTTTTGCCAAATATCAAAATGAATCCGCCACAGGTATACACGTGTTCCCCATCCTGAACCCTCCTCCCTCCTCCCTCCCCATACCATCCCTCTGGGTCGTCCCAGTGCACTAGCCCCAAGCATCCAGTATCGTGCATCGAACCTGGACTGGCAACTCGTTTCTTACATGATATTTTACATGTTTCAATGTCATTCTCCCAAATCTTCCCACCCTCTCCCTCTCCCACAGAGTCCATAAGACTGTTCTACACATCAGAGCTCTCTTTAGTTCTTTGCTTTCTGCTATAAGTGTGGTGTCATCTGCATATCTAAGGTTATTATTATTTGTCCCAGCAATCTTGATTCCAGCTTGTGTTTCATCCAGCCCACCGTTTCTCATGATGTACTCTGCATATAAGTTAAATAAACAGGGTGACAATATTCAGCCTTGATGTACTTCTTTCCCTATTTGGAACCAGTCTGTTGTTTCATGTCCAGTTCTAACTGTTGCTTCTTGACCTGCATACAGACTTCTCAGGAGACAGGTCAGGTGGTCTGGTATTCCCATTTTTCCAGTTTGCTGTGATCCACACAATCAAAGGCTTTCACATAGTCAATACAGCAGAAGTAGACGTTTTTCTGGAACTCTCTCCTTTTTTCCATGATCCAACAGATGTTGGCAATTTGGTCTCTGGTTCCTCTGCCTTTTCTAAATCCAGCTTGAACATCTGGAAGTTCATGGTTCATGTACTGTTGAAGTCTGGCTTGGAGAATTTTGAACATTACTTTGCTAGTATGTGAGATGAGTGCAATTGTGCAGTAGTTTGAGCATTCTTTGGCAATGACTTTCTTTGGGATTGGAAAGAAAGCTGACCTTTTTCACATATGAGGTGTTTGCTGACAGCCTGAAAAGTGAAATTTACCTGGGCTCTAACATTGTCGAATAAGCCTATCTCATTTCTATAATAAACTCACCCTGTGTGTTGGTCTGAAATCTCTATTTTCAGGCTTTTCTTCTCTACCCAGAGTTCCTTCTCCTTCTTTGCCTGTGCACCACTCAGTCTCATGTGAGTTTGTTTCCTTCCTCAAAGGAAAACAGGAACCATCAGCACCTGTTTCTTTTCAACATTAGATTTACATACCCATTTCCCTTCCTTCACCTGACAGAAAGTGGAAAGTAGAGCAGTTGTCACCAAAGCCCAGAACTTTCTCAGCCCCACTGGTTCCTCTCCCACCTGTGTTCTGTCTCTGCCCACTTCCCTTTCTAGCTCACCCGCTTCACACTCGCATCTTTCCCATTAAAACCATACTTCATTCAGTGCATAATTCTCCAAGCAATATCTCCTGAACCTCCTGTTCTCTGCCACAACCAAACCTTTGAAATAGTTATGCCTGCATGCTATAGTAAGTTTCTTTTTTCTTTTTTTTTTTTTTACTTACGGTTATGGTTTATTACAGTGAAAAGCTACAGTTGTTTTTTTTTTATTTTTATTTTTTTAAATTTTATTTTATTTTTAAACTTTACATAATTGTATTAGTTTTGCCAAATATCAAAATGAATCTGCCACAGGTATACATGTGTTCCCCATCCTGAATCCTCCTCCCTCCTCCCTCCCCATACCATCCCTCTGGGTCGTCCCAGTGCACCAGCCCCAAGCATCCAGTATCGTGCATCGAACCTGGACTGGCAACTCATTTCATACATGATATTTTACATGTTTCAATGCCATTCTCCCAAATCTTCCCACCCTCTCCCTCTCCCACAGAGTCCATAAGACTGTTCTATACATCAGTATCTCTTTTGCTGTAAGTTTCTAAATCATTTTCTCAGCAGGTTCTATGCAGGTTTTGCTGTATTTACTCCATCCCAAACAGTCTCTATTACATTTATTGTTGGCCTCTATATAGCCAAATTCATCACATTTTTGTAGTCTTCTAACTGGACGTATCAACTGAATTAGAACTATTTACCACTGTTCACTTTTCTAATGATGTAATTATGTTACAATTTCCTTAAACTGATTGTATGACATGAACATGTGTGCTAAGTTGCTTCACTCGTGTCCCACCCTTTGCAACTCCATGAGCAGTAGCCCACCAGGCTCTTCTATCCATGGGATTCTCCAGCCAAAAATACCATAGTGGGTTGCCATGCCCTCATCCAGGGGATCTTCCAGGGTTGGAACGCTGATCTCTTTATGTCTCTTGCCTTGGCAGATGGGTCCTTTGCCAGTAGCACCACCTGGGAATCCTAGTTGTATGACAGGCATTGCCAAAATAATTTTACATGAATAATTTATTAACTAAAAAATCCTTTGAAATATTAGAGCGTTTGTAAATATAAAATCATTTTACAGATTAGGAAGAATGAAAAAGCTTAAAATAAGCTTGGTTGTTACCCTTAGACAGCAATAGTCATTTCAGCCTGATTCCTCAAGAACCAGTGTTAATCAATCTACTGTATTTTGTCTTTCTTAAATCATTTTCTTCTCTCCACATTTATGAAACATTCACTCTGACATGTCTACCCTAAATTCTCTGGGTCCTCCATTTTTCTGTCTACTTTGCCATCTATTCCTCTTCTGTTGGACACCTCAGTTTCAGAATGCTTCAGGGCTCAGTCTTGAGCTCTTTTCTATTTTCATTCCACGTTCTTTTCCAACTCAATGTCACCTTTTACAGAGTGGTAATCTCCCATGCATATCTCCTGAGTAGATTCATGTATTAATACTGTAGTTGGCATATCCAGTGTTTATGGTCCATGGGCAGGCCAACCACAAGATGTTCAAGTCAAAGTTGTGATGCTTTTCCCAAAGTCTTCTCTGTCCTGCCCACCTACAAAGTTATTTCCATTTACTTTCTTGCTTATTTATAAATGGTAAACAAGTATGTAAATTCCTTCACCTTTTAGTCTCTCTGACACTCAGTGTTTAATGGCATTATCTATGCTTTCTACCAGGGAAATATATACCAAATCCCCTCTCTGCATCTCTTCAGTCATGACCCTATCTAATCCCCACTCTTTCTCACCCTGTATGAGTCTTCTCTTGTCCATCATAAGTATATCATACAGAAAAACGTTGAAAAACCCAAATAAAATTATATCACTCCTTTCCTTAAAATTCTTTATGGCTTTTCATCAATCATAAAATCAATCCAAATGTTAATATGCCTTGAAATAACCCAGATAATCTTTCCTTTGCTTCCTATCAGCCTCAGCTCATAAAATTCTCCCACATCTTGAGTAGAATCTATTCACCTTGACATTTTCCAAATATTGGTTTGTTGCCAAAGCTCTGCACAAAACTCTTCCCTTGCCTTGGGATGCTCATCATTGACTCAGCTTCCCAGAGGCTGAACCTCTGTTTCTAGCTGATTGGCAAACATAAAAGATATCCATATCATTGTCCTCAATTTTTGTCCAAGATGGAAAATGAAGAGTTACTCTCAGGGCCTGCAGAAATTAACATTCAAAGTAGGAGGCATAAACAGAAACTCAGGATCAAAATAATTCAAAAGGTTGTAAGACACTATCATTCTTGTAATGAGTGAGTTTTGGACTTCAAAACATCCCCTCCTTCCAGTTTACATCAAATTAGAAGGAAAAACCTTAATTTTAATAATCATTCCTTAAAAATGACTTTAGACCAGTCAAATTTATTAAAAAAATAAAATATTTCTGACAATTAATGTTAATCCTGTTCATCTTGAAGAAAAGAACATCTGAAAAAGAGCACTTAGCATAAGATGTATGTTTATCAGGCCAGCTATCCTCACCACACACTATGGAGACTGTGGTGCCTCCATCTCAGTTCTCATACTCATCCAGGTATTAATAATTCAGCCTGAACCACATGCCATCACTCTTGACTCAGTTCAGTTCAGTCACTCATTCTTGTCCAACTCTTTGTGGCCCCATGGACTACAGCATGCCAGACTTCCCTGTCTATCACCAACTCCCAGAGCTTACTCAAACTCATGTCCATTGAATCGGTGATGCCATCCAACCATCTCATCCTCTGTTGTCCCCTTCTCCTCCTGCCCTCAATCTTTCTCAGCATCAGGGTCTTTTCAAATGAGTCAGTTCTTCACATCAGGTGGCCAAAGTATTGGAGTTTCAGCTTCAGCATCAGTCCTTCCAATGAATATTCAATACTGATTTCCTTTAGGATTGACTAGTTTGATCTCCTTGCAGTCCAAGGAACTCTCAAGGGTCTTCTCCAACACCACTTTTCTTGGCTCCGGAATTCTCAAATACTGGCCTGTCACTGGACTCTAAGGGATAATGGGATCAAAAATTCATTTCTAATATTAATTAGTTGGCAGTCTGACTGAGTCCCACCTCAAGGGGAAAGGGACTTTCCAATTAGTATGTACAAAGGATTGAAAAAATCCAAGAATACCAGTTATAGATTACTGTTCTGAATTAATTATACAAAATAAAAAAACATTTTCTCAACACTTAATGTCTCTGAAATATTTATTTTTTGACTATTTTTCTTAATTTAATTATACTTATGCATTTTCCCATGCTAGTAATAAAATAAGCCACTACAGATGTGTTATATTGTTTTATAGCAGTATTTTCTGAATTAATATGCAAAACTTAGAAGCTGTGACATATACACCAAAGAAAACTTAATTGGGAAAAATAATAATTTTCAACAAGGCAAGTCAATTTTTAAAGATTAAATAAAATTCTACTGTAAAACACACTAATTTTTAAAGTTCATATGCTGAGTTTGCTTTCCCAAATATATTTCTAATGGTTGTATATTCTTTTATTCTTATCAAGATCAAATGCAGAGATAGTTCTATTGTTTATAACTAGTTACAAGAAAGTAAAATGTTAAAGAATGGTCTTAATTTTCACTAATACTGCAATAGAGTGATAGTAACAAAGATTTAAGTAATTTATTTCAAATTTCATAATGTATCACATAGCCAGCTAGCTTAAAACTTTAAGAAATTAAAGCAAAACTATACTAGTTAAAAAATAATAATAGACACCTCCTCTCTTCTATAAAAGAGGGTTAGAGTGAATTGATCACAAATTAGTATAAAATGAGTTTGATATGGGGTCAAAGTACCCCAACTTCAAAAATACCACTGCGTGACTTTGCGATGAATAAGATAAACTCAGCAAGCTGTTCGTAGAAAATCTTCATAAACATCTGTGTGGTGGTACAGGAAAACTTTCAGCGCAGCCGAATTTGTCCCACTCTAGAAGTGTTTCTCTATCTCCATTAACTAGAGGTTTATGAGGACTTCATAAGAGAATTTTTCACAAGTTCATCTATCCTAGAGTTTCTAACATATAAATCATACATCATATTATTTGAAGATTATGCACTATGGACTCATGCCTTTGCTTAAGAACATAACTTTTAGGCTTAGGAGAAAAGACTCTGACATAAAACTCTCCTAAGATAGAAGTAGATACAATTAGCATAAAGGTCTCAGCTAGAAATAAATGAGTTTATATCAGAAAACTGGTAAGACTCCTAGCTAAATTAGTTTTTAATCACAGGATGTTTTAAAGTGAAAAAGCCTTGAACTGAAGGGTGTGATGATATTTTAACCTACTAGTAATTAATCTGGGAGGAGGAGACCAGCCTTTCTCTGTTCAGCTTATTGTGTTCTAATTATTTTGAAGTCTGTAGCCATCATAGCAGAAAACCCTTACAGTTTTACCCTATAAATAATTTTCTTTACGACTTGGGTTATATCCATTTTCCAAAGAATTGAAAGTACATTTTTCCTAAGGATCATAAAAATAATATGAAAGAAAAATTAACATGAATTTGGTAAAATAACGCATCTAAAATTAACTTTATAGTACTTACACAAGAATGTATTAGTATTCAAATATAACATGTAACTTAATAGAAATGAAAACTATTACCACATGCTTGTTAAAAATTAAATATCAACATTTCATGTTATTTATCTTCAGTTTTTATGATTAAAATATGTATAAATGATGCAGATATAATTGTCATGTGATTTCCATGAAGAGCTCCTTATGAAAGGAAGAACTACTTGAGGGTTTTTGCTCATAGAACTTATCCCTTGGCCTTATTTTTCTTTTGACAATAGTATAAACCCATACGTACTGTTGTGTCTCTCTGTTTGAAAGATTTATACATAGAAAATTAAAATGATTTACTTGTTGAGGCATGGTACTTATGTAAACCAACCTTATGCTATGCAAATCATGAAATCACAGGAAATTTGTGAAGAAGTCACAAAATATTGATCACAGCGATAAGAGAACTGTTTACCTACACAAGCTGGAAAGTATCCTCTATATACATAATATAGTCTTCCATGTTTTATTACTGGAAAATCACAGGATTTCATGTGGAATAAAAATTAAAGTATGAATAATGGTTTACCTTACTAAGCAATCAAATTAGAAATTTTTTCGTCTATTAATATATTCTCTTATTAACTTAATTACTCATTGCATTAGGATTTCTAGGTAAAGAAAAGTTATAGAAAATTCAGATGACTGAATTTTTTCAGTTATCTGATTTTTTTAAACAAGTACCTGAATTGGAGGTACTTATTAATGAAGATTAAATTATGTCTTGTGGGTTGTATTATGTAAAATTATGTAATTTTGTATGTGGGCTCTCTTGAAAGAAAACTATACAGACGTATTGAATGAATTCTCCATGGTCCTAGCCTTGGTTGACTAAATTAATATCCTAACAGATGAAAGTACAGATTTATCCTACAACTCATCTGCTTTCTTTTTCTTTCTTTCCCATTCTCCTCAGAAACCAGAATCCTGATGTCTATTTTCAGATCAAGTCAATTGTCAGAAGAAAACAGGTTTTTGTTTTTTGAATAATATCATTCTATTAACTAAAAATTTATGATAAATACAGAGAAGCACAATTTTCCATTGATCACATCACACAGAAAAATAACATCCTTGTTTATCCCTCAAACTAGACATTAAGATATATTTTACCTTCTTACCCAACCAGAGAAACAAACAATGAATAATTCTTAATATCCAAATGATTGAGGTCAGGGGAACCATTTGAATGTTTATATCTAAATTTAATTGGAGAATGATGCATTTTTCACTATTTCTTATTAATATTTAAAATGAGATGTAGTATAATTACATTTTACTGTTATTTTTACTGAGTAATTTTCAAATGTATGCTTGCTTTGTGAATTATAAACTTTGAATTTTTGCATATCTTAATCCCTTTCTTTAACAAAGACCGGGACCTTTAACAAAGGTCAATGATACCTTCTCTGGTCCTATACTCTTATTTCTTTCATCACTGATAGAGTCTCTAAACTTTTTTGAAGCTTCTCCACATTTTTAAGTTTGAAATGCTTATTTAGTCTCATTCCTTTTAAAGTAACAGTCTAGCATGTTTTTGTTTTTGTTTTTTAATTAATTTTGGAGATTTAGGATATTTTCTCTTCATCCTTGGATTTTGCAAATTTTATCATGTATGTCAAGATATGTGTATTTAGCAATAATTCTATGTTGGGCAAGCTTGAGTCTTTGTATCTGCAAGAACCAAGTCTTAATGAACTCAGTTAACTTTACCATTAAGATATAGAGAAGAAATTTGAGTCCTGTTCTTCTAATTCTAGAACTAGTATGTTTTTCCACCTTATGATGTTTCATAGAATATGCATACAGTAAAATAATCCACAGTGATTCATTTCCAAAATGTGTAAAAAATATTTGTTTATAAAAAAAGGCACAGGGCTGGACTTTACCTGGGGGTATAGTGTGCTACCCCTGGACCTAGCCTTTTCTGATTTAAGCTTTAATCAGTTATTTACATGAACCTTGTTATATTGCAACAAGGAACAATTTGCATTATTTTTAAAATAAGATACCATGCCTTTTTAATTTTTTTAAAAATTTTATTTTATTTTTAAACTTTACAATATTGTATTAGTTTTGCCAAATATCGAAATGAATCCGCCACAGGTATACCTGTGTTCCCCATCCTGAACCCTCCTCCGTCTTCCCTCCCCATACCCTCCCTCTGGGTCGTCCCAGTGCACCAGCCCCAAGCATCCAGTATCGTGCATTGAACCTGGACTGGTGACTCATTTGATACATGATATTATACATGTTTCAATGCCATTCTCCCAAATCTCCCCACCCTCTCCCTCTCCCACAGAGTCCATAAGACTGATCTATACATCACTGTCTCTTTTGCTGTCTCGTACACAGGGTTATTGTTACCATCTTTCTAAATTCCATATATATGCGTTAGTATACTGTATTGGTGTTTTTCTTTCTGGCTTACTTCACTCTGTATAACAGGATAAATGCCCACCAAACCAAACCAAAGAGGAAGAGATAGGGAATCTACCTGATAAAGAATTCCGAATAATGATAGTGAAATTGATACCATGCCTTTTTTAAAAATAAGATACCATTGCAGAAATGTGACATAGCCATAGCCATTTTTTTTTGAGATTAAACAGGCAAGTTTTACTATCAAATGTAACAATTCTACAAAAATTCAGTAGTATTGTAGTATTACTGCCTATCTTAAGGTCTTTCAGAGCTCTGGGCAAACAGCATCTTAAGGCAGCCAAGTATAAAGAACTATTTTTATGATCTTAAGTGTCAGTTATCACCAATTTTCACACAACATGTTTTTTTTTTTTTTTTCCTACTGCAGTTAAAGGGCCATTACTGGTCAGTGAAGAGGGAATGTTTGGCTTTCCATTTAAGATATTAATCAAAATAATGCAAAGTAAATAAAAATAGCAGCCACATAAATTTGTATGGCATTGCATTCAAGCTAAGGACATTAAGAGTAACTTAAAGGAACATGTGCACTCGGTTAATCAAATTCTGTTTTTCTCTTTGGAGTTAAACAAGGCAGCAGTACTATCTACCTAGTGTCTAATATTGCACTTCTGGAGCATAAACACAGATAAACACATAGTGCTAAACACTGACAGCATCAGTACCTGTTCTCATCATATCAGTGTTTACCTCTCAGTCTAGCATGCTGACTATAACCTAAGGCTTTTTAAAAGTTTTAATTATTTGACAGTTAAGGCATTAGAGAAAAAGGATTAAGGCTATTTTATTATGTACAATCATTCACTTTAGTTAATATATTGCTTTCTAGAATACATTGTTCAAATATTCTCATTTGTGATATTAAAAACTATGGAATTTCTTATTAAAGTCTGAATCATCAATAATGGGAAAAGTACAGTATAAAATAATACATACAAAGCCACAGTATTCAGTTACAGTTCAAACTAGAAATTAATAACTACACATAGCTGCTTCATCTTTGGTTTTATATTTTGGCCCCTAGTTCATTTTTATTTACAACTGATACCCACTGAGAAAAAAAATGCAACTTTTAAACTATGTATGTTTTGTGATGGGTGTGCCATTTCTTCTCACTTATTCCAAGGTATTTTAAAAATAGTTTTTGGTGGCTTTTAACTGTAAGACATTGTGATGGCCAAGAGCCTGGGAAAATAATAGCTTTATTTCTTTTTGTAAGTCTGGGGCTTACGTACTCCAAGACCTTATTCTTACTTCAGAAGAGCACGTGATTGTGCAGAAGATTGTGCATCTATATTGGTGCCATGTTGTACTTTGGCCTAAAAACTTGTGAAGGACATTCAACATTGCCTGAAACTCACTTATATGCTTGCAATTTACTTTTGTTTCCATTTCCCAACATCAATGATGCACATTCTCCTCACTTTGCTCAAGGCACCTAACACAATTGCTCCTTCATCAAGATAATAAGTCCTTGCATTCACAGTAAACAATTGAGACAACCAGTAGTGAGTTCCCTAGATTTCTATCCTGCATTCTTTCAATTTTACCTGTATATGTGAGTGCTCAGTTACTCACTTGTGTCCAACTCAGTGTGACCCCATGGTCTATAGCCTTCCAGGCTCTTCAATCCATGAGATTTTTCAGGCAAGAATACTGGAGTGGGTGGTCACTTCCTATACCAAAGGATCTTCTCAAGACAGGGATTCAACCCAAACATCTTGCATCTCCTGCCATTGGCAGGTGGATTCTTTACCACTGATTCACCTGGGAAGCCCCTCCTTTGACTTTAACTGCATCTATTCTGGACATAAGCTTTTCAATTGGTTTCTGATAATAAGGTATTTTTATTTTTGTTGTTTGTTTCTTTGTTCAAAGTCAAGATAGCTTCTCAAGCCACTCATTTACCACAGATGTTGCACTACTATTTATTTCTCCCCTCTCTCACATTTGCTCAGCCACTCTGTCTTAAATGGACATGCAGGTTTCTTCAATTTCTAAACTCCTTCTCTCTACCCTTTGTCCCAGTTTAGGCAATTGATGTAGCATTCCCAGCCTACCCTAGTGATGCTGTCACTGGGCTGTCTGAGGCACCCATGTGGGATGTAGTACTTGTGTGGAACCCCCACAGACTTTTCTGGATAGGAGTCAACACTGTGGTTGTCAAGCCTGTGGTTCTTATTATGCTCGGAAGAAGCACCATGGTAACAAACATCAGGAAACTTATATGTTTTTGGAGTAAAATATTTGTTTTTAATATGATTTAACTACTTAATATATTTATATAATTTAATTTTTTGCTTTTTATTAGTTTTTATTGGAGTGTAGTTGCTTTACAATGTTGTGTTAGCTTCTGCTGTACAGTAAATTCAATCAGTTATATGTTATATCCCCTTTTGGGGAGATTTCCCTCCTATTTAAGTCACCAGAGAGCATTGAGTAAAGTTCCCTATGCTATACAGTAGGTTCTCATTAGTTATCTATTTTATGTACAATAGCCAGGACATGGAAACAACCTAAATGTCCATCAACAGAAAAAGGATACATAAGAAGTGGTACATATATACAATGAAATATTACTCAGCCATAAAAAGGAATGGAGTCACTAATATAATGAAATTAGAATTTGTGCTTACAAATTCCACCAATCAAGTTACTACTGATCAAATTACATGAGATGAAAAATTATATATGAAGCTGAGTTCTGCACACAATTTTTGAAATTTAGGAGAAAATACCATCCTAAAGATTTCTGCCTTTTGGATTGGAAAAATTTGCATGATCTACATAGCAATATTCAACACATGAATGAATTTAGTCCCAAACTTGAAACCTGTGCAAATGTTCACATTCATTTGCTTGTTGAATTTAAGCATCCCTGCATTATTAATTCACAATCTTAAAACATTAAAATAAAAACAATTATCTGTGGACATATAATTCCAAGTTGCTAGTTAATATATTTTTTCAAGAAATGTAATGAAACATTAGAAAACTAAATCCAAAGTGCTTTGTAAACAATTTTAACTTTTAAGCAAATCTTTTTCCTGATCACCAAAAATCAACAAATACTTGAAATTAGAAAATGGGTACTTAAAGTTACAACATGTTTCCTATATATACACATAGAATCTTTGAGACACTATGTTGTATAAGAAATCATTTTATAATCCAATATAATGCCATGATAACAATTTTTTTTCTAGCTCCAGGATAAGTTAAATATTGACTAAAATAACATTTTATATCAGATCAGGTCAGATCAGTCGCTCAGTCATGTCCGACTCTGTGACCCCATGAATCACAGCAAGTCAGGCCTCCCTGTCCATCACCAACTCCCAGAGTTCACTCAGACTCACGTCCATCGAGTCAGTGATGCCATCCAGCCATCTCATCCTCTGTCGTCCCCTTCTCCTCCTGCCCCCAATCCCCCCCAGAGTCTTTTCCCATGAGTCAACCCTTTGCATGAGGTGGCAAAAGTACTGGAGTTTCAGCTTTAGCATCATTCCTTCCAAAGAAATCCCAGGCTGATCTCCTTCAGAATGGACTGGCTGGATCTCCTTGCAGTCCAAGGAACTCTCAAGAGTCTTCTCCAACACCACAGTTCAAAAGCATCAATTCTTCGGTGCTCAGCCTTCTTCACAGTCCAACTCTCACATCCATACATGACCACAGGAAAAACCATAGCCTTGACTAGATGGACCTTTGTTGGTAAAGTAACGTCTCTGCTTTTGAATATGCTATCTAGCTTGGTCATAATTTTCCTTCCAAGGAGTAAGTGTCTTTTAATTTCATGGCTGCAATCACCATCTGCAGTGATTTTGGAGCCCCCCAAAATAAAGGCTGACACTGTTTCCACTGTTTCCCCATCTATTTCCCATGAAGTGATGGACCGGATGCCATGTTCTTCGTTTTCTGAATGTTGAGCTTTAAGCCAACTTTTTCACTCTCCTCTTTCACTTTCATCAAGAGGCTTTTGAGTTCCTCTTCACTTTCTGCCATAAGGGTGGTGTCATCTGCATATCTGAGGTGATTGATATTTCTCCCAGAAATCTTGATTCCAGCTTGCGTTTCTTCCAGTCCAGCGTTTCTCATGATGTACTCTGCATAGAAGTTAAATAAGCACGGTGACAATATACAGCCTTGACGTACTCCTTTTCCTATTTGGAACCAGTCTGTTGTTCCATGTCCAGTTCTAACTGTTGCTTCCTGACCTGCATACAAATTTCTCAAGAGGCAGATCAGGTGGTCTGATACTCCCATCTCTTTCAGAATTTTCCACAGTTTCTTGTGATCAACACAGTCAAAGGCTTTGGCATAGTCAATAAAGCAGAAATAGATGTTTTTCTGGAAGTCTCTTGCTTTTTCCATGATCCAGTGGATGTTGGCAATTTGATCTCTGGTTCCTCTGCCTTTTCTAAAACCAGCTTGAACATCAGGAAGTTCACGGTTCATGTATTGCTGAAGCCTGGCTTGGAGAATTTTGAGCATTACTTTACTAGCGTGTGAGATGAGTGCAGTTGTGTGGTAGTTTGAGCATTCTTTGGCATTGCCTTTCTTTGGGATTGGAATGAAAACTGACCTTTTCCAGTCCTCTGGCCACTGCTGAGTTTCCCAAATTTGCTGGCATATTGAGTGCACCTATTTCAAAAATTCAGTGTAAGTGGATGTTCTTTATGAATTTGACAAAATATCAGTATAGGTCTTTGGTAGTATTTGTTAATGATTTATTAGTGACAATAGTTAAGTGAGATGAACAGAATAAGGAAAAGTCAAATAGTCAAAGAAAAGTGATGATTTCAAAATGAGACTCTGAAAAGATAAAATGCAATAAGGAGATGAATTCAAAACACACTAGAGGTTTTAGAATTAGCCCTATTTTTAAGATTTCTTCAGAGTGTTGAGGGAGAGAAAAACAGTAGTATTCTTCAAAGAATAGTGGCTGAAGGAAGATGTATATTTAAAAGGAGAAGGGGTGGCTGCTGGAAACGTCCTTTGATGGACTGGTTTCTGGAAGGAAAGCAAACTTATTTTTTAGGAGAAAATAAGCATAGTAGGAAGAATGACAAGCTAGATTAGACAGAGTTACAAAATAAACCTTGAGAGAAGAAAACTGGAATAAGGTCCATTATAGCAAAGGGGGACTATATTAAACTGAATACAGGTAGAGGATTAACCTTTGCAAGGAAAACTCTGAGATCAGAAGAATAATAATTGAAGCAACATTTTGGCATAAGGTAGAATGAAAAGTTAAATGAGGTGAGGTCATTTGAGGAGATAAAAAAGGACAAAGATGAAGTTTGGTCTTGAAGAACTGGCAATACCTAGGACAGGGACGTGTTCAGGAATTAATAAGCAATTAAATTTATTGACTGACTAGATAAACTCCTGTTGAATGTCCATCTGTCACCTCATCTTTTGAGTATGGAAAATATGTCAGGGCACAAAACAGCTATGGACCCCCACCCTCACAGAGCTTGAGGCTAAGCCCTACATTCTTTTTGGAATAATTAATAATGAGAAATATAATGAACAAGTAAGGCTGGACATTCAGGGCTCTCTTTGAATGAAAACCCAGAAAAACTCCAGAAAAGAGTCCATTCCAAGATAAAAATGAAAGAGGGCAGGTAAGATCAATTCTCCTGGTCAGTCATCAAAGACAGTCATTCAAAGGTCAGGAGAAGTGTCTTACAAAGAAATGTGTCAGTCAGGGGAGGTTCTTGGCCTCAACCTAAGTGCCTACCATGACAGAGTTGCCTATTGACAGGGAGGGCTTGAGCCCACCCTCCTCCAGCACAGTAAATTCTCTTTGCTGCTTTTGAAACAGATTTAGAAATAATCATTGTTAAAAGCTTTGAGAGAGACAAAATTCCTACAGGAATGTATCAAATGGGTATTTTCTCAACTGTAGTTCCTTATTTCACAGGTTCTAAAAGAAAGAGTATCATATCAAAGCAAAAATAGTATTTCTGCAATGATAGTTATATTTTTCTCGTAACTAGTATTCACATTTTAATCACATGTGTACCTATCGGTAAGATTTAGTTTCACACTTGTTAAGATAAATGATGTGCGTATCAGGACAGAGATGTATAAAATTCTATTGCTAGTTTATCTTTTTTCTCTTTAGACACATATCGAACTATAAACAGTTGTTTTTGATCATAATAATTTAACATCTGACATTTGCAAAGATAACTTTAAATTTCAACATTATGGTGTAAATACTAAATGTCAATTTGAGGCGTGTATTCTGATTAACGCACTGAGGAGTTTGGGCCCACATCCACTACACATGTGATGAATCTGGGTCCAATCAATAACCTCAGATATGCAGATGACACCACCCTTATGGCAGAAAGTGAAGAAGAACTAAAGAGCATCTTGATGAAAGTGAAAGAGGAGAGTGAAAAAGTTGGCTTAAAGCTCAACATTCAGAAAACTAAGATCATGGCATCTGGTCCCATCATTCATGGGAAATAGATGGAGAAACAGTGGAAACAGTGCCAGACTTCATTTTTTTTGGCTCCAAAATCACTGAAGATGGTGATTGCAGCCATGAAATTAAAAGACACTTACTCCTTGGAAGGAAAGTTATGACCAACTTAGATAACATATTCAAAAGCAGAGACATTACTTTGCCAAAAAAGGTCCATCTAGTCAAGGCTATGGTTTTTCCTGTGGTCATGTATGGATGTGAGTTGGACTGTGAAGAAAGCTGAGCGCTGAAGAATTGACGCTTTTGAACTGTAGTATTGGAGAAGACTCTTGAGAGTCCCTTGAACTGCAAGGAGATCCAACTAGTTCATCCTTAAGGAGATCAGTCCTGGGTGTTCATTGGAAGGATTGATGCTAAAGCTGAAACTCCAGTACTTTGGCCACCTCATGCAGAGTTGACTCTTTGGAAAATACCCTGATGTTGGAGGATTGGGGACAGGTGGAGAAGGGGACCATAGAGGATGAGATAGCTGGATGGCATTACTGACTCGATGGACATGAGTTTGAGTAGACTTCGGGATTTGGTGATGGACAGGGAGGCCTGGAATGCTGTGATTCATGGGGTTGCAGAGTCGGACATGACTGAGCGACTGAACTTAACTGAACTGAATTAAAGTCACCGCCAGGCTCACTCACAGAACAACGGACTGAGCAGTGGTAGCTGGCTGTGGACTGTACCATCCCCTGCCGGAGACAGGCAGGCCATGGCAGCCAGAGCTGGACGGGGGCAATTCTGGCCCCAGAGAGGCATCATTTACTAACCACAAGCAAGCTTCCTTGCTAATCAAGACTCCTTGGGATTCTGGAAGTTTGACATCCACCAGGAGGGTCACAGCCAGAGACCAGCTCCCCAGAAGAGACACATGGCATAGCTTAGAAGGCGTGCCAGTTGTACACCCAGAAAACTGAGCAGCAGGGATGGGGGAGGCGGTGAGTCACAGTGACCATGCTTACCAAGCACCTGGTCACCTGAGCTGCTCGGTCCTGGGAAGGGCACAAAACACAGGCCCAACCAAGTCTGTGCCTTTGTGGAGTACCCAAGAACCTGAACCTGAACGGCTTAGACCTGGGAAGTCCACTAAACCCAGGGCCCGCCTCTGACAGTTCCTGGCAGAGCAACGTAGACCCTGAACAGTGTAAACTGGGAAAGCACACACGCCGTGAGCGGGGGCAAACCCATTGTGGCTGAGACACTGGGAGCAGTCCCCACAGATGCCAGTGATGTTTGCAGTGTTCCTCCCTCCCCACAGTACGATTGAACAAGTGAGCTTAAAAAAGTGACCACCATGGCCCCCTTGTGTCAGGACGGAAATTAGACACTGAAGAGGCCAGCAAACAGAAGATGCTAAACAGAGGGAACAGCCGTGGAAGTGACAGGTGCAATAGATTCAAACCCTGCAGTTAGCACCGACTACATAGGAAGGGGACTATTGATTTTGAGACGTGTAAGCTGGATCAAGGAGCTATCTGAAAATGAGCTGACCCCACAATGTCCACAACAACACCAGAGAAAGTCCTAGATATATTTTTACTATTATCATTTTTTAATTAAAATTTTTCTTATTTAAGTCCTCTATTACTCTTTAATTTTCATTTTTATAACCTACTATTACTTTTCAAAAAAAAAGACCAATTTTTAAAGCAGACTTCATATATATATGTATATATATATTATAATTTTTGTGACTTTGTTTTTTCCTTTAATATTGTATTTTTGAGAATCTAACCTTTACTCTAGATTTTTAAACTTTACTTATTGGTATTTGTTATCAATTTTGTACCTTTAAGAACCCAATCTTCAGTACCCATTTTTACTTGGGAGTAAGATTACTGGCTGGATTTCTCTCTCCCCCTTTGGACTCTCCTTTTTATCCGCCAGATCGCTTCTATCTCCTCCCCCTTCTCTTCTCTGCCCAACTCTGTGAATCTCTTTGTGTGTTCTGGACAGTGGAGAACACCTAGGGAACTGATTACTGAATGGATCTGTCTCTCTTCTTTTGATTCCCCCTTTTATCCTCCTGGGCACTTCTGTCTCCTTCATCCCTCTTCTTCTCTCTTCTCTGTGTAACTCCATGAACATCTCTGAGGGGTCCAGACTGTGGAGAGAACATAGGGAAGTGATTACTGGCTAGCTTGCTCTCTCCCCTTTTGATTTCCCCTCTTCTCCTCCTGGTCACCTCTATCTCCCTCCTCCCTCTTCTCTTCCCCATGTAACTCTGTGTACCTCTCTGGGTGTCCCTCATTGTGGAGAATCTTCTCATCATTAACCTAGATGTTTTATCACTGGTGCTGTATAGATGGAGAAGTCTTGAGGCTACTGTAAGAATAAGACTGAAAACAAGAGGCAGGAGGCTTAAGTCCAGATCTTGAGAACACCAGAGAACTCCTGACCCCAGGAAACATTAATCAATAGGAGCTTGTCAAACGCCTCCGTACCTACACTGAAACCAAGCACCACCCAAGGGCCAACAGGTACCAGAGAAAGACATACTATGCAAATCCTACAACAACACAGGAACATAGCCCTGAGCTTCAATATACAGGCTGCCCAAAGTCACACCAAACCCAGTGACATCTCAAAACTCATTACTGGACACTTCAGTGCACTACAGAGAGAAGAAATCCAGCTCCACCTATCAGAACACCGACACAAGCTTCCTTAACCAGGAAACCTTGACAAGCCACACGTCCAACCCCACCCACAGAGAGGAACCTCCACAATAAAGAGGGACCACAAACTGCGAGAATACGGAAAGGCCACCCCAAACACAGCAATATACATACAATGAAAAGGCAGAAAAATACCCAGCAGGTAAAGGAATAGGATAAATACTCACCAAACCAAACAAAAGAGGAAGAGATAGGGAATCCACCTGATAAAGAATTAAGAATAATGATAGTGAAAATGATCCAAAATCTTGAAAACAAAATGGAGTTACAGATAAATAGCATGGAAACAAGGATCGAGAATATGCAAGAAATGTTTAATAAGGACCTAGAAAAAATAAAAAAGAGTCAATATATAATGAATAATGCAATAAATGAGATAAAAAAACACTCTGAAGGAAACCATTAGTAGAATAACGGAGGTAGAGGTAGGATTAGTGAGGTAGAAGTTAGAATGGTAGAAATAAATGAAACAGAGAGGAAAAAAGAAAAAAGAATTAAAAGAAATGAGGACAACCTCAAAGACCTATGGGACAATGTTAAATGCCTCAACATTCAAATCACAGGAGTCCCAGAAGAAGACAAAAAGAAAGAACATGAGAAAATACTTGAGGAGATAATAGTTGAAAACTTCCCTAAAATGGGGAAGGAAATAGTCACCCAAGTCCAAGAAACCCAGAGAGTCCCAAACAGGATAAACCCAAGGTGAAACACCCCAAGACACATATTAATCAAATTAACAAAGATCAAACACAAAGAACAAATATTAAAGCAGCAAGGGAAAAACAACAAATAACATACAAGGGGATTCCCATAAGGATAACAGCTAATCTTTCAATAGAATCTCTTCAGGCCAGAAGGGAATGGCAAGACATACTTAAAGTGATGAAAGAAAATAACCTACAGCCCAGATTACTGTACCCAGCAAGGATCTCATTCAAATATGAAGGAGAAATCAAAAGATTTACAGACAAGTAAAAGCTGAGAGAATTCAGCACCACCAAACCAGCACTCCAACAATTGCTAAAGGATCTTCTCTAGTCAGGAAACACAGAAAGGGTGTATAAACTCGAACCCAAAACAATGAAGTAAATGGAAACGGGATCATACTTTTCAATAGTTAGCTTGAATGTAAATGGGTTGAATGCCCCAACCAAAAGACAAAGACTGGCTGAATGGATACAAAAACAAGACCCCTATATATGTTGTCTACAAGAGACCCACCTTGAAACAAGGGACACATACAGACTGAAATTGAAGGGCTGGAAAAAGAAATTCCACGCAAATAGAAACCAAAATAAACCAGGAGTAGCAATACTCATATCAGGTAAAATAGAGTTTAAAGTAAAGGCTGTGAAAACAGACAAAGGAGGACACTACATGATGATCAAAGGATCAATCCAAAAAGGAGATATAACAATTATAAATATATATGCACCCAACATAGGAGCACCACAATATGTAAGACAAATGCTAACAAGCATGAAAGGGGAAATTAAAAATAACACAATAATAGTGGGAGACTTTAATACCCCACTCACACCTATGAATAGATCAATTAAACATAAAATTAACAAGGAAACACAAACTTTAAATGATACAATAGACCAGTTAGACCTAATTAATATCTATAGGGCATTTCACCCCAAAACAATGAATTTCACCTTTTTCTCAAGTGCACACGGAACCTTCTCCAGGATAGATCTCATCCTGGGGCATAAATCTAGCCTTGGTAAATTCAAAAAAATTGAAATCATTCCAAGCATCTTTTCTGACCACAATGCAGTAAGATTAGATCTCAATTGCAGGAGGAAAAATATTAAAAATTCCAACATAAGGAGGCTGAACAATATGCTGCTGAATAAGCAACAAATCACAGAAGAAATAAAAAAAAGAGATCAAAATATGCATAGAAATGAATGAAAATGAAAACACAACAACCCAGAGCCTATTGGACACTGTAAAAGCAGCGTTAAGGGGAAGGTACATAGTAGTACAGGCTTACCTCAAGAAACAAGTAAAAAATAAAATAAATGACCTAACTCTACACCTAAAACAACTATAAAAGGAAGAAATGAAGAATCCCAGGGTTAGTAGAAGGAAAGAAATCTTAAAAATAAGGGCAGAAATAAATGAAAAAGAAACAAAAGAGACCATAGCAAAAATCAACAACGCCAAAAGCTGGTTCTTTGAGAAGTTAAATAAAATTGACAAACCATTACCAAGACTCATCAAGAAACAAAGGGAGAAAAATCAAATCAACAAAATTAGAAATGAAAATAGAGAGATCAAAAAAGACAACACAGAAATACAAAGGATCATAAGAGACTACTATCAGCAACTATATCCCAATAAATGACAACTTGGAAGAAATGGACAAATTTTTTCTTTTTTTTTTTCTTTCAATATTTTTATTTTATTATTATTTTTTAATATGTACCAAGCTTTCTTATAGAAATGGACAAATTCTTAGAAAAGCACAACTTTCCAAAACTGGACCAGGAAGAAATGGAAAATCTTAACAGACCCATCACAAACCTGGAAATTGAAACTTAATCAGAAATCTTCCAGCAAACAAAATCCAGGACCAGATGGCTTCACAGCTGAATTCTACCAAAAATTTAGAGAAGACCTAACACCTATCCTACTCTAACTCTTCCAGAAAGTTGCAGAGGAAGGTAAACTTCCAAACTCATTCTACGAGGCCACCATCATCCTAATACCAAAACCTAACAAAGATGCCAAAAAAAAAAAAAAAAAAAAAAGAAAACTACAGGCCAATATCACTGATGAATATAGACGCAAAAATTCTTAACAATATTCTAGCAAACAGAATCCAACAACATATTAATAAGATCATGCATCATGACCAAGTGGGCTTTAGCCCAGGAATGCAAGGATTCTTTAATATATGCAAATCAATCAATGTAATACACCACATTAACAAATTGAAAAATAAAAACCATATGATTATTTCAATAGATGCAGAGAAAGCCTTTGACAAAATTCAACATCCACTTATGATCAAAAAACCCTCCATAGAGCAGGAATAGAAGGAACATATCTCAACATAACAAAAGCTATATATGACAAACCCACAGCAAACATTATCCTCAATGGTGAAAAATTGAAAGCATTTCCCCTAAAGTCAGGAACAAGACAAGTGTGCCCACTCTCACCACTACTATTTAACATAGTTTTGGAAGTTTTGACCACAGCAATCAGAGCAGAAAAAGAAATAAAAAGAATCCAGATTGGAAAAGAAGAATTAAAACACTCACTGTTTGCAGATGACATGATCATATACATAGAAAACGGTAAAGACTCTACCAGAAAACTACTAGAGCTAATTAATGAATATAGTAAATTTGCAGGATGTAAAATCAACACACAGAAATCCCTTGCATTGGTATACACTAACAATGAGAAAACAGAGAAAATAAGGAAATAATTCCATTCACCATCGTAACAAAAAGAATAAAATACTTAGACATATATCTACCTAAAGAAACAAAAGACCTATATATAGAAAACTATGAAACACTGGTGAGAGAAAGCAAAGAGGATACAAATAGATGGAGAAATATACCATGTTCATGGATCAGAAGAATCAATATAGTGAAAATGAGTATACTAACCAGAGCAATCTATGGAGTCAAGGCAATCCCTATCAAGCTACGAATGGTATTTTTCTGATAACTAGAACAAATAATTTCACAATTTGTATGGAAATACAAAAAAAAAAAAAAAAACAACACCTCGAATAGCCAAAGCAATCTTGAGAAAGAAGATTGGAACTGGAGGAATCAACCTGCCTGACTATAGGCTCTACTACAAAGCCACAGTCATCAAGACAATATGGTACTGGCACAAAGACGGAAATATAGATCAATGGAACAAAATAGAAAGCCCAGAGATAAATCCACACATGTATGGACACCTTATCTTCGACAAAGGAGGCAAAAATATGCAATGGAGAAAACACAATCTTTTTAACAAGTGGTGCTGGGAAAACTGGTCAACCTCTTGTAAACAAATGAAACTAGAACACTTTCTAACACCATATACAAAAATAAACTCAAAATGGATTAAAGATCTAAACATAAGACCAGAAACTATAAAACTCCTAGAGGAAAACATAGGCAAAACACTCTCTGACATACATCACAGCAGGATCCTCTATGACCCACCTCCGAGAATATTGGAAATAAAAGCAAAAATAAACAAATGGGACCTAATTAAACTTAAAAGCTTTTGCAGAACAAAGGAAACTCTAAGCAAGGTGAAAAGACAGCCTTCAGAATGGGAGAAAATAATAGCAAACGAAGCAACTGACAAAGAATTAATCTCAAAAATATACAAGCACCTCCTGCAGCTCAATTCCAGAAAAATAAATGACCCAATAAAAATTGGCCAAAGAACTAAGCAAATATTTCTCCAAAGAAGACATACAGATGGCTAACAAACACATGAAAAGATGCTCAACATCACTCATTATTAGAGAAATACAAATCAAAACCACAATGAGGTACCATCTCACGCCAGTCAGAATGGCTGCTATCCAAAAGTTTACAAGCAATAAATGCTGGAGAGGGTGTGGAGCAAAGGGAACCCTCTTACACTGTTGGTAGGAATGCAAACTAGTACAGCCACTATGGAGAACAGTGTGAAGATTCCTTAAAAAACTGGAAATAGAACTGCCATATGACCTAGCAATCCCACTGCTGGGCATACACACCGAGGAAACCAGAACTGAAAGAGACACATGTACCTCAATATTCATTGCAGCACTGTTTATAATAGCCAGGGCATGGAAGCAACCTAGATGTCCATCAGCAGATGAATAGATAAGAAATCTGTGGTAAATATACACAATGGAATATTACTCAGCCATTGAAAAGAATACAGTTGAATAAGTTCTAATGAGGTGGATGAAACTGAAACCTATTATACAGATTGAAGTAAGCCAGAAAGAAAAACATCAATACAGTATACTAACATATATATATATATATAATTTAGAAAGATGGTAATGATAACCCTGTACGCGAGACAGCAAAAGAGACACAGATGTATAGAACAGCGTTTTGGACTCTGTGGGAGAGGTCGAGGGTGGGATGATTTGGAAGAATGGCATTGAAACATATTATATTATCATATGTGAAACGGAGAGCCAGTCCAGGTTCAATGCATGATAGAAGATGCTCGGGGCTGGTGAATTGGGACGACCCAGAGGGATGGTATGGGGAGGGAGGTGGGAGGGGTGTTCAGGATGGGGAACATATGTACACCCGTGGCAGATTCATATCAATGTATGACAAAACCAGTACAATATTGTAAAGTAATTAGCCTCCAAAAAAAAATATAGATAAATAAATAAAGTGAAAACATACACACACACACAAAGGAAGAAAGAAAAATAGTAGAAGGAAAGAAATGTTAAAGATCAGAGCATAAATAAAGGAATAATAATAAAGATTAATAAGACTAAAAGCTGGTTCTTTGAGAAGATAAATAAAACTGACAAACAACTATCCAAACTCTTCAAGAAAAAAAGGAAAAGAATCAAATCTGCAAAGTTAGAAGTGAAAAAGGAGAGGTTACAACAGACAATGCAGAAATAAAAAGGATCATAAAAGACTATTATGATCAACTATATGCCAGTGAAACGGACAACCTGAAAGAAACGGGTCTATTCTTAGAAAAGTTCGATCTTCCAAGACTGAACAAGGAAGAAATAGAAATTATAAACAAGCCAATTACAAGCACTGAAATTGAAACTGTGTTAAAAAATCTTCCAAAATATAAAAGCGCAGGGCCTGACAGTTTCACAGGTGAATTCTATTAAATATTTGAGAAGAACTTATGCCTATACTTCAGAAACTCTTTCAAAAAATTGTAGAGGAACTAACATTTCCAAACCCATTCTATGAGACCACCAATACTCTTATACCATAACCAGACAAAAGGCAGCACATAAAAAGAAAATTACAGTTCAATATCACTGACGAAAATAGATGCTAAAGTCCTCAACAAAATTCTAGCAAACAGAATTCAAAAACATGTTAAAAAGATAGTACACCATGATCATGTTGGGTTTCTCCCAGGGATGCAATGATTCTTCAATATACACAAATCCATCAGTGTGATATACCATATTAACAAGTTGGAAAAAAAAAAAAAAAGCCATGTGGTACTCTCAATAGATGCAGAAATCGCTTTTGTCAAAATTTCACACCCTTTCATGATAAAAATTCTTCAAAAATGAGCAAAGAAGGAACCTACCTCAACACAATGAAGGCCATATATGACAAACACAGAGCAAATATTATTCTCAATGGTGAAAAACTGAAAGCATTTTCTGAAAGATCAGGAACAAGACAAAGGTGTCCAGTCTCACCACTGTTTTTCAACATACATTTGGAAGTCTTACCTACAGAAATCAGAGCAGAAAATGAAATAAAATAACTCCAGATTGGAAAAGAAGTAAAAATCTCATTGTTTGAAGACAACATGACACTATACATAGAAAACCCTAAAGATACCATCAGAAAATTACTAGAGATAATCAGCTAATTTAGCAAAGTGGCAGGATACAAAATCAATACACAGAAATCACTTGCATTCATATGCACTAACCATTAAACATCAGAAAGAGAAATTAAGAAATTAATCCCATTTACCATTGCAACTAAAATAATGAAATACCTAGGAATAAATCTACCAAAAGAGAGAAAATTTTGTATACAGAAAATTATAAGACACTGATTAAAGAAATCAAAGATGGTATAAACAGATGGAGAGATATTCCATTTACATCGGTTGGAAGAATCAATATTGTGAAAATGATTATACACCTAAAGGTAAACTACAGATTCAGTGCAATTTCTACTAAATTACCAATGGCATTTTTCACAGAACTAGAACAACACCAACAAAAATCTCACAGTTCATATGGAAATACAAAAACCCTGAACACCCAATGCAATTTTGAGAAAGAAGTACAGAGCTGGGGAAATCAACCTTCATGACTTTAGACTATACTACAAAGCTTTAGTCATGAAGAGAGTATGGTACTGTACAAAAACAGAAATATAGTCGGATGGAACATGATAGAAAGCCCAGAGATAAACCCACACACCTATGGATAATTTATTTTTGACAAAGGAGGCAAGAGTATACTATGGGTCAAAGATAGTCTCTTCAATGAGTGCTGCTGTGAAAACTGGACAGCTATGTGCAAAAAATGAAATGAGAACCCTTCCTAACACCATACATAAAGATAAACAAAAAAGAATTAAAGACATAAATGTAAGAACCAAAACTATAAATATCTTAGGATAAAACATATGTACACCCTCTACGACATAAATCACAGCAAGATATCTATGACCCATCCTAGAGTAATGGAAATAAAAACAAAGAAAAGGTGTAACATAATTCGACTTAAAAACTTTTGTGTGAAAAAGAACACTATAAACAAGGTGAAAAGACAGACCTAAGAATCAGAAAAGATAGTAGCAAATGAGACAACTTACAAAGGATTATTTTCAAAAAATATACAAGCAGCTCGTGCAAATCAATACCAGAAAAACAACCTGATTAAAAAGTGGACCAAAGACTTAAACAGACATTTCTCCAAAGAAGACCTACAGATGGCTAATAAACACACGAAGAAATGCTCAACATCACTCAATTATTAAAGAAATGCAAATCAAAACTCCAATAAGATACAACCTCATACCAGTCAGAATGGCCATCATCAAAAAATATACAAACAATAAATGCTGGAGAGGGCTGCTTTGTTGGTGGGAATGTAAATTGATACAGCCACTATGGAGAACAGTATGGAGATTCCTTAAAAAACAAGGAATAATACCACAGTATGACCCAGCAATCCCACTACCAGGCATATACCCTGAGGATACCAAAATTGAAAAAGACACATGTACCCCAATGTTCATAGAAGCTCTATTTACAATAGCTAGGACATGGATGTAATGTTGATGTCCATTGACAGATGAATGGATAAAGAAGAAAACCACCAACATGATATATTAAAGCATATATATGGAATTTAGAAAGATGGTAATGATAACCCTGTATGCAAGACAGCAAAAGAGACACAGATGTATAGAACAGTCTTTTGGATTCTGTGGGAGAAGGTGAGGCTGGGATGATCTGAGAGAATAGCACTGAAACATGTATATTATCATATGTGAAACAGATCACCAGTCCAGGTTCGATGCATGAGACAGGGTGCTCAGGGCTGGTGCACTGGGATGAGCCAGAGGGATGGGAAAGGGAGGGAGGTGGGAGGGGGGTTCAGAATGGGGAACACATGTAAACCCATGGCTGATTCATGTCAATGTATGGCAAAACCCACTGCTGCTGCTGCTGCTGCTGCTGCTGCTAAGTTGCTTCAGTCGTGTCTGACTCTGTGCGACCCCATAGATGGCAGCTCACCAGGCTCCCCCGTCCCTGGGATTCTCCAGGCAAGAACACTGGAGTGGGTTGCCATTTCCTCCTCCAATGCGTGAAAGTGAAAAGTGAAAAGTGAAAGTGAAGTCGTTCAGTCATGTCCGACTTGTAGTGACCCCATGGACTGCAGCCCACCAGGCTCCTCCATCCATAGGATTCTCCAGGCAAGAGTACTGGAATGGGGTGCCATGTCAGTGTATGGCAAAAACCACTACAATACTGTAAAGTAATTAGCCTCGAATTAAAACAAATAAAAAGAAACTGTGGTACATATATACAATGAAATACCACACAGCCATAAAAGGAATACATTTGTGTCAGTCCTAGTGAGGTGGATCAACATAGAGCCTATTATACAGTGAAGTAAGTCAGAAAGAGAAAAACTAATGTCGTATACTAATGCATACATATGGACTCTAGAAAGATGGTACTGATGAATCCATTTGCAGAGCAGTAGCAGCAAAGACACAGACATTGAGAACAGACTTATGGACACGACTGCGGGAACAGGAAGTTGAGGGTGGGATGTATGGAGTGGGGAACATGGAAACTTACATTAACATATGTAAAATATATAGCCAATAAGAATTTGCTGTATGACTCAGGAAACTTAAATCCGATTTAAGGAACACCCTAGAGGGGTGGGATGGGGAGAGAGGTGGAAGGATATTTACATGGGAGGGGACACGGATAAACCAATGGCTGATTCATGCTGATGTTTGGTAGAAACCAACACAATACCTGCAAAGCAATTATCCTTCAATTAAAATTAAAAAAATTAAAAACAAAAACAAAAACAAAAACACAACAGTACCATAAACCAAGGCACCCAGAAGGAATCTCACTCATGCGTGCATGAGGTAAAAGGCAGAAAGATCTCTATCTTGACTGTAGTGCCTACAGTGGCACTACTGAAACAGTTACACTCATGAAACAGCTGAAGCCCCACCAGCCACAGTCCAGGAGCCCCTGGATACACTACCTTATAAAATCATGATGGAGCTAAGTCCTTCTGTGAACCCAGGTTTTGACAGGAGGAGCTCTGTCTGCTTCGTTCACACACCTTCCCACACTGTGGCCCACTAAGTGTGGTTACAACGGACTCAGAGTGAATGAGAAGTCAAGTGGGCCTTAGAAAGCATCACTACAAATAAAGCTAGTGGAGGTGATGGATTCCAGTAGAGTCATTTCAAATCCTGAAAGATGATGCTGTAAAAGTGCTGCATTCAATATGCCAGTGAATTTGGAAAACTCAGCAGTGGCCACAGGATTGGAAAAAGTGTTTTCATTCCAATTCCAGAGAAAGGCAATGCCAAAGAATGCTCAAACTACCGCACAATTGCACTCATCTCACATGCTAATATAGTAATGCTCAAAATTGCCCAAGCCAGGCTTCAGCAATATCCGAACCGTGAAATTCCAGATGTTCAAGCTGGATTTAAAAAAGGCAGAGGAATCAGAGAACAAATTGCCAGCATGCACTGGATCATCAAAAAAGCAAGAGAGTTCCATTCCCACCAACAGTGTAAGAGGGTTCCCTTCCAGAAAAACATCTATTTCTGCTCTATTGACTATGCCAAAGCCTCTGACTGTGTGGATCACAATAAACTGTGGAAAATTCTGAAAGAGATGGGAATACCAGACCACCTGGCCTGCCTCTTGAGAAACCTATATGCAGGTGAGGAAGCAAAAGTTAGAATGGGACATGGAACAACAGACTGGTTCCAAATAGGAAAAGGAGTACATCAAGGCTGTATATTGTCACCCTGCTTATTTAACTTCTATGCAGAGTACATCATGAGAAATGCTGGGCAGGAAGAAGCACAAACTAGAATCAAGATCCTTGGGAGAAATATCAATCACCTCAGATATGCAGATGACACCACCCTTATGGCAGAAAGTGAAGAGGAACTAAAAATCCTCTTGATGAAAATGAAAGAGGAGAGTGAAAAAGTTGGCTTAAAGTTCAGCATTCAGAAAACAAAGATCATGGCATCTGGTCCCATCACTTTATGGGAAATAGATGGGGAAAGAGTGGAAACAGTGTCAGACTTTATTTTTCTGGGCTCCAAAACCACTGCAGATGGTGATTGCAGCCATGAAATTAAAAGACGCTTACTCCTTGGAAGGAAAGTTATGACCAACCTAGATAACATATTAAAAAGCAGAGACATTACTTTGCCAGACAAGGTCCATCTAGTCAAGGCTATGGTTTTTCCTGTGGTCATGTATGGATGTGAGAGTTGGATGGTGAAGACATCTGAGCATTGAAGAATTGATGCTTTTGAACTGTGGTGTTGGAGAAGACTCTTGAGAGTCCCTTGGACTGCAAGGAGATCCAACCAGTCCATTCTGAAGGAGATCCGCCCTGGGTGCTCTTTGGAAGGAATGATGCTAAAGCTGAAACTCCAGTATTTTGGCCACCTCATGCGAAGAGTTGACTCATTGGAAAAGACTCTGATGCTGGGAGGGATTGGGGGCAGGAGGAGAAGGGGACGACAGAGGATGAGATGGCTGGAAGGCATCACCAACTCGATGCACATGAGTTTGAGTAAACTCTGAGAGTTGGTGATGGACAGGTATGCCTGGAGTGCTGCAATTCATGGGATTGCAAAGAGTCGGACAAGACTGAGTGACTGAACTGAACTGAGCATGCACAAAAATTAGTCTCAAACCTGCCAGCCAAGATAGAACACAAGATTAAGATGTAGTGCTACTTTTGGGGAAACAAAAGACAGGCTGCCAGCACCCATTCTGGTGCACTCACTATCTAGACAAGACATAGCAGCACAGAAATTCTGACAAAAGAAGCATGATACGTGTCAGCAAGTGCCACTAAAGAAGATCTGAGGTAGCTGCAGAGTCTCTAGCAGGGATGAAGGAAGTTGTCTCTCACCCAGTGGAGAATAACACTTCAATTAGAAAAACACCACAGAACTTCAAGGGACATGAACTCAAAGTATCATGACACCAACAAAGTATAAAAATCTTCACTATTCACACCAAAAGATTAGAGATCTGTGACTTACCCAATGAAGACTTCAAAATAGCTGTTTTAAATGACTCACTGTGCTACAGAAAATGCAGTGAAATAATCAAACAAAAGCATGAGAACAACAAACAAATGAACAGTAAAAAATGGACAAAATTAGAAGTTTAAGCAGTCAGTCAGTCAGTTCAGTTGCTCAGTACTGTCTTACTCTTTGCAACCCCATGAACCGCAGCACGCCAGGCCTCCCTGTCCAGCACCAACTCCCGGAGTCCACCCAAATCCATGTCCATTGAGTCGGTGATGCCATCCAACCATCTCATCCTCCATCGTCCCCTTTTCCTCCTGCCTCAATCTTTCCCAGCATCAGGGTCTTTTCAAATGAGTCAGCTCTTCGCATCAGGTGGCCAAAGTATTGGAGTTTCAGCTTCAACATCAGTACTCCCAATGGATATTCAGGATTGATTTCCTTTAGGATGGACTAGTTGGATCTCCTTGCAGTCCAAGAAGTTTAATAAAAATACATAAATCATTAAAAAATCCCAAAATTTTGATGCTGAAGGACACAAGGATGAAATGAAAATGCATTAGAGACTATCAACTGAAGACTGAAACAAGCAGAAGAATGAATCTATGATATAAATGACATATCAAAGTTATTCAGTCAGGAGGGATGAAAAACAAAATAAAAAGAAACAAAAATCTTAAATAAAATAATGAAAAAGAACAAAGAAAGGCTAAATGATTTATGGTACATCATCAATAGAACCAGTTTTCAAATTATTGAAGTTCCAGAAAGAGGAAAGAAGGAGATGAGTGCAGAAAATGTATTTAAAGACGAAAGGGCTGAGTAAAATGTATTTAAAGAAGTAATGGTAAAAGTTCAGGAAGCTTACAGGTGACCAAACAAAATCAGTATAAAAAATCCTCTAAAACACACATATAATAAAATTGCAAAGTCAAAGCAAAATACAGAAGTCATAAAGGCAGCATGAGGAAATAACATATAAGCTAACAAAACAAAACAAAAACCATGAAACTTACTAAGAAACCTTCATTTTGCTCTAGCATATTTCTCAGCAGAAACCTAGTGGGTCAGGAGAAAGTCAGATGATATATTTCAAATGCTGAAAGAGAAAACTGCCAACCAAGAGCACTTTATTTGGAAAATACCATTCAGAAATGAAAAGAATATAGACTTCTCTAGACCAACAAATACTGAGGAAATATAACACAATTAGACCTTCCTTGAGGTGTGTATGGCAGCACACTCCAGTATTCTTGCCTGGAGAACCCCGTGGACAGAGAAGCCTGGTGGGATACCATCCATAGGGTCGCAAAGGGTTGGACATGACTGAAGTGACTGAGCATGCACGCATACCTTCCTTACTAGAAACACTAAAATAATTTTTCAAGATGAAGTAAAAGAGTGCTAATTAATACCATGAAAATATGTAGTATAGTGGTAAACATAAGTGCACATTTATATTCAGAACACTATAGTACTTTGAAATGGAATGTTAAATATCTATATAAAAGTTAAAGTACAAGAGTGCAAAAATTACTATATTTACAACTATTTGTTAATAAATACACACTATAAAAAGAGCAAACTATCACATCAAAAAGATAAGATTCAGTTCAGTTCAGTTGCTCAGTTGTATCCGACTCTTTGTGACCCCATGAACTGTAGCATGCCACACCTCCCTGTCCATCACCATTCCCAGGGTCCACCCAAACCCATGTCCATTGAGTCAGTGATGCCATGCAATGATCTCATCCTCTGTCGTCCCCTTCTACTCCTGCCCTCAATCTTTCCCAGCATCAGGGTCTTTTCAAATGAGTCAGCCCTTCCCATCAGGTGGCCAAAGTATTGGAGTTTCAGCTTCAACATCAGTCCGTCCAATGAACACCCTGGACTGATTTTCTTTAGGATGGACTGGTTGGATCTCCTTGCAATCCAAGGGACTCTGAGGAGTCTTCTCCAACACCACAGTTAAAAAGCATCAATTCTTTGGCGCTCAGCTTTCGTTATAGTCCAACTTTCACATCCATACATGAGCACTGGGAAAACCATAGCCTTGACTAAACGGATCATTGTTGTCAAATAATGTCTCTGCTTTTTAATAAGGTGTCACGGTTGGTAACTTTCCTTCCAAGGAGTAAGTGTCTTTTAATTTCATGGCGGCAATCACCATCTGCAGTGATTTTGGAGCCCAGAAAAATAGTCTGACACTGTTTCCACTGTTTCCCCATCTATTTGCCATGAAGTGATGGGACCGGATGCCAAGATCTTAGTTTTGTGAATGTTAAGCTTTAAGCCAACTTTTTCACTCTCCTCCTTCACTTTCATCAAGAGGCTCTTTAGTTCTTCTTCACTTTCTGCCATAAGGGTGGTGTCATCTGCATATCTGAGGTGATTGATATTTCTCCTGGCAATCTTATTTCCAGCATATGCTTTCTACAGCTCAGCTTTTCTCATGATGTACTCTGAATATAAGTTAAATAAGTAGGGTGACAATATACAACCTTGACATACTCCTTTTCTTATTTGGAACCAGTCTGTTGTTCCATGTCCAGTTCTAACTGTTTCTTCCTGACCTGCCTACAGATTTCTCAAGAGGCAGGTCAGGTGATTTGGTATTCTCATCTCTTGAAGAATTTTCCACACTTTATTGTGATCCACACTGTCAAAGGTTTTGGCATAGTCAATAAAGCAGAAATAGATGTTTTTCTGAAACTCTCTTGCTTTTTTGATGATCCAGCACAGGTTGACAGTTTGATCTCTGGTTCTTCTGCCTTTTCTGAAACCAGTTTGAACATCTGGAAGTTCACAATTCACTTGCTATTGAAGATGGCTTGGAGAATTTTGAGCATTATTGTACTAGCATGTGAAATGAGTGCAATTGTGTGGTAGTTTGAGCGTTCTTGGGCATTACCTTTCTTTGGGACTGGAATGAAAACTGACCTTTTCCAGTCCTGTGGACAGTGCTGAGTTTTCCAAATTTGCTGGCATATTGAGTGTATCACTTTCACAGCATCATCTTTCAGGATTTGAAATAGCTTAACTGGAATTCCATCACCTCTACTAGCTTTGTTTGTAGTGATGCTTCCTAAGGTCTGCTTGACTTCACATTCCAGGATGTCTGGCTCTAGGTAAGTGATCATACCATCATGATTATCTGGGTCATGAAGATCTTTTCTGTACAGTTCTTCTGTGTATTCTTGCCACCTCTTCTTAATATCTTCTGCTTCTTTTAGGCCCATACCATTTCTGTCCTTTATTGAGTCCATCTTTGCATGAAATGTTCCTTTGGTATCTCTAATTTTCTTGAAGTGATCTCTAGTCTTTCCCATTCTATTGTTTCCCTCTATTTCTTTGCATTGATCACTGAGGAAGGCTTTCTTATCTCTCCATGCTATTCTTTGGAACTTCACATTCAAATAGGTGTATCTTTCCTTTTCTCTTTTGCTTTTCACTTCCCTTCTTTTCACAGTTATTCATAAGACCTCCTCAGACAGCCATTTTGCTTTTTTTTGCACTTTTTTTTTTCTTGGAATGGTCTTGATTTCTGTCTCCTGTACAATGTCATGAACCACCGTCCATAGTTCATCAGACACTCTGTCTATCAGATCTAGGCCCTTAAATCTATTTCTCACTTCCACTGTATAGTCATAAAGGATTTGATTTAGGTCATAACTGAATGGTCTAGTGGTTTTCTTCACTTTCTTCAATTTCTATGTCAATTAAAATTATTTAAAAACAAATTATTTTAAAGATTTGCTAAAACTTTTAATGTGAAAATTGATTGTGAACAGAGTTGGTAAATTAACACTCATCTTTACACCGAATGACAATAAATGAAGAAAAATGATAGAAATGATCTTTAAAAATTGCCATTTTCTAGACAACAGTGAAATAACTGCTTGCAGCCTCGGGTCATAAATAGATTCTACAACCATTAGTTGAAAATTTTGGAGAAATAATATCTACAATAATGTTAACATTTACAGCAAAGGTAACTTATCTACTGTAACAATTTCATTTAAGTTTGAGAAAACCAGCTGTTACTAGCAATTCAGATTTAAATCAATTAGCACCAATGGTGATGACCATGCTTCTTAGACTATGAAGGTCACCTGACTTGATGCAGTACAAAGTAATGAGATATCACCTTAAATATTTTAGCTTATTTATATCTCTATTTTAATAATAAAATATTAATGATATTTATAAATTTAAAATGTTTACAGTTAACTGATTTAAGCTTAATATTCTGTTTAAAATGTACAAGTATAAAAATCACCTTTCAGACTGGTGGTGAGTGTTTCTAAAATGCTCTGTACCAGCAAAATCAGGAAAACATTTCTAGACCTGGAGTTCATTACCAAATCGATCTCTAAAACTCATGTTGTGTCACTTTGCATATTTCTTTATTTTAGAAATATTTTGTGGTTCAAAGTTGATATACGTTAAAGACATAAAAATTCAAGAATTCATGTAAGTAAAAAGAAGTTAAACACATTTTACACCTATTATCTCTGAATTCAACTCTAGCTATACTACATATTTTCTTGCATTTTTTTTGCCAATATTCATCTAGAAAAAGTTATTCAGTGCTTAAAGCAGAGTGTCTTTATTTGTGTGTGTTTATATTTAATACTGAATTTTTTAATCACTTATATGCCATGTTAGAGTAGTTATGCAATGTGATTCTCATTGTTCTTTATTTGAATTATTATGTGTACTTTGATAAGCATCTTGCAAAATATTATAAGATCCAACCAGTCCAGCCTAAAGGAAATCTGTCCTGAATGTTCATTGGGAGGACTGATGCTGAAGCTGAAACTCGAATATATTGGCCACCTGATGTGAAGAGCTGACTCATTTGAAAAGGCCCTGATGCTGGGAAAGATTGAAGGAGGGAGGAGAAAGGATCGACAGAGGATGAGATGGTTGAATGGCATCACTGAATGAATGGACATGAGTTTGAGTAAGCTCTGGGAGTTGCTGATGGACAGGGAGGCCTGGAGTGCTGCAGTGGGGTCACAAAGAGTCAGAAGTGACTGAGTGACTGAACTGAATTGAAAATATTATGTGTTTCATCATTTTTGATTTATTCATCTATTGATAGATGAGCAAAAGTAAGATAAACTACTGATGTTTAATTACTGACATAAATAAGTATGACATAGTTTGCTTCTATATGTTTGCTAGATGATATTATCAATATTTTGAATGTTTTCCATTTCTTTCCACACCTTTTTTTCCCATGTATGCTAAAACAGAGTTTCAGAAATGCTCAGAAGAAAGCTTTAAGAAAGTTAGGAAACTGATGGATGGAAGGAGGCATGGAAGTGATTGAATCTAATTTCTTGCTGTAAATATTTCATGAACAGGACACGTAACATTTTGATATTCCAAGTTCAATGAGGTACTTTTAAGAAGTGATTCTTTGGTCTCCCATCATCTCTCAATTATATTGTCCCCATAATATTGAACACAAATCTGATTTATGAATCAAGAATTTAAAAAATACTTGATAAAATAAACAGAATTGAATTAATAAGGAGAAATCTGAATACATGTACATATTTCAGATTTACAACTGCATTTAGTCAATGTTTTATCCACATCAAGGATACACTACTTTTCCTTCCTGACAAGTTGTTCGAAATGTATGTTGTGGTTTCATTCAACGATAACCATGTTGGCACATAAATACAATATTATCCTCTGTTTTAGAGTAAAGTTTTGTATCATGTTTCCATCTTAACTGTATGTGATGATTTTTCATTGTTTCTTCTGAAATTACACATGCCTCTAAAAAGAAAATAAACATGAACCTTTGAGTAATATGCAAATATTTTCTTCAGATTTTTAGGGTTTCAAGAACTTTGGTCCATGAATTCTTCCTCAAATCTTTCCAAACCAATATACTGAAAATGTATAGTGTAGGTATCATCATATTAACAAAATTAATATTATAAGAATGAGATACTTTGTTTAGTGTAGTAATTAAATGTTATAATGAAAAATTCATAATGTCAGTTATCATATGAAGAGCTTTCATAAAGGAGCCATTGTTACTTGAATATGAAATTTTCTAACTTTATTTCTATATACAGATATTAATACTTGGTGGTGAAGCATGCAACAGAATCAGTTCAGTTCAGTTCAGTCGCTCAGTAGTGTCTGACTCTTTACAACCCCATAAACCACGGCACACCAGGCCTCCCTGTCCATCACAAACTCCCGGAGTTCACTGAGATTCACGTCCATGGAGTCAGTGATGCCATCCAGCCATCTCATCCTCTGTCGTCCCCTTCTCCTCCTGCCCCCAATCCCTCCCAGCACCAGAGTCTTTTCCAATGAGTCAACTCTTCGCATGAGGTGGCCAAAGTACTGGAGTTTCAGCTTTAGCATCATTCCTTCCAAAGAAATCCCAGGGATGATCTCCTTCAGAATGGACTGGTTGGATCTCCTTGCAGTCCAAGGGACTCTCAAGAGTCTTCTCCAACACCACAGTTCAAAAGCATCAATTCTTCAGCGCTCAGCCTTCTTCACAGTCCAACTCTCACATCCATACATGACCACAGGAAAAACCATAGCCTTGACCAGATGGACCTTTGTTGGCAAAGTAATGTCTCTGCTTGGAATATGCTCTCTAGGTTGAACATAACTTTCCTTCCAAGGAGTAAGTGTCTTTTAATTTCATGGCTGCAGTCACCATTTGCAGTGATTTTTGAGCCCCCCAAAATAAACTCTGACACTGTTTCCACTGTTTCCCCATCTATTTCCCATGAAGTGATGGGACTGGATGGCATGATCTTCGTTTTCTGAATGTTGAGCTTTAAGACAAACTTTTTCACTCTCCACTTTCACTTTCATCAAGAGGCTTTTTAGTTCCTCTTCACTTTCTGCCATAAGGGTGGTGTCATCTGCATATCTGAGGTTATTGATATTTCTCCCAGAAATCTTGAGTCCAGCTTGTGCTTCTTCCAGCCCAGCATTTCTCATGATGTACTCTGCATATAAGTTAAATAAGCAGAGTGACAATATACAGCCTTGATGTACTCCTTTTCCTATTTGGAACCAGTCTGTTGTTCCATGTCCAGTTCTAACTGTTGCTTCCTGACCTGAATACAAATTTCTCAAGAGGCGATGGTTGTTATTTAATCCATAAAAATCATATTAAAAACAGTTAAACATCATGCTGAGTATAAGGATTATCCCAGGATCCAAGAGAAGTTTAAAGCGTTTACCTAAGCATTTTGGTGGTTCTGACCACTCTCCATTCTGACATACTACGTTTCTGTTTCCCTGAAGTTCATAGTAGGCCTGACACCGGTACTCAACAATCATTCCTGGAGGATATACTGATTTCAGGAGTGAGGTAATGTCTCCATTTTCTATTGTTGGAGGAGGCCCACATTTTCCTTGAGAGTTTAAAAAATAATGGTGTTTGCTTTATTCAAAGACAACCCCTAAAGTTTTAAATAAATAAAATAAAAATGCAGCCAAATATGCCATATTAAAACTTATGATTTCTGATGACAGAAATGATTTGTAGGAGGAATTTTAATCACTTAATCAGAAATACACATTTTAAGAACCTATTTTACCACCATGGAAGCACATATTGTACTTTTACAAATATGTCTGCTTTGCAGTGTCCTGATGTTCAACATGTTTTCTTTCAGAGTATATGCTGGAAAGATGGATAGCTAAGATAAAAAAAATGTTACCCTTTTATACAACATGTTGCAGTGCCTGTGAAAAGAAATTTTTTGGCTTCCATTTCTGGACAAGATGAGGTAAAAATATTTGTGCTTATAGCATCTGCTAAGTATTCCTTCTGCCAAATAAAGGTTCTGAACCTATTATAAAAACCAAAACGGGAGACTGTGAAACACGTAGTAAGTCAATCTGCTTAGGGACCTTTGGATTCAAAGAGTTATACTCAAGAGAGTCTTTTGGGTTTCATCTTGCCTTCTATGTATCCTGAATGGGCCACTGAGACAGCAACCCAGAAATAACACAAGTTCAGAAAGAAAAGTTTCAAGAAGCAGTTGATCTCTTTAGGAAAAGGCCCAGAAAAGAGTAGCTAAGACACAGTTTTCACAATACTGAATTAGTCTAGAAATACTACACGAAGTGTGCACACTAAGTCCTTGTGTGCACCAGGACCCAGAGACCCCACAGAAACTAAGCCAGAATTGTATCTGAGTGTCTCCTGCAGAAGTACAGGTGAGCAGTGCACTGCTACAGGGGCAGGGGCTCTGGGTGCTGTAGACCTGGGTTTGCATAAGCTTTCTTGGAGGAGGCTGCAATTAACCCCACCACAGAGCTGTCAGAACTTACACTGGACTGCAGAAATAGACTTTTAGAGGGTACAAACAAAACCTTGTGCACAACAGACCCAAAAGATAGAAGCAGTGATCCCACAAGAGACTGAACCAGATTTGCCTGTCAGTGTCCAGGAGTCTTCAGCAAAGGCATGGGTTAGCAGTGGCCTGCTGCAGGTTTTGGGGCATTGAGTGCAGCAGTGTACGCATAAGACCTTTTGAAGAAGGTCACCAGTATCTTTCTTATCTCCACCATTGTTTGGCCACAGGACAAAAACAGAGCGGGAACACGGTCTCACCCATCAACAGAAAATTTGTGGAAAGATTTACTGAGCATGACTCATTCCATCAGACCAAGACCCAGTTTCCCCCTGAGTTAGTCTCTCTCATCAGGAAGCTTCCATAAGCCTCTTATCCTCATCCATCAGAGGGCAGACAGAATGAAAGCCACAATCACAGAAAGCTAACCAATCTGATCGCATGGACAACAGCCTTATATAACTCCAAGAAACTCTGAGCCATGCTGTATAGGGCCACTCAAGATGGACGGGTCATGGTGGAGAGTTTTGACAAAATGCAGTCCACTGGAGAAGAGAATGGCAAACCACTTCAGTATTCTTGCCTTGAGAAGCCCATGAACATAATGAAAAGGCAAAAAGATAGGACACAGAAAGATGAACTCCTCAGGTGTGGTGGTGCCCAATATGTAGGAGATCAGTGGAGAAATAATTCCAGAAAGAATGAAGAGACAGAGAAAAAGCAAAAACAACACCCAATTGTGGGTGTGACTGGTGATGGAAGTAAAGTCTGATGCTGTAAAAAGCACTATTGCATAGGGACCTGGAATGTTAGGTCCATGAATCAAGGCAAATTGGAAGTGGCCAAACAGGAGACCGCAAGAATGAACATCGGCATTTTAAAAACCAGCAAACTAAAATGGACTGGAATGGGTGAATTTAACTCAGATGACCAGTATATCTACTACTGTGAGCAAGAATCCCTAAGAAGAAATGGAGTAGCCATGTTAGTCAAGAAAACAGTCTGAAATGCAGTGCTTGCATGCAATCTCAGAAATGACAAAATGATTGCTATTCATTTCCAAAGCAAACCATTAACTATCACCATAATCCAGGTCTATGCCCTAAACAGTAATGCTGAAGAAGTTGAAGTGGAATGGTTTTGTGAAGACGAACAAAATCTTCTAGAACTGACACCCCAAAAGATGTCCTTTTCATTATAGGGGACTTAAAAGCAAAATTGGGAAGTCAAGAGATAACTGGAGTAACAGGCAAATTTGGCATTATAGTACAAAATGAAGCAGGGCAAAGGGTAATAGAGTTTTGCCAAGAGAACACACTGGTCATAGAAAGCACCCTCTTCCAACAACACAAGTGAAAACTCTACACATGGACATCACCAAATGGTTAATACCAAAATCAGATTGATTATATTCTTTGCAGCCAAAGATGGAGAAGCTCTATACAGTCAGCAAAAACATGACTGGGAGCTGACTGTGTCTCAGATCATGAACTCTTTGTTGCCAAATTCATACTTAAATTGAAGAAAGATGTGAAAAACCACTAGACCATTCAGGGATGACCTAAATCAAATCCCTTATGATTATAGAGTGAAAGTGACAAATAGATTCAAGAGATTAGATCTGATAAGACAAAATGCCTGAACAACTATGGACAGAGTTTCCTGGGAGGCAGGGATCAAAACCATCCCCAATAAAAATAAATTTAAAAAGGTAAAATGGTTGCCTCTGTAGCCCTTACAAATAGTTTATAAAAGAAAAGACTCTAAAGGTAAAAGAGAAAAGTAAATAGAAAACCATTTGAATGGATAGTTCCAAAGAACAGCAAGGAGAGATAAGAAAGCCTTCCTCAGTGTTCAGTGCAAAGAAATAGAGGAAAACAATAGATTGGGAAAGATTAGAGATATCTTCAAGAAACTTAGAGATATCTTCAAGAAACTTAGAGATACCAAGGACAGTTCATACAACGATGGGCAATATAAAGGACAAAAATGGTATGGATCCAACAGAAGTGAGAGATATTAAAAAGAAGTGGCAAGAATACACAGAAGAACTATACAAAAAAGATCTTCATGACCCAGATAACCACATTTGTGTGATCACTCACCTAGAGCCAGACATCCTAGAATACAAAGTCAAGTGGGCCTTAGGAAGCATCACTGCGAACAAAGCTAGTGGAGGTGAAGGAATTCCATTTGAGCTATTTCAAATCCTAAAAGATGATGCTCTTTAAGTACTGCACTCAGTATGCCAACAAATTTTGAAAATATGGCAGTGACCACAGGACTGGAAAATGTTAGTTTTCATTCCAATACCAAATAATGTTCAAACTACCATACAATTACATTCATCTCACACATCAGTAAAGTAATGCTTAAGTTTCTCCAAGCTAGGTAGGCTTCAACAGCACATGACCCACAAAATTCCTGATGTTCAAGCTGGATTCAGAGAAGGCAGAGGAACCAGAGACCAAATTGCCAACATTCGTTGTATCATCAAAAATGCAAGAGAGTTCCACAAAATAATCTACTTCTGCTTTATTGACTACACCAAAGCCTTTGACTCTGTGGATCACAATGTGCTGTGGAAATAAATAGATGGCCATTCTGAAGGAGATCAGCCCTGGGATTTCTTTGGAAGGAATGAGCTAAAGCTGAAACTCCAGTACTTTGGCCACCTCATGTGAAGAGTTGACTCATTGTAAAAGACTCTGATGCTGGGAGGGATTGGGGGCAGGAGGAGAAGGGGACGACAGAGGATGAGATGGCTGGATGGCATTGCTGACTCAATGGACGTGAGTCTGAGTGAACTCCGGGAGTTGGTGATGGACAGGGAGGCCTGGACTGCTGTGATTCATGGGGTCACAAAGAGTCAGACACGACTGAGTGACTGAACTGAACTGAACACCTTACCGGCCTCCTGAGAAATCTGTATGCAGGTAAAGAAGCCACAGTTAGAATCAGACATGCAAGAACAAACTGCTTCCAAATCAGGAAAGGAGTATATCAAGGATGTATACTGTCAGCCTGATTACTTAACTTATAGGCAGAGTACATCATGCTAAATTCCAAGCTGGATGAAGGACAACCTGGAATCAAGATTGTCAGGAGAAATATCAACAAACTCAGATATGCAGATAATACCACCCTTATGGCAGAAAGTGAAGAAGAATTAAAGAGTCTCCTGATGAAAGTGAAAGAGGAGAGTAAAAAAGTTGGCTTAAAAATCAACACTTAGAGAACAAAGGTCATGGCATCCGGTACCATCACTTCATAGCAAATAGATGGTAAAGAATGGAAACAGTGACAGACGTTATTTTGGGGGCTCCAAAATCACTGTAGATGGTGACTGAAGCCATGAAATTAAAAGACACTTGCTCCTTAGAAAAAAGTTATGACCTACCTAGACAGCATATTAAAGAGCAGAGATATTATTTTGCCAACAAATTTCTGTCTAGTGAAACCTGTGGTTTTTCCAGTTGTCATGTATGGATATGAGAGTTGGACTATAAAGAAAGCTGAGCATCGATAAATCGATGCTTTTGAACTGTGGTGTTGGAGAAGACTCTTGAGAGTCCCTTGGAATGTAAGGAGATCAAACCAGTCAGTCCTAAAGGGAATCAGTCTTGAATATTCATTGGAAGGACTGATGCTGAAGCTGAAATTCCAATACTTTGGCCACCTGATGCAAAGACTGACTCTTTGGAAAAGACCCTGATGCTGAGAAAGATTGAAAGCAGAAGGATAAGGGGTTGACAGAGGATTAGATGGTAGGATGGCATCACTGACTTGATGGACATGAGTTTAGTTAAACTTTGGGAGTTGGTGATGGACAGGGAAGCCTGGTATGGTGCAGTCCATGGGGTTGCAAAGAGTCAGACACAACGGAGCAACCGAACTGAACTGATTTAGTCTAGAAACACATGATGGCAGAAATCTAAGGCCAATTCTTTCCATGCTTTGATCTACAGGGTTCAAGTAAGCAGCCCAGATTTCCACCCACATAATAAGGGAATAAGAAACCTCTGCCTTTTCTCCTGGTGTCAGAGAAGGCCAGGTGGGACTTGCAACCTATGTGGCAGTAATGGAGGCCTGATTAATGAAGGAGTCCAATAATATCCTTAGTCTCAAGATATAAAAGCTCAAGTGTCCAAATACAGTTGAATATCATTTATCAAACCAAAGACCAGGTAAACCTCAAAAGAGAAAAAACAATCAACAGAAGACAACACTGAGATGACACAGATATTGAAATCATTGGATGATGGTTTTTAAAAATCTAGTCCAATTGATAGAACTAGAAAGATTATTATAAAACCACATGGTTCAGCAGTATATTGCAGATGGCAGAAGGATCAATAAGTTTAATATTAACTAACTTTGAAAATAGACTGAAAAGAAAATGGACATAGCTTCAAGGACCTGTGGGAAGATAGCAAAGAACTGTTGACCATGAAGTTGAAAATAAAGAATACGAGATAAAAAAAAATAATGGCTGATTCCCTGTGCAATCATTTTCTGATGGCCTAAATGGAAAGGAAATCCAAAAGAATGGGGATATGTGTATGTATATGTTTAGCTGATTCACTTTGATGTGCAGTGAAACTGACACTATATTGTATAGGAAATATACTCCAAAATTATTTTTTTCAATAATGGCTGAAAATTTCTCAAATAGGGCATATGACTTAGCAATTAACCAAAAACAACTACATATTAAAACTGCTCAGTGAATTCCAAATGGGATGGAGCCAAAGAACTTAATGTCAAGATACATCATAATCAGTACCTGTTGTGTTGTTCAGTCATTCAATTGTTTCTGACTGTTTGCAACCCCACGGATTATAGCAAGCCAGGCTTCCCTGTCCTTCATTAACCCCCGGGAGTTTGCTCAAAGTCATGTCCATTCTGTCGATCATGCCATCCAACCATCTCATCCTCTGATGTCCCTTCTCCTGCCCTTAAACTTTTCCAACATCAGGGTTTAATCCAATGAGTCAGCTCTTCTCATCAGGTGGCCAAAATACTGGAGCTTCAACTTTACCATTAGTCTTTCCAATGAATATTCAGGACTGATTTCTTTGAGGATTGACTGGCTTGATCTCCTTTCAGGATAAGGGACTCTCAAGAGTCTTCTCCAGCACCACAGTTCAAAAAAACCAGTTCTTTGGTACTCAGCCTTCTTTGTGGTCAAACATTCATATCCATACATGACTGCTTGAAAAACCATATCATTGACAATAAGAACCTTTGTTAGGAAAGTGATGTCTCTGTTTCTTAACATGCTTTTGAGGTTTTCATAGCTTTTCTTGCAAGGATCAAGTGTCTTTTAATTTCATGGCTGCAATCGCCATCCACAGTGATTGTGAAGCTGAAAGAATGAAGTCTGTCACTTTTCCCAAGTACTTCCCTTCATGGGAATTGGTGAGTATTGACCTTTTCCACTCCTGTGACCACTTCTAGGTTTCCAAAATTTGCTGACGTAATGAGTGTAGCACTTTAGTAGCATCACCTTGTAGGATTTGAAATAGCTCTGCTGGGACTCAGCTAGTAACTTACCTTTAAATATCATACATAGTTATAGCTGCCCACATCTATGTCATATTTTGTGATCAGGCCCCAGCTGCTTATTCCATGTCTCTAAGTGGAATTTCTTGGGCTGTTAAATGTAATTATGGTATATTTTACACACTTATTCTTCAGAAAACAACTGAGTATCTTAATGTTTTTTTTTTTAAATTAATTTTATTTTATTTTTAAACCTTACATAATTGTATTAGTTTTGCCAAATATCAAAATGAATCCACCACAGGTATACATGTGTTCCCCATCCTGACCCCTCCTCCCTCCTCCCTCCCCATACCATCCCTCTGGGTCGTCCCAGTGCACCAGCCCCAAGCATCCAGCATCGTGCATTGAACCTGGACTGGCATCTCGTTTCATACATGACATTTCACATGTTTCAATGCCATTCTCCCAAATCTTCCCACCCTCTCCCTCTCCCACAGAGTCCATAAGACTGTTCTATACATCAGTGTCTCTTTTGCTGTCTCGTATACAGGGTTATCATTACCATCTTTCTAAATTCCATATATATGCGTTAGTATACTGTATTGGTATTTTTCCTTCTGGCTTACTTCACTCTGTATAATAGGCTCCAGTTTCATCCACCTCATTAGAACTGATTCAAATGTATTCTTTTTAATGGCTGAGTAATACTCCATTGTGTATATGTACCACAGCTTTCTTATCCATTCCTCTACTGATGGACATCTAGGTTGCTTCCATGTCCTGGCTATTATAAACAGTACTGCGATGAACATTGGGGTACACGTGAAGACAGGAAATGTCCCATGATTCCAACTGCTCAAATCTAGTTAACAGTCATACAATGTACATGTTAGATTACATATTAAGACCACAAAAGAACTGGATTTTCAGCACCAAGTTTTTTGCAACTAAAAATTATTCCAGAAAAGCTACTTCATCCTAATTTAGTATCAATATATTTTGTTCTTAATATATTCTCTAAATTTGGTGGACAGGGTGAGTAAGATACTCTACCTTTGCACTGAGGTGGTTTTGTCCAAGTTCCATTTAAACATACCACATGTATCTCCCCAAAGAGGTCATAATTCCCGATGCATTCATAATGTGCTTTCTCACCACTTTGATATCTAGACTTCTGATTGTGTATAATAGCACTTTCCACTTGAGGTGGATTCACCCAGGAAACATCTGACTAGAAAGATAAAAAAGTATCTTTAATATAATGATTATCATGAACAGCAAGGAGGAAATAGAATGTCAAATATATTCCATGGTTGTTTTGATTCAACAGTTAATCTATCATGAAAGACTGCTAATTGTCATCAGTTTATATGTAAAGTTAAGGCAAAGGAAATAAAGCAATATTTTTCAGCATGAATTAAACTTCTGTATCTTAAATCTCTCCCCTATACTTCACTAGAAAAGTGATAAACAGTTTTTAGGGCACTGAAGAAAAAGACTTTTCCTAGAAATCTCTTTTTGAGGTTAGTAAAATAAAAATTATAAAGTATATAAATTCAAAATGAACTTATATATCATAAGGAAAACATAATAAAATATCACTTGACATCAAAATTTTGTTAACATTCCTCCTGTTTATGAGATGTAACTTTAGGGCCTTTCAGAAAATAAACACAGCAGGTTCTTCTTTAGAGACTCGATGAAGAATTAAACACTCTGAAGAATACTATAGTTGCAGGGAGAAGATGATTAATTAAAGATCTGAACAGAAGATCTGGAAAAATAATAGAAAAATAAAGTGTAAATTAAAAAAATATGTATATATATACTTTAATGATATTTTGGGGCAAATGCTAAGGACACCACCATCAATGATGTGCATTCCTCAGTGTGATTCAGGGGATGCAGGGGCTGTAAGTACAAGAGGCTGTAGCCATGGGTCCTAAACTGAAATATACACAGAATTCCTTGGGAATCATCAAGACATTGTCAGAGTTTCAGCCCCAGAGGTTTAGATTCAACAAGTCTGAGTAAGCCTGTGAATCTGCTTGCATATCTAACAGTTTACAGAATGTGCTGAGAATGCTCTTCCATGACTGTGCTTTGAGAACTATTGGGCTACAACACCAAACACTGGGGACACAAGTCCATCTCTTTTTATGTTGAGGCACAAACTGCTTTTGACCTGGCCTAAAAGTAATCTATGTCCATTTAATGATAGTGGAGGCAATTTTCTACATTATATTACTTCAGATACTTACATAAATTTTAAAATTTTACCAAAGTACCTCTATATGCTGTCCTTCCTATCCATTTGCTCTTAATACACTGTATAGTATTAGATCCATCCAACTGATAATATGATAGACACTTAAAAGCCACTTGTTCTCCTGACCTATAGAAATCCTTCTCCTGATCTATGAGTACAGCATCATCAAAGGTGGGCAAGTTAACACAATTTGTGCCTGAAAGAGAAAAGAATATGCATTTGTTTAGTATATCTTTAAAGATTCATAGCCACCACTGATTATATTCTAGAAAATAAAGTTACATATCAAACCAATGAATATTTAAAGCATTTCTCTTATACCTAGAGACAAGTGTCAGAAATCTTGATTTAGTCACATTGACTATATTATCAAAAATACAACATGGGAATGGTGACATTCTAAGAGGTAGAGCCACATACTTCTCAAATTTAAATTCTCTTCTCCCATGACAGCCCATCTAAATTATGAATGTTTCTATTTTTGCCTTTATAAAAATATGTTACCTTGAATTATGTTAAATGTCTTAGAAAATTGCATATTACAAATAAATGGTTGATAAATTAACAGCAAATTGGGTAGTGATAAGAGCAGAGTTCAGCCATAGTACAGGAGCAGAGACCTGAAATCTGTGATGTATATCAGAGGATGCTCAAACTGCACCTTAAATGATGTGAAACTAAGACAATTTAGCTGGTGTTATCAAATTGCCAACCTCCATTGGATCACAGAAAAAGCAAGGGAATTCCAGATAAACATCTACTTCTGCTTCATTGACTATGCTAAAGCCCTTGATTGTGTGGATCACAACAAACTGTGGAAAATTCTTGAAGAGATGGGAATATCAGACCACCTTACCTTCCTCTGAGAAAACTCTATGTGGGTGAAGAAGTATCAGTTAGATATGTACATGGACAATTGACTGGGTCAAAATTGGAAAAAGAGTACTTTACGGGTGTATATTGTCATCCTGCTTATTTAACTTATATGCAGAGTACATCATGCAAAATACCTTGCTGGATGAAGCTCAAGGTGGCATCAAGATTGCCAGGAGAAATACCAATAACCTCAGCTATGCCTCAGGTGACACCACCTTAAGGGCAGAAAGTAAAGAGGAACTAAATGGGCTCTTGGTGAAGGTGAAAGAAGAGACTGAAAATGCTGGCTTAGAACTCAACATTCAAAAAATGAGATCATGGCACCTGGTCCCATCACTGCATGGCAAATAGATGGGGAAAAAATGAAAACAGTGACAGACTTCATTTTCTTGGGCTCTAAAATCACTGCTGTTTGTGACTGCAGCCATGAAATTAAACGGTGCTTGCTCCTTGGAAGAAAAGCTATGACAAACCTCGAGAGCATATTAAAAAGCAGAGCCATCACTTTGCCAACAAAAGTCCGCCTAGTCAAAGCTATGACTTTTCCAGTAGTCATGGACAAATTTGAGAGTTGGACAATAAAGAAGTCTGAGTGCCAAAGAATTGATACTTTTGAACTGTGGTGCTGAAGAAGAGTCTTGAGAGTCCCTTGCACTTCAAGATCAAGCCAGTCAACCCTAAAAGAAATCGATCCTGAATATTCAGTGGAAGGACTGATGCTGAAGCTGAAGCTCCAAGACTTTGGTCACCCGATGAAAGTGAAAGTGAAAGTGAAAGTGAAAGTGAGTGAAGTCCCTAAGTCGTGTCCGACTCTTTGCGACCCCACGGACTGTAGCTTACAAGGCTCCTCTGTCCATGGGATTTTCCAGGCAAGAGTACTGGAGTGGGTTGCCATTTCCTTCCCCAGAGGATCTTCCCGACCCAGGCATTGAACCTAGGTCTCCCACATTGTAGGCAGATGCTTTATCATTTGAGCCATCAGGGAAGTCACCTGATACAAAAAGCCAACTCTTTGGAAAAGACCCTAATGCTGGGAAAGATTGAGGATAGGAGGAGAGGGGACTGCAAAGGATGAGATGGTTGAATGGTATCACCAGTTCAATGGACATGAGTTTAAGCAAACTCCAGGAGACAGTGAAGGACAGGGATGCCTGGCTTCCTACAGTCCATGAGGTTGCAAAGAGTCAGAAATGACTGAATACTTAACTGCAACAACAAATCAAACTTTCCCTGGTAGCTCAGATGGTAAAGCATCTTCGTACAATGCAGGAGACCTGGGTTCGATTCCTGGAGACGGAAATGGCAACCCACTCCAGTTTTCTTGCCTGGAGAATTCCATGGCCCGAGGAGCTTGGTAAGCTACAGTCCATGGGGTCACAAAGAGTTGGACACGACTGAGAGATTTCATTTTATTATTTCTAGGGTTATTAATTCTCTACCAGAATTCAGAACTTTTCATAGATACCTTGTTAAATTCTAGAATTACTGTTTAGTTTCGTATTTGTGCCATTTATGCTTTGAATTAAAAGATATTTGTCAGCTTAAGAATAAAAGGGAAAACACTATACTTATACAATTTTGTGGACAAGACCATTCCCTTCCTAAACATCTTACAGATGCAGGTCCATCAGTTCCAAACCCTTCATCACATTTGTAAGTAACTTCTTCTCCATATTGGTAACTGTCTTTCTTGTGAGATACAACACCATTCAGAATATAAGGTGGAAGTCCTGGGAAGAAATAAAAAAAAAAAAATGATTTCATGTTTTGCTAACTTTGAAATTTAACTTGATGTACTGGGTCAACATATTTGGTAATTTTACTTGAAAATAATAAATGATTATACAGGAACCTCCATGACATGGGAGAAAAGTGCACAAATTTTTCCTAAAATCACCATTCTGGTGTGTGTCCACTTGAGCAAGAACTTGAAACAGAAATTATCAATATATGAAAGAAACCATCAGTGCTGCTCTAACCAATCATGAGTAATAAAAGAAAAACACAATGAGACTCCAAACATCATCTCAGGAAAAGTACTATATTTTGTAAGAAATTAAAAGGGATTTTAGGGAAGACATATGACATATTTTTGAAACTTTAATTGACAGGAATATAAATAGGTTTACTAATATGAATAGTTAAGTTTAATTTTAGTGCACATCCAGTGTTAATACAAAATAATTGCCAGATTGAAAAGTGATTCTATACAGAAGAAACAAATTTTTTAATTAGAAAAATGATTAATTTTATATGTAAAATTTTATTTAACATATAAATATATACATTTTATTTCCATACATAAATTACCTATGAATAGATGTTACTTGATGTATTTAGAATGGGAAAGACTAGAGATCTCTGCAAGAAAATCAGAGATACCAGAGGAACATTTCATGCAAAGATGGGCTCAATAAAGGACAGAAATGGTATGGACCTAACAGAAGCAGAAGATATTAAGAAGAGATGGCAAGAATACACAGAAGAACTGTACAAAAAAGATCTTCACGACCCAGATAATCACGATGGTGTGATCACTGACCTAGAGCCAGACATCCTGGAATGTGAAGTCAAGTGGGCCTTAGAAGGCATCACTATGAACAAAGCTAGTGGAGGTGATAGAATTCCAGTTGAGCTATTCCAAACCCTGAAAGATGATGTTGTGAAAGTGCTGCACTCAATATGCCAGCAAATTTGGAAAATTCAGCAGTTGCCACAGGACTGGAAAAGGTCAGTTTTCATTCCAATCCCAAAGAAAGGCAATGCCAAAGAATGCTCAAACTACCGCACAATTGCACTCATCTCACACGCAGTAAAGTAATGCTCAAAATTCTCCAAGCTAGGCTTCAGCAATATGTGAACCATGAACTTCCTGAAGTTCAAGCTGGTTTTAGAAAAGGCAGAGGAACCAGAGATCAAATTGCCAACATCTGCTGGATCATGGAAAAAGCAAGAGAGTTCCAGAAAAACATCTATTTCTGCTTTATTGACTATGCCAAAGCCTTTGACTATGTGGATCACAATAAACTGTGGAAAATTTTGAAAAAGATGGGAAAAGCAGACCACCTGAACTGCCTCTTGAGAAATTTGTATGCAGGTCAGGAAGCAACAGTTAGAACTGGACCTGGAACAACAGATGGTTCCAAATAGGAAAAGGAGTATGTCAAGGCTGTATATTGTCACCCTGTTATTTAACTTCTATGCAGAGTACATCACGAGAAATGCTGGACTGGAAGAAACAAGCTGGAATCAAGATTGCCGGGAGAAATATCAAGAACCTCAGATATGCAGATGACACCACCCTTATGGCAGAAAGTGAAGAGGAACTCAAAAGCCTCTTGATGAAAGTGAAACTGGATAGTGAAAAAGTTGGCTTAAAGCTCAACATTCAGAAAACAAAGATCATGGCATCCAGTCTCATCACTTCATGGGAAATAGATGGGGAAACAGTGGAAACAGCGTCAGACTTTATTTTTCTGGGCTCCAAAATCACTGAAAATGGTGACTGCAGCCATGAAATTAAAAGACACTTACTCCTTAGAAGGAAAGTTATGACCAACCTAGATAGCATATTCAAAAGCAGAGATCTTTGCAAACAAAGATTCGTCTAGTCAAGGCTATGGTTTTTCCTGTGGTCATCTATGGATGTGAGAGTTGGACTGTGAAGAAGGCTGAGCACCAAAGAATTGATGCTTTTGAACTGTGGTGTTGGAGAAGACTCTTGAGAGTCCCTTGGACTGCAAGGAGATCCAAGCAGTCCATTCTGAAGGAGATCAGCCCTAGGATTTCTTTGGAAGGAATGTTGCTAAAGCTGAAACTCCAGTACTTTGGCCACCTCATGCGAAGAGTTGACTTATTGGAAAAGACTCATGCTGGGAGGGATTGGGGGCAAGAGGAAAAGGGGACAACAGAGGATGCGATGGCTGGATGGCATCACTGACTCCATGGATGTGAGTCTGAGTGAACTCTGGGAGTTGGTGATGGACAGGGAGGCCTGGCGTGCTGCGATTCATGGGGTCGCAAAGAGTCAGACACAACTGAGGGACTGATCTGATCTGATCTGATCTGATGTATTTAGAAATAAAGGATCAAATCTCATGACTTTGATGACAATTGATTAGTTTAATGAATGGTAATGAAAATAGATTTTGTTTTGCCTAGTGTCCTCACCTGCACACTGAGGTGGAGAGCTCCACTTTCCCATGTGGCATATTATCACATCATTTTCAGATATCTCGAAGCCTTCTTCACAAGCATAACTTAACTTCGTGCCATGTGCATACAGCCTTTGTTCATGTATTTCTCTCCTTTCTTCTGCACAGCTAGATGAGTTAATGGTTCCATGGTCTATTTGAGGTGGTTGAGAACATCCAATTTTTCTATATGAAGTACAGAGGTCAAAGAGTAAAGTACAAATATAATCTTTAAATTAAAAATATTAATACAATCAAATATTACTTTGGATTTTAAAATAAAAATTGAAGAAAAATAATACTTGGAACAAGTTAAAGGTTTTTAAAACTCAAAAATATTAGAAATGTGCAAGCTATTTGTCTCCATAAACACTATGCTGCTACTACTTGTTCAGTATGCCCCTTTATCCTTTTTGAAATGAATTTCTTATTGAAATGTTGGATGTATAACAGTATGTTAGCTTCAAATGGGCTACAAAATGATTTTACTTTTACATACATTATACAATGACTGCCAGTATGTCTAGTAGCAATCTGTCCATATCAAATTTATTACAATATTATTGACCATATTCTGTATGCTGTATATTACATCCCCCTGGCTTCTTTATTACTTAACTGGAGTTTTTACTTCTAAATCCCCTGTATCTACCTTGCCAACGCCCTCCTCTTTTCTTGCAACAACTCAATATTTGTATCCATATGAGCCTGTTTTCCTTTGGTTTTGTTTTATTTTTAGATCCCATAAATAAGTGAAATCATGTGGCATTCGTCTTTTTCTATCTTACCTACTTCACTTAAAATAATACATCCTAGACACATCCACCAGAGAAGGCAATGGCACCCCATTCCAGTACTCTTGCCTGGAAAATCCCATGGACGGAAGAGCCTGGTGGGCTGTGGTCCATGGGGTCATGAAGAGTCTGACACGACTGAGCAACTTCACTTTCACTTTTCACTTTCATGCATTGGAGAAGGAAATGGCAACCCACTCCAGTGTTCTTGCCTGGAGAATCCTAGGGACGGGGGATCCTGATGAGATGCCGTCTATGGGGTCGCACAGAGTCGGACACGACTGAAGCAACTTAGTAGTAGCAGACACATCCATGTTGTTGAAAATGGAAATGTTTCATATTTTATGGCTTGGTTATAGTTCATATTGCATGTATATATATAAAACATCTTCTTTATCTACCTATCAGTGGACTTTCTAGGTTGCTTCCAAATCCTGGTTATTGTATGCAATGGTGCAATGAACATTGGAGTATGTGTATCTTTTTAGATTAGTGTTTTTGGTTCCTTTGAATAAATACCCAGTAGTGGAATTGCTGGATCATACGGTAGTTCTATTTTTATTTTTTAAAGGAAACTCTATCCTCTTTTCCATAGCAACTCTGCCTGTTTACAACCCTACCAACAGTGCACAAATATTCTCTTTTCTTCACATTTTTGACAACACTTGATATTGTCCTTTTCATGGTAGCCATTATGACAGGTGTGAAAGGACATCACACTATGGTTGCAATATGGTTTTCCTGGATACAGTAGTCTTGGCTGCAAGTTTTTTTTTACTTTCATCTCTTTGAATATGTTGTGCCAGTCCCTTGTGACCAAAAAAAGATTCTTCAGAAGCTGCTGATACTTGTAAGGGTCTCCTTGTAGGTAACTACTGCCTTTTCTCTTGAAGGAGAAGAGGGTGACAGAGGATGAGATGGTTGGATGGCATCACCAATTCAATGGACATGAACTTCGGCAAACTCTGGGAGATGGTGAGAGACAGGGAAGCCTGGCCTGTTGCAGTCCATGGGGTCACAAATTGTTGTACATGACTTGGCAACAGAACAACAACCTTTAAAATATTAATTAATTTATTTTAATTGGAGGCTAACTACTTTACAATATTTTGTTTTTTGTTGTTTTTTTTTTTTTTTTTTTGCCATACATTACATGAGTCAGCCACGGGTATAGCCCAATCCTGAACCCCACTTCCACCTCCCTCCTTATTCCACCCCTCTGGGTTGTCCCAGTGCACCAGCTTTGAGTGCCCTGTTTCATGCATCGAACTTAGGGGTGATCATATTTCACATATGGTAATATACATGTTTCAATGCTATTCTCTCAAATCATCCCCACCTCGCCTTCTCCCACAGAGTCCAAAAGTCTGTTCTTTATATCTGTGTCTCTTTTGCTGTCTCACATATAGGGTCGTGGTGACCATCTTTCTAAATTCCATATGTATTTATTAATATACTGTATTGGTGTTTTTCTTTCTGACTTACGTCACTGTATAATAGGTTCCAGTTTCATCCACCTCATTAGAACTGATTCAAATGTTTTCTTTTTAATACCTGTCTAATATTCCTTTGTGTATACGTACCACAGCTTTCCTATCCTTTTTTTTTTTTTTTTCTTCTGTCAATGGGCATCTAGGTTGCTTTCATGTCCTAGCTATTGTAAACAGTGCTATGATGAACATTGTGGTATATGTGTCTCTTTCAATTATGGTTTCCTCAGTGTGTATGCCTAGCAGTGGGATTGCTGGCATTCCATTGTCATATGGCAGATCTATTTTCAGTTTTTTAAGAAATCTCCACACTGTTCTCCATAGTGGCTGTACTAGTTTGCATTTCAACCAACAGTGTAAGAGGGTTCACTTTTCTCTGCACCCTCTTCAGCATTTATTGTTTGTAGACTTTTGATAACAGTCATTTTGACCAGCATGAGATGGTACCTCATTTTGGTTTTGATTTGCAACTCTCTGATAATGAGTAATGTTGAGCATTTTTTCATGTGCTTATTAGCCATATGAATCATTTCTTTGAAAAAATGTCTGTTTATTTTTTGGCCTATTTTTGGATTGGGTCATTTATTTTTCTGGTATTGAGCTGTATGAGTTGTTTGTATATTTTTGAGATTAGTTCTTTGTCAGTTGCTTCATTTGTTATTATTTACTCGTACTCTGAAGGCTGTCTTTTCATCTTTATTACAGTTTCCTTCGATGCACAAAAGCTTTTAAGTTTAATTAGGTCCATTTGTTTATTTTTGCTTTTATTTCCATTACTATTGAAGATGGGTTATAGATAATCTGCTGTGATTTATGTCAGAGAGTGTATTGCATAAGTTTTCCTGTAGGAGTTTTATAGTTTCTGTTTTACATTTAGATCTTTAATCCATTTTGAATTTATTTTTGTGTATGGTTAGAAAGTGTTCTAGTTTCATTCTTTTACAAGTGGTTGACCAGTTTTCCCAGCACTACTTGTTAAAGCAATTGTCTTTTATCCATTGTATATTTTTGTCTCCTTTGTCAAAGATAAGGTGTCCATATGTGCGTGGATTTATCTCTGGGCTTTCTATTTTATTTCATTGATCTATATTTCTGGCTTGTGCCAGTACCATACCGTATTGATGACTAGCTTTGTAGTGTAGTCTGAAGTCAGTCGTGCTGATTCCTCCAGTTCCATTCTTCTTTCTTAAGATTGCTTTGGTTATTCGAGATTCTTTTGTATTTCCATACAAGTTGTTAAATTATTTGTTCTACTTCTGTGAAAATTGATAGGGATTATATTGAATCTATAGATTGCTTTGGGTAGTATACTCATTTTCACTGTGCTGATTTTTCTGATCCATGAACACAGTGTATTTCTCCATCAATTTGTGTCATCTTTGATATCTTTCATCAGTGTTTTATAGCTTTCTATATATAAGTATTTTGTTTCTTTAGGTAGACTTACTCTTAAGTATTTTATTCTTTTCATCGCAATGGTGAATGGGATTGTTTCCTTAATTTCTCTTTCTGTTTTCTCATTGTTAATGTATAGGAATGCAAGGGATATCTGTGTATTAATTTTATATCCTGCAACTTTACTGTATTAATTTCTTAGCCCCAATAATTTTCTGGTGGTGTCTTTAGGGTTTACTATGTAGAGAATCATGTCATCTGCAAACGGTGAGAGATTAACTTCTCCTTTTCCAATCTGGATTCCTTTTATTTCCATTTCTACTGTGATTGCTATCACTAAAACTTTCAAAACTGTGTTGAATAGTAGTGGTGAGAGTGGGCACCCTTGTCTTGTTCCTGATCTTATGGGGAATGCTTTCAATTTTTTGCCATTGAAGATAATGTTTGCTGTGGGCTTATCATATATGGCTTTTATTATGTTGAGGTATGTTCCTTTTAGGCCTGCTTTCTGGAGAGTTTTTGTCATAAATGGATTTTGAATTTTTTTCAAGGCTTTATTTACATATATTGAGATAATCATATGGTTTTTATATTTTAATTTGTTAATGTGGTGTATCACATTGACTGATTTACAAATATTGAAGAAACCTTGCAACCCTGGAATAAAACCCACTTGGTCATGATGTATGATTTTTCTAATATGTTGCAGGATTCTGTTTACTAGAATTTTGTTGAAGAATTTAGCATCTATGTTCATCAGCAATATTGGCCTGTAGTTTTCTTTCTTTGTGACATCGTTGTCTAGTTTTGGAATTAGGATGATGGTGACCTCACAGAATGAATTTTGGAGTATATCTTCCTCTGCAATTTTCTGAAGAATTTGAGTAGGATCAGTTCAGTTCAGTTGAGTCACTCAGTCGTGTTCGACTCTTTGTGTCCCCATGAATTGCAGCACACCAGGCCTCCCTATTCATCACCAATTCCCGGAATACACCCAAACTCATGTCCATTAAGTCGGTGATGCCATCCAGCCATCTCATCCTCTGTCGTCCCTTTCTCCTCCTGCCCCCAATCCTTCCCAGCACAAGAGTTTCAGCTTTAGCACCATTCCTTCCAAAGAACACCCAGGACTGATCTCCTTTGGAATGGACTTGTTGGAGATCCTTGCAGTTCAATGGACTCTCAAGAGTCTTCTCCAAAACCACAGTTCAAAAGCATCAATTCTTCAGCACTCAGCTTTCTTCACAGTCCAACTTTCAATCCATACATGACCACTGGAAAAACCATAGCCTTGACTAGACGAACCTTTGTTGGCAAAGTAATGTCTCTGCTTTTGAATATGCTATCTAGGTCATAACTTTCCTTCCAAGGAGTAAATGTCTTTTAATTTCATGGCTGCAATCACCATCTGCAGTGATTTTGGAGCCCCCCCAAAATAAAGTCTGACACTGTTTCCACTGTTTCCCCATCTATTTCCCATGAAGTGATGGGACCAGATGCCATGATCTTAGTTTTCGGAATGTTGAGCTTTAAGCCAACTTTTTCACTCTCCTCTTTCACTTTCATCAAGAGGCTTTTTAGTTCCTCTTCACTTTCTGCCAAAAGGGTGGTATCATCTGCATATCTGAAGTTATTGATATTTTTCCAGGCAATCTTGATTCCAGCTTGCACTTCTTCCAGCCCAGCGTTTATCATGATGTACTCTGCATAGAAGTTAAATAAGCAGAGTGACAGTATACAGCCTTGACATACTCCTTTTCCTATTTGGAAACAATCTGTTGTTCTATGTCCAGTTCTAACTGTTGCTTCCTGACCTGCATACAGATTTCTCAAGAGGCAGATCATGTGGTCTGGTATTCCCATCTCTTTCAGAATTTTCAACAGTTTATTGTGATCCACACAGTCAAAGACTTTGGCATAGTCAATAAAGCAGAAATAGATGTTTTTCTGGAACTCTCTTGCTTTTTCAGTGATCCAGCGGGTGTTGGCCATTTGATCTCTGGTTCCTCTGCCTTTTCTAATACCAGCGTAAACATCTGGAAGTTCACGGTTCCTGTATTGCTGAAGCCTGGCTTGGAGAATTTTGAGCATTACTTTACTAGTGTGTGAGATGAGTGCAACTGTGTGGTATTCACTTTCACTTTCACTTTCTTTGGGCTTGGAATGAAAACTGACCTTTTCCAGTCCTGTGGCCACTGCTGAGTTTTCTAAATTTGCTGGCACATTGAGTGCCACCCTTTCACAGTATCATCTTTCAGGATTTGAAATGGCTCAACTGGAATTCCATCACCTCCACTAGCTTTGTTCGTAGTGATGCTTTCTAAGGACCACTTGACTTCACATTCCAGGATGTCTGGCTCTAGGTCAGTGATCACACCATCGTGATTATCTGGGTCGTGAAGATCTTTTTTGTACAGTTCTTCTGTGTATTCTTGCCATCTCTTCTTAATATCTTCTGCTTCTGTTAGGTCCATACCATTTCTGTCCTTTATCGAGCTCATCTTTGCATGAAATGTTCCTCTGGTATCTCTGATTTTCTTGCAGAGATCTCTAGTCTTTCCCATTCTGTTGTTTTCCTCTATTTCTTTGTATTGATTGCTGAGGAAGGCTTTCTTATCTCTTCTTGCTATTCTTCGGAACTCTGCATTCAGATGTTTATATCTTTCCTTTTCTCCTTTGCTTTTGGCTTCTCTTCTTTTCACAGCTATTTATAAGGCCTCCCCAGACAGCCATTTTGCTTATTTGCATTTCTTTTCTATGGGAATGGTCTTGATCCCTGTCTCCTGTACAATGTCGCAAACCTCATTCCATAGTTCACCAGGCACGCTATCTATCAGATCTAGGCCCTTAAATCTATTTCTCACTTCCACTGTATAATCATAAGGGATATGATTTACATCATACCTGAATAGTCTAGTGGTTTTCCCTACTTTCTTCAATTTAAGTCTGAATTTGGCAATAAGGAGTTCATGGTCTGAGCCACAATCATCTCCTGGTCTTGTTTTTGCTGAATGTATTATAGAGCTTCTCCATCTTTGGCTTTGAGAATATGGTCAATCTGATTTCGGTGTTGACCATCTGGTGATGTCTATGCGTAAAGTCTTCTCTTGTGTTGTTGGAAGAGGGTGTTTGTTATGACCAGTGCATTTTCTTGGCAAAACTCTATTAGTCTTTGCCCTGCTTCATTCCGTATTCCAAGGCCAAATTTGCCTGTTACTCCAGGTGTTTCTTGACTTCCTACTTTTGCATTCCAGTCCCCTATAATGAAAAGGACATCTTTTTTGGGTGTTAGTTCTAAAAGGTCTTGTAGGTCTTCATAGAACCGTTCAATTTCAGCTTCTTCAGGGTTACTGGTTGGGTATAGACTTGAATTACTGTGATATTGAATGGTTTGCCTTGGAAACGAACAGAGATCATTCTGTCGTTTTTGAGATTGCATCCAAGTACTGCATTTTGGACTCTTTTGTTGACCATGATGGCCACTCCATTTCTTCTGAGGGATTCCTGCCCGCAGTAGTAGATATAATGGTCATCTGAGTTAAATTAACCCATTCCAGTTCGTTTCAGTTCGCTGATTCCTAGAATGTCGACATTCACTCTTGCCATCTCTTGTTTGACCACTCCCAATTTGCCTTGATTCATGCACCTGACATTCCATGTTCCTATGCAATATTGCTCTTTACAACATCGGATCTTGCTTCTATCACCAGTCACATCCACAGCTGGGTATTGTTTTTGCTTTGGCTCCATCCATTCATTCTTTCTGGAGTTATTTACTTAGCAATTAAACCACCACCATACCCAGTAATACAGCCCTTTGTGAAGATTGCACATATTAAGTACACAATATCTTGAAATATAGTATAGATTGTTATTAAAACTTAGTTTTTCTTAATTTTATATCTTCTTAGGCAATTATCTTACTACTAAACATTCCTGGGGATACAAACTTCAAGGGAAGCTAGAAACGTTATCCTTACTAGCAAGTCATATCTCCAGATACAAACTGTGGTTTCCTAACACTAAAATAAAGAAGAATATAGTGGAGAATGGACTAGGAAATCACACACAAAATTCTACAAATGACTTCATTAGAAAATGAACTCTATATTTTAAATCAGGTTTAGGTTCATAGCAAATGTGAGTGGAAAATACAGAGTTCCCAAACTCCCCACCACACACACACACACACACACACACACACACACACACACAGTTTGAGATTTGTTTTAAGGATCTGGCTCATGTGATTGTGAAGACTGGTAGGTCTAAAACCTGAAGTGTAGGTGGCAGCCTGGAAAATTCAGGAAGGGTGTGTGTTGCAGTTTTTCCTTTGGAAGCTTTGAGAGGCAGAGTTCCTTTTTCCTGGAAGGAGCTCAATATTTTATTTTAAAACTTCCATCAGAATGGATAAAATATACCCATGTTATGAAAGGTAATTTACTTTATTCAAAGTTTGTGATTAAATGTTAATTGGAAATGGCAACCCACTCCAGTGTTCTTGCCTGGAGAATCCCAGGGACGGGGGAGCCTGGTGGGCTGCTGTCTATGGGGTCACACAGAGTCTGACATGACTGAAGCAACTTAGCAGCAGCAACAGCAGCAGCATATCTTTAAGATGCCTTCAGAGAAACAGCCAAACTGGTTTGACCAAGCTACTGAGTACTATAACCCGGCCAAGTTGATACAAAATTAACCACCGTACAAAATATCCAAGGTGAACTTGGATATTTAGTTCAGGAGACTGCCAACCCAATTATGGAAGATTCATCTAATTTCTTCTTGCCGCTTGCATAAAATACCTGAGGTGAGTTGTAAACGGAAGAATGAATCATCAATCATTAAGAAGTCAGTGGGATATACTTTGAAATTTCTCAGTGGAGCTAGTGGCAAAGAACCTGCATGACAATGTAGGAAACTTAAAAGATGGGCATTTGATTCCTGGTTTGAGAAAATTCTCTGGGGAAGGAAATCACAACCCACTGTAGTATTGTTGCTCAGAGAATCCATTGGACAGAGGAACCAGTTAGACTATAGTCCCTGGGGTCGCAGAGAGTCGGACAGGACTGAAGCGACTTAGCACAGCACAGCAAAAGACTGAAATAGACATGCTGCTATCCAGGGATGATCTGTGTTTTATCCACATGGCTGAGAACTTATATATATTAAAGCACAAGAGACTGACAAGGTTTTTGAGAACTTTATACTAGCAGAAATGCATTCAGCATGGGCGGAAAAGGACAGGCATCATACATATAAAGGAGGAATGTGTCCAAAGATAAAGCTCTGATAACAGGGCTTCTTTCAGCTGAGAAAGTAGGCTCACTTCTCTGGTGGGTTGAAAAGTTGTGGATATCCCCAACAGGCTTTTTTTTTTTTTTTTCTCATACAGAAATGTTCTCTAAATTGACATCTAATGAGATTTCTCCTCATGAGTTTTGAGTTTAAGACTTGAGACTCATTTTTCTTTCTCTTTCTCCATTTTTGAATGGTAATGTCTATTCTATGTATGTATTAACATTGTACTTTGGAAGCACATTCCGTGTTTTCTGGTTCATAGGGTCACACGTGAATAGGAATTTTGCCTAAGGATGGACAAGAAACTGCATCTCATCCGTAACTTATTTACAAGATATTTAATAAAATTTGGGCCTTAGAATTGATGCTGAAAAGGGTGAAACTTTGGGAGATGTTGGGATTGGGTGAATATATTTGACACTTGGGAAACATAGGAAGCTGAGAGGCTGCAATGTGCACTGTTATGTGTCAAACAGTGTCCTCAAAAGAGTTCTAAGAATCCATGCAGCCAAGACCTATAGGTCTTACTTTATTTGGAATTAGGTATCTAACAGATGTAATCAGGTTAAGATGTGATCGTTTTGGTGGGCTTCAATGCAATATTATTGATGTCTTTTAAGAAGAAAAAAATACAAATAAAGACCAAGACACCTAGAGAAAATATTCTATGGCCAGAGAAGCAGTAGTTAGACTAATGCAGCTGCAAGCCAAAAACCAGCGAGGACTGATGGCCACTCCCAGAAGCTACAAAGAAGCAAAAAATATTGTACTCATTCTCAGAGAGAACATGGAATTAAGAAGAACAAATCGAAGCCAAAGGAAGCAAGTTCTCTTGTTAGTGTTCCAGGGGCCCCAATCCCATGTATAAGTGTTCCATGCCAAAGACCTCCTCTAATCCTAATCACCATCCAAAGGTTCTACCTAAATTCTGTCACTTTAGAAAGTTTGATTTCAAAATGCAGATTCTGGAAGACTTACTCCATCTTCTTTCCGAAGTTAATAGCTCTTCAAAAAAAAGTTAACTGCAATTCTCTATGTGTGTATTGATATATTTACTGTGCTGTTGTGTGTTACCTGAATTCAGGCCATGAATTGGTTACATTTATACTTAATGAAGATTTCAAATGTATATTTGAAGATTATACATTTGAAGATTTCAAATGTGATATACTAATATTGGAAACTGAAGAATAAGTCTCAATAGGTTTACTTCTAGTACTGAAGCATATGACTCACAGAGTTGGCTGATAAGAACAAAGGTCTATCCACCCATCAGTTGACTGACACTTAGATTATTCCCAGGCTGTGGCTGTTCTTTTCAGAAAAGACAAAACTACAGTCACAGAAGCCAGATTAATGGTTCTCAGAGGTTAGGGTTTGATGAAGAGGATTGCCTGCAGAAGATTCTTCAGGGTTATTGAACAGATGGTGCTAGTGGTACAGAACCTGCCGGCCAATGCAGGAGATGTAAGAACATAGCTTTGATCTCTGGGTGGGGAAGATCACCCGGAGGAGGAAATGGCAACCCACTGCAGCATTCTTGCCTGGAGAGTCCCATCGACCCAGGAGCCTGGCAGCCTACAGTCCATAGTGTCGCACAGAGGCAGACACGGCTGAATGCACAGCAGTCTATATTTTGACTAGACGACTCTTATGCAACTGTATACATTGGTCAAAAATTCTTGAACTTTGTGCTTAAAAAGTGTGAGCTTATTGTATGTAAGTACCTGAGTAAAATCAGATTTTATTTTTCAGATGTCAAAAATACACTTCTTTGTTTTATTACTTCCATTTAACTTAAAACAATATGTAACGTAAAAGTAATCTATTTTTACGGGAATAACTGTAAATACCAAATATCACATTTAAAAATGAACAAGGCATTTTTCTGTCAACCGTGAGTACTAAACTTTTTATACAAATTTGCTATCAACCCCTTGAATATTGCATTTTGAGTTTTGTTTTTTAATTTCATGTTTGTGAAATACTCCATTAAAATAATTATTTTTAAAGTGATTCTGAAAGAATTTTATTTTATTCTATATATTTTCATAATTAACAAAAGATCTTAGACTTAATTATTCTTGATGGATTTAAAAGATTGATGTCTCATAAGACATTAGTGTAAACCTAAATTTCCTTCTCAATATTAGACTTGGGCTGTATAATTTATCATTTGCATCTTAGCATGAGGATAAGGCCACTTCTCCACAAGAGAATTGACTGTGTAATATTTGCTCATAATTATTTAATTAAAAAATGATGTCTGACATATACAGACTACTATATATAAAATAGATGATTAATAAGGACCTATCATATAAGACAGGGAACTCTACTCCATACTCTGTTACAACCTATATGGGAAAAAAAAAAAAAACTAGAAAAAGTGAATATCTTTAACTGATTCACTTTGCAATGCATCTGATATATTGCACATTATATATCAACTATTCTGCTATAAAATTTGTTTTAAAATATAAAATAAGTCTGAGATTTGTTCAAGATTCTCATATTTGCATGTAATGATCCACATATAATATATATTGTCTCATTTTTAGCTTAGAAAATCATAACTTTTCACTGAAACTGAAAAATTGATTTGGTTCTTGCTGTCCAGGTTACTTCCTTAGACTCAGTCTTCATTATTTTTTCCACATTTGCACCTTGTATGTAATCCTTTTTCCCCTGGTGTTTTACATTGCAGACTTACAAAATATGTCTAGATTTTCCTCTCTAGTACTTATTTATGGTGCCGGACCATAGTCTATTCTCTAGTACCTCAAGTGATGGTGCTTTCACTTAACTTCATCTCCTAGAGGTACATATTTATAAATACATATTTTCTCACTCTGTGTTTTCCAAAAATATTAGCTGTCTTAGTACAATTGAGAAAAGACTAAAAGAAACTGTAATAAATTGTATTTATAACTGGCCTTCTGAAATACTGGGGCATTTGTAAAACAATTCCACTGTTTTACCTCCGAGCCCTGCACACCAGATTCATGCAAAATAAGTTAGACTTCACAGCTCTTTTTAGACTTCCTTAAAAACAAACCTTCAAATATGCTTAGTCAAAGCCATCACAGCTTGGAAATTAATACTCCTTACTCAGTGTAAGCATATTAATTTGGATGACTATGAACAAGTTTAAATCTCCTATTCCCTAGCTTACCTTCAATAACCAGGATTACACTGATAAAAGATATGATGCTTTTCTTATCTTTATAGAAGATTTAACCAAAACCACTAATTATGTATGTGTGTGTGTGTGTGTGTGTGTGTGTTTTACACAAGGGGCTAAATAACTATAAAAAAGAATGAATTTTTGCCATTTTATACAACATGATTGGACTTGGAAGGTATTATTCTTTGTGAAATTTGTCATACAGAAAAATACAAGTACCATATGATATCACTTAGATGTGGAATTAAAAAAAAATTAATTGAAAGAGACACGTGAACCTCAATGTTCATCACAGCACTGTTTATAATAGCCAGACATGGAAGCAACCTATATGCCCATCAGCAGATGAATGGATAAGAAAGCTGTTGTACATATACACAATGGAGTATTACTCAGCCATTAAAAAGAATACATTTGAATCAGTTCTAGTGAGGTGGATGAAACTGGAGCTGATTATACAGAGTGAAGTAAGCCAGAAAGAAAAACACCAATAGAGTATATTAATGCATATATATGGAATTTAGAAAGATGGTAACAATAACCCTGTGTATGAGACAGCAAAAGAGACACTGATGTATAGAACAGTCTTTTGGACTCTGTGGAAGAGGTAGAGGGTGGGATGATTTGGAAGAATGGCATTGAAACATGTATAATACCATATTATGAAATGAACCACCAGTCCAGGTTCAATGCAGGATACAGGATGCTTGGGGCTGGTGTACTGGGATGACCCAGAGGGATGGGATGGGGAGGGAGGTGGGAGGGGGGTTCAGGATGGGGAACACATGTACACCTGTGACGGATTCATGTTGATGTATGGCAAAACCAATACAATGTTGTAAAGTAATTAGCCTCCAATTAAAATAAATACATTTATATTTTTAAAAAAATTTAAAAAAAAAATGAATGAATATAACAAAACAGCAACAGACTCACAGATACAGATAATGAGCAAGTGGTTGCCAGTGGGGAAAAGGAAGCAGGGAAGGACAATAGGTGTATTTGATTAAGAGGTATTATGTATAAAATAAAGAATCTCCAAGGACATACCATAAACACAGGAAGCATAATCAACATTTTACAATAACTCTAAATACAGTATAATCTTTAAAAATTGTGGATCTCTGTGTTATACAACTGAAACTTGTAAATCAACTATATGTCAACTCCAAATTATTTAAAAACAAATTATTTTAAAGATTTGCTAAAACTTTTTAGGTGAAAGTTAATTATGAACAGAGTCTGTAAATTAACACTCATCTTTACAAAGAATGACAATAAATGCAGAAAAATGATAGAACTGATCTTTAAAAATCACCATTTTCTAGACAACAGTGAAATAACTGTTTGCAGCCTTGGGTCACAAATAGATTCTACGATTAGCTGAAAAATTTGGAGAAATAATATCTACAAAAATGTTAATATTTACAGCAAAGATAACTTGTCAACTGTAACAATTTCATTTAAGGGTGAGAAAACCACCAATTTGTTTTCAGCAATTCAATTGTTACCAGCAATTCAGATTTAAATCAATTAGCACCAATGGTGATGGCCATGCTTCTTAGACTAAGAAGGTCACTTAACTTGATGCAGTACAAAGTAAGATATCACCTTAAATATTGTAGCTTGATTGTTTGAATCTATTTTAATAATAACATTTTTATGATATTTAGAAATTTAAAATGTTTATAGTTAACTGATTTAAGCTTAATATGCTGTTTAAAATGTGTGAACATAAAAATCACCTTTCGGACTGCTGGTGAATGTTTCTAAAATGCTCTGTACCAGCAAAATCAGGAAAATGTTACTAGACCTGGATCATTACCAAATTGGTCTCTAAAGCTCCTATTGTGTCACTTTGCGTGTTTATTTTAGAAAATATTTTGAGGTTCAAAGTTGATATAAACTGAAGACAGAAAAATTCAGGATTTCATGTAAATAAAAAGAAGTGAAACACCTTTTACACTGTTGAATCTGTGAATTCAACTCTAGCTATACTAAATTGTTTCTTATATTTCTTGCCAATATTTTTCTATAAAACGTTATTCAGTGTTTAAAGCAGAGTGTCTTTGTGTGTGTGTATATATTTAATGTTGAAGTTTTAATCATATATGCCGTGTTATTGTAGTTACACAATATCATTCTTATTGTTCTTTATTTGAATTATGTGTACTTTGACAAGCATCTTGTAAAATATTATGAGATCCAACCACTCCAGCCTAAAGGAAATCAGTCCTGAATGTTCGTTGGGAGGACTGATGCTGAAGCTGAAACTCCAATATATTGGCCACCTGATGTGAAGAGCTGACTCTTTTGAAAAGACCCTGATGCAGGGTAAGATTGAAGGAGGGAGGAGAAGGGGATGACAGAGGATGAGATGGTTGGATGGCATCACTGACTCAATGGACATGAGTTTGAGTTAGCTCCGGGAGTTGGAGCATGGACAGGGAGGCCTGGAGTGCTGCAGTGCATGGGGTCGCAAAGAGTCGGACACGACTGTGTGACTGAAGTGAACTGAAAATATTATGTATTTCATCATTTTTGGTGTATTCATCTATTGATAGATGAGCAAAAGTAAGATAAACTACATACATTTAATTCCTGACATAAGTATGACATAGTTTGCTTTTATAGGTTTGTTAAATGATATTATCAATATTTTGAATGTTTTCCATTTCTTTCCACACTTTTATCCTATGTCTTCTAAAACAGAGTTTCAGAAACCCTCAGAAGTAATGGAGAAAGCTTTAAGAAAGTTAGGAAACTGATGGATAGAAGGAGGCATGAAAGTGATTGAATCTAATTTCTTGCCGTAAATGTTTCATGAACAGGACACATAACATTTTGATTTGCCAAGTTTAATGAGGTACTTTTAAGAAGTGATTCATTGGACCCATCTCTCAATTACATTGTCCCCATAATATTTAACACAATCTGATTTATGATTCAAGATGTGTTAAAAAATACTTGATAAAAGAAACAGAATTGAATTAATAAGGAAAAATCTGAATACATGTACATATTTCAGTTTTATAACTGCATTTAGTCAAGGATTTATCCACACTGAGGATACACCACCTTTCCTTCCCGACAAGTTGTTCGAAATGTATGTTTTGGTGTCAGTTGACGATAACCATATTGACACATAAATTCAATAGTATCCTCTGTTTTAGAGTAAAGTTTTTTATCGTATTTCCATCTTAACTGTATGTGATGTTTTCTCATTGTTTCTTCTGAAATTAGACAGGCCTCTAAAATTAAAGAAAATAAACATAAACCTTTGAGTAATATGCAAATACACAGATTTTCAGGGTTTCAAGAACTTTGGTCCAAAAATTCTTCCTCAAACCTTTTCCAAACCAATACACTGAAAATGTATAATGTAAGTTTCAACATATTTAAAAAGTTAATGTTATAAGAATGAGATACTTTGTTTAGTATAACCATTAAATGTTATAAGATTCATAATGTCAGTTATCATATGAAGAGCTTTCATAAAGGAGCCATTGTTGCTTGAACATGAAATTTTCTAACTATATTTCTATGTACAGATATTAATCTTTGGTGTTCAAGCATTAACTGGTTGTTATTTAATCCATAAAAACTCTATTATAAACAGTTAAACGTTATACTGTGTACAAGAATTATCCCAGGATCCGAGAAGTTTAAAGCATGTACCTAAGCATTTTGGTGGTTGTGACCACTTTCCATTCTGACATATTACTTTTCTGTTTCCCTGAAGTTCATAGTAGGTCTGACACCGGTACTCAACAATCATTCCTGGAGGATATACTGATTGCAGGAGTGAGGTAATTTCTCCATTGTCTATTGGTGGAGGAGGCCCACATTTTCCTTGAGAGACTAAAAAATAATAGTTTTTGCTTTATTCAAAGACAGCTCCTACAGTTTTAAACAAATAAAATAAAAATGCAACCAAATATGTCATATCAAAACTTAAGATTTCTGATGACAGAAATGATTTATAGAAAGAATTTTAATCAGAAATACACATTTTAAGGCCTTATTTTACCACCATGGAAGCACATATAGTACGTTAACAAATATGTCTGCTTTGCAGTGTCCTGATGTTCAAACATGTTTTTTTTTTTTTTTTTTTTCAGAGTATATGCTGGAAAGATGGATAGCTAAAAAAAAAAAAAAAAAAAAAAACTACTGTGATATACAACATGTTGCAGTGTCTGTGAAAGAAATTTTGGCTTCCATTTTTGGATAAGATGAGGTAAAAAAATGTGTGCTTATAGCATCTGTTAGTATTCCTTCTGCCAAATGAAGGTCCTGAACATAATATAAAAACCAACACAGGAGACTGTGAAACAAGTAGTTAGTCAATCTGCTTAGGGGCCTTTGGATTCAAAGAGTTACACTGAAGAGAGTCCTTGGGGTTTTCATTTTGCCTTCTATGTACTGTGAATGGGCCACTGAGACAGCAACTCAGAAATAATACAAGTTCAGAAAGAAAAAAAGTCTCAGGAAGCAGTTGATCTTTTTAAGAAAAGGCCCAGAAAAGAGTAGCCTAGCAAGATACAGTTTTCACAATATTGAATTAGTCTAGAAATACTACACGAAGTGTGCACACTAAGTTTTTGTGTGCACCAGGACCCAGAGACCCCACAGAGACTAAGCCAGAATTGTGTCTGAGTGTCTCCTGCAGAAGTATGGGTGAGCAGTGCACTGCTACAGGGGCAGGGGCTCTGGGTGCAGTAGACCTGGGTATTGCATTAGCCCTCTTGGAGGAGGCTGCAATTAACTCCACCACAGAGCCACCAGAACCTAACCAGGACTGCAGAAACAGACCCTTAGAGGGCATAAAAAAATCCTTGTGCACAAAAGAACCCAGGAGAAAGAGGCAGGGACTCTACAAGAGACTGACCTAGACTTGCCCGTCAGTGTTTAGGAGTCTTCAGCAGAGACATGGGTTAGAGGTGGCCTGCTGCAGGTTTGGGGGCATTGAGTGTGGCAGTGCATGCATAAGACCTTTTGAAGGAGGTCACCAGTATCTTCCTTATCTCCACCATTGTTTGGCCACAGATCAAAAAACAGGGAGGGAACACGACCCCATCCATCAACAGAAAATTGAACTAAAGATTTACTGAGCATGGCCCCTTCCATTAGACCAAGACCCAGTTTCACCCTGAGACAGTCTCTCTCATAAGGAAGCTTCCATAAACCTCTTATCCTCATCCATCAGAGGGAAGACAGAATGAAAACCACAGTCACAGAAAACTAACCAATCTGATCACATGGACAACAGCCTTGTAGAACTCCATGAAACTCTAAGCCATGCTGTATAGGGCCTTCAAGTTGGATGTGTCATGGCGGAGGATTCTCACAAAATGTGGGCCACTGGAGAAGGGAATGGCAAACCACTTCAGAATTCTTGCCTTGAGATCCCCATGAACAGCATGAAAAGGCAAAAAGATAGAACACTGAAAGATGAACTCCTCAGGTGCGGTGGTGCTCAAAATGCAGGAGATAAGTGGAGAAATAATTCCAGAAAGAATGAAGAGATGAAGAAAAAGCAAAAACAACATCTAATTGTGGATGTGACTGGTGATGGAAGTAAAGTCTAATGCTGTAAGGAGCACTATTGCATAGGGACCTGGAATGTTAGGTCCATGAATCAAGGTAAATTGGAAGTGGTCAAACAGGAGATGGCAAGAATGAACATCGGCATTTTAAAAATCAGCAAACTAAAATGGACTTGAATGGGTGACTTTGACTCAGATGACTGGTATATCTACCAGTGATCTGGTAGAATCTGGTAGAATGTGAGCAAGAATCTCTAAGAAGAAATGGAGTATCCATGATAGTCAACAAAACAGTCTGAAATCAGTGCTTGCATGCAATCTCAAAAATGACAGAATGATTGCTGTTCATTTCCAAGCCAAACAATTAACAAGCACAGTAATCCAGGTCTATGCCCTGAACAGTAATGTTGAAGAAGCTGAAGTGGAATGGTTTTCTGAAGACATACAAGGACTTCTAGAACTAACAAGCAAAACGATGTCATTTTCATTATATTGGACTGGAATGCAAAAGTGGGAGGTCAAGATATCTGGACTAACAGGCAATTTTGGCATTAAGAGTACAAAATGAAGCAGGGAAAAGAGTAGGAGAGTTTTGCCAAGAGAACACACTGGTCATAGCAAACACCCTCTTCCAACAACACAAGTGAAAACTCTACACATGGACATCACCAAATATCCATGGAAAACTCTACACATGGACAATACCAAAATCAGATTGATTATATTCTTTGCAGCCAAAGGTGGAGAAGCTCTATACAGTCAGCAAAAACAAGACTGGGACCTGACTGTGGCTCAGATCATGAACTTCTTGTTGCCAAATTCATACTCAAATTGAAGAAAGATGTGAAAACCACTAGACATTCAGGCATGACCTAAATCAAATCCCTTACAATTAGAGTGGAGGAGACAAATAGATTCAAGGGATTTGATAAGACAGAATTCCTGAACAACAATGGACAGTTGCTCCTGACTTTGTACAGGAGGAAGGGATCAAAATCATCCCCCAAAAAAAGAAACGTAAAAAAGGCAAAATGGTTGCCTCAAGAGGCCTTACAAATAGCTGAGAAAAGAAGAGATGCTAAAGGCAAAGGAGAAAAGGAAAGATAAAATGATTTGAATGCAGTGTTCCAAAGAATAGCAAGGAGAGATAAGAAAGCCTTCCTCAGTGATCAGTGCAAAGAAATAGGGGAAAACAATAGAATGGGAAAGACTGGAGATCTCTTCAAGAAAATTACAGATACCAAGGGCATTTCATGCAACAATGGGCACTATAAAGGACAAAAATGGTATGGACCTAACAGAAGTAGAAGATATTAAGAAGAGGTGGCAAGAATACACAGAACTATATAAAAAAGATCTTCATGACCCAGATAACCACAAAGGTATGATCACTCACCTAGAGCCAGACATCCTAAAATACAAAGTCAAGTAGGCCTTAAGAAGCATCACTGTGAACAAAGCTAGTGGATGTGATGGTATTCCAGTTGAGCTATTTCAAATCCTAAAGATGATGCTCTTTAAGTGCTGCACTCAATATGCCAGAAAATTCAGCAGTGAACAAAGGTCTGAAAAATGTCAATGTTCATTCCAATCCCAAAGAAAGGCAATCTCAAAGAATGTTCCAACTACCGTACAATTGCATTCATCTCACACACTAGTAAAGTAATGCTCAAACTTCTCCAAGCTAGGCTTCAACAGCACGTGACCCATGAAATTCCTGTGTTCAAACTGGATTCAGAAAAGGCAGAGAAACCAGAGATCAAATTGCAAACATCCGTTGGATCATCATAAAAGCAAGAGAGTTCCACAAAAAAATCCACTTCTGTTTTATTGACTACACCAAAATCTTTTGCTGTGTGGATCACAACAAACTGTGGAAATTAAATAGATGGTAACACCTGACCTGCCTCTTGAGAAATCTGTATGCATGTCAAGAAGCCACAGTTAGAATCAGACATGGAAGAAAAACTGGTTCCAAATCAGGAAAGGAGCACATCAAGTCTGTATACTGTCACCTGCTTACTTAACTTCTATGCAGAGTACATCATGCAAAATTCCAAGCTGGATGAAGCACAAGGTGGAATCAGTATTGTCAGGAGAAATATCAACAAGCTCAAATATGCAGATGACACCACCCTTATGGCAGAAAATGAAGAAGAACTAAAGAGCCTCTTAGTGAAAGTGAAAGAGGAGAGTGGAAAAGTTAGCTTAAAAATCAACATTCAGAGAACTAAGGTCATGGCATCTGGTCCCATCACTTCAGAGAAAACAGATGGTGAAGCAATGGAAACTGTGAGAGACTTTATTTTGGGGCTCCAAAATCATTGCAGATGGTGACTGCAGCCATGAAATTAAAAGACACTTGCTCCTTAGAAAAATGTTATGACCTACCTAGACAGCATATCAAAAAGCAGAGACATTACTTTGCCAACAAATTCCACCTAGTGAAAGCTATGATTTTTTCAGTCATCATGTATGGATGTGAGATTTGGACTATAAAGAAAGATGAGGACCAAAAAATTGATGCTTTTGAATTGTGGTTTTGGAGAAGACTCTTGAGAATCCCTTGGACTGCAAGGAGATCAAACCAGTCAATCCTAAAGGAGATCAGTCCTGAATATTTATTGGAAGAACTGATGATGAAGCCGAAGCTCCAATACTTTGGCCAGCAGATGAAAAGAACTGACTCTTTGGAGAAAACCCTGATGCTGGGAAAATTGAAGGTGGAAGGGTAAGGGGATAACAGAGGATGAGGTGGTAGGATGGCATCACTGACTTGATGGATGTGAGGTTAGTTAAGCTTTGGGAGTTGGTGATGGATGGGAAATCCTGGTGTACTGCAGTCCATGGAGTTGCAAAGAGTCAGACATGACTGTGTGACTGAACTGGAATGCTTTAGTCTAGAAACACATGATGGCAGAAACCTCAGCCCAATCCTTTCCATGCCTTGATCTACAGGGTCCAAGTAAGCAGCTCACATTTCCACCCACATAATGAGTGAACTCTTGAGAGTCCCTTGGACTGCAAGGAGGTCCAACCAGTCCATTCCTAAAGGAGATCAGTCCTGGGCGTTCATTGGAAGGACTTATGTTGAAGCTGAAACTCCAATACTTTGGCCACCTCATGTGAAGAGTTGACTCACTGGAAAAGACCCTGATGCTGGGAGAGATTAGGCGCAAGAGGAGAAGGGGACGACAGAGAATGAGATGGCTGGATGGCATCACCAACTCGATGGACATGAGTTTGAGTGAACTCCCCTAATTGGTGATGGACAGGGAGGCCTGGCATGCTGCAATTCGTGAGGTCGCAAAGAGTCAGACACGACTGGGTGACTGAATTGAACTGAACTGAAAGAGTGAACAAGAAACCTCTGCCATTTCTCCTGGTGCCAGAGGAGGCCAGGTGGGAACCTTGGACTTGCAACCTACATGGCAGTAATGAAAGCCCGATTAATGAAGGAGTCCAATAACATCCTTAGTCTCAAGATATAAAAGCTCAAGTGTCTGAATACAGTTGAAAATCATTTATCAGACCAAAGACCAGGTAAACCTCAAAAGAGAAAAAGCAATCAAGAGAAGACAACACTGAGATGACACAGATATTGAAATCATTGGATGATAGTTTTTAAAAATCTAGTCCAATTGGTAGAACTAGAAAATAGATTATTAAAAAACTACATGGATTGACAATATATTGCAGATGGCAGAATGATCAATAAGTTTGAATATTAACTAACCTTGAAAATAAACTGGAAAGAAAATGGACATAGCTTCAAAGACCCGTGGTAAGATAGCAAAGAAGGTTGAACATGAAGTTGAAAAAAAATAATGGCTGACTTCCCTATGCATTCATTTTCTGATGGTCTAAATGGAAAGTAAATCCAAAAGAATGGGCATATGTGTATATGCGTAGCTGATTCACTTTGATGTACAGTGAAACTAACACTATATTGTATAGGAAATACACTCCAAAAAATGTTTTTTTAAATAATGGCTAATAATTTCTCAAATCAGTTATATGACTTAGCAAGTAACCAAAAACAGCAACTACATGCTAAAACTGCTCAGTGAATTCCAAATGGGATGGAGCCAAAGAAGTTAATGTCAAGATACATCATAATCAGTTCCTGTTGTGTTGTTCAGTCGCTTAAGTGTTTCTGACTCTTTGGAACCCCATGGATTGTAGAAAGACTGGCTTCCTGGTCCTTCATTAATTACCGGAGTTTGCTCACAGTCATGTCCATTCTGTCAATCATGCCTTCCTACCATCTCATCGCTGATATCCCTTCTCTTTCTGTACTTAATCTTTTCCAATGAGTCAGCTCTTCTCATTAGGTGGCCAAAATACTGGACTTCAGCTTCAGCATCAGTCCTTCCAATGAATATTCAGGACTGATTTCTTTCAGGATTGACTGGTTTGATCTCCTTGCAGTCTAAGGGACTCTCAAGAGTCTTCTCCAGCACCACAGATCAAAAAATCAATTCTTTGGTACTCAGCCTTCTTTGTGCTCAAACATTCACATCCATACATTACTGCTTGAAAAACCATAACTTTGACAATATGAACCTTTGTTGGTAAAGTGATGTCTCTGCTTCTTACCATGCTGTCAAGGTTTTCATAGCTTTTCTTCCAAGAAGTCTTTTAATTTCACGGCTGCAGTCAGCATCCACAGTGATTGTGAAGCTGAAAAGAATGAAGTCACTGTTTCTATTTCCACCCATTTTTGACATATAGTGATGGAACCCAATACCATGATCTTCATTTTTTGAATGTGGTTTTAAGCTAGCTTTTTCAATCTCCACTTTCAGCAATATCAAGAGGCTCTTTAGTTCCTCTTTGCTTTCTGCCATTAGTGTGATGTAATCTGTGTATCTGAGGTTATTGGTATTTTTCCTGGCAATCTTGATTCCAGCTTGTGCTTCTTCCAGCCTGGTATCTTGTGTGAAGTTAAAGTAGCAGGTGACAATATAGCCTTGACATACTCCTTTCCAAATTTTGAACCAGTTTGTTGTTCCATTCCGGTTCTAACTGTTGCTTCTTGACCTGCATACAGGTTTCTCAGGAGGCAGGTAAGGTGATCAAGTATTCTCATCTCCGTAAGAATTTTCCACAGTTTGTTGTGATCCACACAGTCAAAGACTTTAGTGTAGTCAATGAAGCAGTGTTTCTTCAATTCCTTTGCATTTTCTATGATCCAACAGATGTTGTCAATTTAATTTCTAGCTCTGCTGTCTTTCTAAATTTAGCTTGTACATCTCGAAGTTCTCAATTCACAAGTTGTTGAAATTTAGCTTGAATATTTTGAGTATTACCTTGCTAGCATGTGAAATGAGCCCAATTGTGTTGTGGTAGTACGAACATTCTTTGGCGTTGCCCTTCTAGAGACTGGGATAAAAACTCACCTTTTCCAGTTGTATAGCCACTGCTGAGTTTTCCAGATTTGCTGGCATATTAAATGTAGTACTTTCACAGCATCATCTTTTAGGATTTGAACTAGCTCAGCTGGAATCCCATCATCTCCACTAGCTTTGTTTGTAGTGATGCCCACTTGATTTTACACTCTAGGATTTCTGGCTCCAGGTGACTTGTGGTTATCTGGGTCATTAAGTCCTTTTCTGTACAGTTCTTCTGTATATTCTTGCCACCTCTTCTTAATACCTTCTTCTTCTCTTAGGGGCATACTGTTTCTGCCCTTTACTGTGCCCATGATTACATGAAATGTTCCCTTGCTCTCTCTAATTTTCTTGAAGACATCTCTAGTCTTCCCCATTGTATTGCTTTCCTCTATTTTTTTGCATTGCTCACTTAACAAGGCTTTCATATCTCTCCTTGCTATCCTTTGGATTGTGCATTCAGATGGGTATATTTTCCCTTTTGTCCTTTGCACTTTGCTTCTCTTCTTTATTCATCTCTTTGTAAGGCCTTCTCAGAAAGCCATTTTGCATTGTTGCATTTCTGCTTCTTAGGGATGGTTTTGCTCACTGCCTCCTGTACAAAGTTACAAACCTCCATCCATAGTTCTTCAGGCACTCTCACAGATCTAATCCCTTGAATATTTTTATCCTTTCTGCTATATAATCATAAAAGACCTGAATGGCCTAGTGGTTTTCCCTGCTTTCTTCAATTCAAGTCTGAATTTCGCAATAAGAACCTCATGATCTGAGCCACAGTCAGCTTCCAATCTTGGTGTTGCCAACTGTATAGAGCTTATCTATCTTTGACTGCAAAGAATATAATCATTCTGATTTCGGTACTGAACATCTCGTGATGTCCATATGTAGAATTGGCTCTTGTGTTTTTGAAGAGGGTGTTTGCTATGATCCATGTCTTCTCTTGTCAAAACTCTTTTAGCCTTTCCCCTGCTTCATTTTGTACTCCAAGGCCAAACTTGCCTGTTACTCCAGGTATCTTTTTATTCCTACCTTGCATTCCAGTTCCCTGTATGAAAAGCAGATTGTTCTTTTTATTTTGATGTTTTGATCTAGAATGTAATATAAGTCTTCATAGAACCAGTCAACCATATATTTTGACATTAGTGGGTGGGGCTTAGACTGGGATTACTCTGATTGTAAGTGACTTGCCTTGGAAATGAATGGAGATAATTTTGTCGTTTTGAGAATGCACCCAAGTACTGCATTTCAGACTGTTTTGTTGGCTGTGAGGGCTACTCCATTTCTCCTAAGGAATTCTTTCCCATAGTAGTAGATATAATGGTCATCTGAATTAAATTTGCCCATTCCGGTCCCTTTCAATTCACTGATTCATAAGTCTTGATGTCATAATGAGTAATAAATATATATATATATATAAAATATTTATTATTATATAATATTTATATATTAATATAAATATATAATATTTATCTATAATATATTGTATAATATATATTATATTATATTTTTATATATTATATTATATTTATATATATTATATATTATATATATTTATATATAAATATATATATATTTGTGTGTGTGTCTAGAGCTTTGTAGTATAGTCTGAAGTCAGGGAGTGTCATTCCTCCAGCTCCATTTTTCTTTCTCAAGATTGCTTTGTCTATTCTTGGCCTTTTGTGTCTCCATTCAAATTTTAAGTTTTTTTTTTTTTTTTTCTAGTTCTGTGAAAAATTGCCATTGGTAAATACATACAGATTGCATTGAATCTGTAGACTGCTTTTGGTAGTATAGTCATTTTGACAATATTCATTTTTCTAATCAAAGATAATGGTATATCCTTCTATCTGTTTTTGTCTTCATTTTCTTTCATTAGTATACTACAGTTTCAGATTACAGATCTTCTGTTTCCTTAGGTTTATTCTCCAAAGAAGACATTCCGATGGGCAAAACGTCCATGAAAAGATGTTCATATCACTAATTATTAGAGAGATTCAAATCAAAACTACAGCATGATATCCCTTAACATGAGTCAAAAGAGCTATGCTGGTGAGTATATGGAAAGAAGATAACACTCCTACACTGTTAGTTGATACAGCCACTATGGAGACAAGTATTTACACTCCTTAAAGAAAACTAAAAATAGAGCTACCATATGACCCTGCAATCTTGCCCCAGGCATGGATCTGGTGAAAAACTTGGTCTATGAGGAAACACACACCCTAATGTTCATTGCAGCACTGTTTACAATAGTCATAATATGGAAAACCTAAATGTCCATCAAGAGAGAAATGGGTAAAGAAGATGTGGTACAAATATACAATGGAATATTACTCATCCACTAAAAGAATGAAATAACCAACACAGTATTCTTCACAGAGCTAGAACAAATAATTTCACAATTTGTATGGAAATACAAAAAACCTCGAATAGCCAAAGCGATCTTGAGAAAGAAGAATGGAACTGGAGGAATCAACCTGCCTGACTTCAGGCTCTACTACAAAGCCACAGTTATCAAGACAGTATGGTACTGGCACAAAGACAGAAATATAGATCAATGGAATAAAATAGAAAGCCCAGAGATAAATCCACGTACATATGGACACCTTATCTTTGACAAAGGAGGCAAGAATATACAATGGATTAAAGACAATCTCTTTAACAAGTGGTGCTTGGACAACTGGTCAACCAGTTGTAAAAGAATGAAACTAGACCACTTTCTAACACCATACACAAAAATAAACTCAAAATGGATTAAAGATCTAAACGTAAGACCAGAAACTATAAAAATCCTAGAGGAGAACATAGGCAAAACACTCTCTGACATACATCACAGCAGGATCCTCTATGACCCACCTCCCAGAATATTGGAAATAAAATCAAAAATAAACAAATGGGACCTAATTAACCTTAAAAGCTTCTGCACATCAAAGGAAACTATTAGCAAGGTGAAAAGACAGCCTTCAGAATGGGAGAAAATAATAGCAAATGAAGCAACTGACAAACAACTAATCTCAAAAATATACAAGCAACTCTTACAGCTCAACTCCAGAAAAATAAATGACCCAATCAAAAAATGGGCCAAAGAACTAAATAGACATTTCTCCAAAGAAGACATACAGATGGCTAACAAACACATGAAAAGATGCTCAACATCACTCATTATCAAAGAAATGCAAATCAAAACCACTATGAGGTACCATTTCACGCCAGTCAGAATGGCTGCGATCCAAAAGTCTACAAATAATAAATGCTGGAGAGGGTGTGGAGAAAAGGGAACCCTCTTACACTGTTGGTGGGAATGCAAACTAGTACAGCCACTATGGAGACCAGTGTGGAGATTCCTTAAAACACTGGAAATAGAACTGCCTTATGATCCAGCAATCCCACTGCTGGGCATACACACTGAGGAAACCAGAAGGGAAAGAGGCACATGTACCCCAATGTTCATCGCAGCACTGTTTATAATAGCCAGGACATGGAAGCAACCTAGATGTCCATCAGCAGATGAATGGATAAGAAAGCAGTGGTACATATACACAATGGAGTATTACTCAGCCATTAAAAAGAATACATTTGAATCAGTTCTAATGAGGTGGATGAAACTGGAGCCTATTATACAGAGTGAAGTAAGCCAGAAGGAAAAACATAAATACAGTATACTAACGCATATATATGGAATTTAGAAAGATGGTAACAATAACCCAGTGTACGAGACAGCAAAAGAGACACTGATGTATAGAACAGTCTTATGGACTCTGTGGGAGAGGGAGAGGGTGGGAAGATTTGGGAGAATGGCATTGAAACATGTAAAATATCATGTAAGAAACGAGTTGCCAGTCCAGGTTCGATGCACGATACTGGATGCTTGGGGCTAGTGCACTGGAACGACCCAGAGGGATGGTATGGGGAGGGAGGAGGGAGGAGGGTTCAGGATGGGGAACACATGTATACCTGTGGCAGATTCATTTTGATATTTGGCAAAACTAATACTATTATGTAAAGTTTAAAAATAAAATAAAATTTTAAAAAAAAGAATGAAATAATGTCATTTGCAAAAATATGGATGGACCTAGAGAGTGTTATACTGAGTGAAGTTAGAGAAGGAGAAAAATTGTAAGACATCCCCTATATGAATCTTAAAAGAAATTTTGCAGACAACTTATTTTTGGAAAAGAAACAGACTCACAGACTTAGAGAAGGAATTTATGGTTGCCAGGGGGAATGATGGGAGAAGAGACAGGGAATTTGGGTGGACATGAACACACTGCTATTTTTTAAGTGGATGACAAATAAGGACCTACTGTATAGCACAGGGAACTCTGTGGAGTGTAATGTGGCAGATTTGATAGGAAGGGAGTTTGAGTGAAAATGGTCACATGCATATGTGTGGCTGAGTCCCTTCACTGTTTACCTGAAGTTAGCACAACAGTATTAATCAGCTATATGCCAATACTAAATCAAAAGTTAAACAAGATACATCATGTTCAAATTCCTGAAACTTACAGAAAAAAATCTCATAAGCAGCTTGATAGACATGCAATACTAATTTGGGATAAATATTATGCAATACATATTTGGAAAAAAGGATTCAAGCATCGGTGGAAATCTCATCAATGAGCATAGAGTCAGAGAGAAATGAGAACATTTTCCCAAAGCTGGATGAAAATAATTGTCAACTCCAAATTCTTGTAAACTATCTTGTAAACTATCCTTTTGAATTAAAGAGAGAAAGAAAAAATTTCCCAAACAAAGCAAAACTGATAGAATTTGTCTCCAGCAGAACTATACTTAAGAACTTTTCAAAAGAAAGCAAAATAGAAAAAGAATTGAGATTTTAGAATGGAGTTTTTTCTTCCTTTTTTTTTTAAAGAAAGGGAAAATATAATAAGAATATGATTTCCCTGTTGATTTTATTTTAGTTGTGCAAAATTGTCATCTGATATGGTGCTCAATGTATATAGAGAGGATACTACAGACATTTATGTTAAAAATATGGAGAGAACCAATAAATCTAAATGGAATTAAGCATTCAACAGTTCATCTGAGGTGGTAAAATGTCAGCAACAGTGGGGAGTGGTAAACTACCTCCTGCTGCTGCTAAGTCACTTCAGTCGAATTCGACTCTGTGCGACCCCAAAGATGGCAGCCCACCAGGCTCCCCTGTCCCTGGGATTTTCCAGGCAAGAGTACTGGAGTGGGGTGCCATTGCCTTCTCTGGATAAACTACCTATGTGTATCTTAATACCTAGAGAGACTAAGAAAACCATGCAAAGACATATACTCAAAAACAATGCAGATCCAAGTCAAATTATTTTATAACGTTCAAAAATCCACAAGGAAGTCAAGAAAAGAAAAACTTTGAGAATTGAAGGAAACACACAAAAAACAAATAAGAAAATGGCAGACTGTTCTTAATAAGTCACTCTAAATATAAATGGTCCTAAATACATCAATTAAAAACCTGAAAATGCCAGGGTAGACACCTAAACAAGACTCAGCTGTATGTTGTCTAAAAAAAAAAGTCGCTTTAAACACGAAAACATGTTCAAGTGGAGATTGCAAAAATTACACACCTGGCAAAAGTTAACATGCGTCTGCCTACAATGCAGGACACCCGGGTTCGATCCCTGGGTTGGAAAGATCCCCTGGAGAAGGAAATTGCAACCCACTCCAGTATTCTTGCCTGGAAAATCCCATGGATGGAGGAGCTTGTTTGGCTATTGTCCATGGGGTCGCAAAGAGTCGGACACAACTGAGCGACTTCACTATCACTAATGTACATGGAACAACAGACTAGTTTCAAATAGGAAAAGGCTGTATAGTATCACCCTGCTTATTTAACTTCTATGCAGAGTACATCATGAGAAATGCTGGGCTGGAAGAAGCACAAGCTGGAATCAAGATTGCCGGGAGAAACATCAATCACCTCAGATATGCAGATGACACCACCCTTATGGCAGAAAGTGAAGAGGAACTAAAGAGCCTCTTGATGAAAGTGAAAGAGGAGAGTGAAAAAGTTGGCTTAAAGCTCAACACTCAGAAAACAAAGAAAATGGCATCTGGTCCCATCACTTCATGGGAAATAGATGGGGAAACAGGGGAAACAGTGTCAGACTTTATTTTGGGGGGGGCTCCAAAATCACTGCAGATAGTGACTGCAGCCATGAAATTAAAAGATGCTTACTCCTTGGAAGGAAAGTTATGACCAACCTAGATAGTATATTGAAAAGCAGAGATATTACTTTGCCAACAAAGGTCCATCTAGTCAAGGCTATGGTTTTTCCAGTGGTCATGTATGGATGTGAAAGTTGGACTGTGAAGAAAGCTGAGTGCCAAAGAATTGATGCTTTTGAACTGTGGTGTTGGAGAAGACTCTTGAGAGTCCCTTGGACTGCAAGGAGATCCAGCCAGTCCATCCTAAAGGAGATCAGTCCTGGGTGTTCATTGGAAGGACTGATGCTGAAGCTGAAACTTCAATATTTTGGCCACCTCATGTGAAGAGTTGGCTCATTGGAAAAGACCATGCCTCCTGGGGCATCTCATTAAGAGGATGAGATGGCTGGATGGCATCACTGACTCGATGGACATGAGTTTGAGTGAACTCCGGGAGTTGGTGATGGACAGGGAGGCCTTGTGTGCTGTGATTCATGGGGTCCCAAAGAGTTGGACAGGACTGAGTGACTGAACTGAACTGAACTGAACTGAATGTACTTCTTGGTTTGGATTCCCATCCTGTCTGATCTCTAAACACTGAAGTGTCCCAGTACCAAGTTCAGACTTTTTATTTTTATGTGTACACTCATTTCCTGAATGAGTTCAGCTAGTTATTGTTCAGTCACCAAGTCATGTCTAACACTTTGTGACCCCACGGACTGCTCATGCCAGGTTTCCATGTCCCTGACCTCCTCTGGAGTTGCCTAAGTTCATGTCCATTGAATTGTGATGTCACCCAAACATCTCATCTTCTGTCACCCTCTTCTCTGTCTTCCTTCAACCTTCCAATGAATCAGCTATTCACATCAAGCTTAGCTGAGGATTTTGAACATAACCTTACTAGCATGGGAGATGACTGCATTTGTCTTTTGATCTGAACATTTTTAGTACTGCCCTTCTTGGGAATTGTAAGGATTGACCTTTTCCACTCCTGTGACTACTCCTGGGTTTCCAAAATTTGCTGATGTAATGAGTGTAGTACTTTTGTAGCATCATCCTGTAGGATTTTAAATAGCTCTGCTGGAGCTCAGCTAGTAACCTACCTTTAAATATCACCCATAGGTACAGCTGCCCACATCTATGTCAGATTTTGTGATCAGGCCCCAGCTGCTTATTCCATGTCTCAAAGCGGAATTTCTTGGGCTGTTAAATGTAACTATGGTACCTTTTACACACTTATATTCAGAAAACAACTGACTATCTTAATGTTTTAAGACAGGAAATGTCCCATGATTCCAACTGCTCAAATCTGGTCAACAATGTCATACAATAAACATGTTAGATTACATATTCAGACCACAAAAGAACTGGATTTTCAGCATCATTTTTTTTTTTTTGCAACTAAAAATTATTCCAGAAAGGCTACTTTATCCTAATTTTGATTCAATATATCTTATTATATTCCCTAAATTGGGTGGACAGGGTGAGTAAGATATTCTACCTTTGCACTGAGGTGGTTTTCTCCAAGTTCCATTTAAACATATGACATCTATCTCCCCAAAAAGGTCATAATTCCCAATGCATTCATAACATGCTCTCTCACCACTTTGATATCTAGACTTTTGATTGTGTATAATAGCATTTTCCACTTGAGGTGGATTCACACAGGAAACATCTGAATAGAAAGGGAAAAAAGTCTCTCTTATATAATGATTATCATGAACAGCAAGGAGGAAATAGAATGTCAAATACATTCCATGGTTTTTTCAACAGTTCATCTGTCATGGAAGACTGCTAATTGTCATCAGTTTATATGTAAGGTTAAGGGAAAGGAAATAAAGTGATATTTTTCAGCATGAATTAAACTTCTGTATCTTAAATCTCTCCCCTATACCTCATTAGAAAAGTGATACACAATTTTTAGGGCACTGAAGAAAAAGAGTTTTGCTGGAAATCATGAGAGTTTTACTTCTTCTTTTCCAATCTGGATTCCTTTATTTCCTTTTCTTCTCTGAGTATTGTGGATAAAACTTCCAAAACTGGGGAGGAGCCAAGATGGCGGAGGAGTAGGACGGGGAGAACACTTTCTCCCCTACAAATTCATCAAAAGAGCATTTAAACGTCGAGTAAATTCCACAAAACAACTTCTGAATGCCGGCAGAGGACATCAGGCACCCAGAAAAGCAACCCAACTCTTCGAAAGGAGGTAGGAGAAAATATTAAAAACAAAAAAAAAGAGACAAAAGAGGGAGGGTCGGAGTTCCGTCCCGGGAAGGGAATCTTAAAAAGAGAGAAGTTTCCAAACATCAGGAAACCTTCTCACTGCCGAATCTGTGCCGAGCTTTGGAAGCACAGAGGGCAACATAACAGGGAGAAAAAATAAATAAACAATTTAAAACTCGCAGATTGCGAGCCCTACAGTAACTCCCCCAGCAGAGAAGCAGCGCAGACGCCTGCATCCGCCATTAGCAAACCCGGGCTGGGCAGGGAGGCGCGGCGTGGGCTGCATCGCTGAGAGTAAGAATCTGGCCTGAATACCCTGAGCGCTATCTGAGCGAAATAATTTGGGCTAGCAAACCAGACTGTGGGATACCTACCACGCGAAAAGCCAGCCCTAACCTAAGACCGCCAGGCCCGCGCACGGAACAAAGGACTGAACAGAGATAGCCGGCTGCAGACCTTCCCCCTCCGGTGACAGGCAGCCAGAGCCGGAAGGGGGCAATCGCAGCCCCAGAGAGACATTATCTATAAAATTGTAAGCAGGCTTCTTTGCTAACTAAAACTTCTTGGGGGTCTGGACGGTCAACATCTGCCTGAGAAGGTGCGCCGGTTTTACATCCAGATAACCGAGTGGCGGGGAGGCGATAAGTCACAGCATTGGCGCTCGCCTGGGAAGAGCAAATTGGCGCTCGGACCTGGGAAGAGCACAAAACGCAGGCCCAACTGAGTCTGCGCCTCTGAGGACTACCCGAGTGCCTGAACCTGAGTGGCTTGGACCTGGGAGGTGCATGCAGCCCAGGGCCAGCCTCGGATTGTTCCCGGCGGAACAACCTAGAGTCCGAGCAGTGTGGACAGGGAGGCTACACGCGCCGTGAGCAGGGGCAGACCCAGGGTGGCTGAGGCACTGCGAGCCCACGCCAGTGTTATTTGTTTGCAGCATCCCTCCCTCCCTCCCCACAGCGCGACTGAACAAGTAAGCCTAAAAAAAAAAAAAAAAAGTGTCCTCCACCGTGCCCTTTGAGTCAGGGCGGAAAACAGATACTGAAGAGACTAGCAAACAGAAGAAGATATAACAGAGGGAAACGCCTTGGAAGCTACAGGCAATAGATCAAAACCCTGTGGTTACTACGGACTACATAGGAAGGGGCCTATAGATCTTGAGAAATATAAATCTGACCAAGGAACTAGCCAAAAATGAACTGAACCCACAACACCCAAAAAAAAAAAACAAACAAACAAAAAAGTCCTAGATATATTTTTATTATTTTTACGATCATTCTTTTTTTTTTTTAATTAAAAAAAAAAATTTTTAAGTCCTCTATTGTTCCTTTAATTTTCACTTTTATAACCTATTACTTTGCAAAAAAAAAAAAAAAAAAAAGACCCTATTTTTTTTCTTCTTCAGCAAACTTCATATATATATATTTTATAATTTTTTGACCTTGTTTTTTTTGTTTGTTTGTTTTTGTTTTTTTCTTCTTTTCTTTAACATTGTATTTTTGAAATCCCAAACTCTACTCTAGATTTTTAATTTTCGCTTTTTGGTATATGTTATCAATTTTGTACCTATAGTTTTTTTTTATATAATTTCTGTGACTTTTTTTTTCTTTTTCTTCTTCTCTGTTTCTTTCTCTTCTTCTTTTATATAACATTGTATATCTGAAATTCCAAACTTTACTCTAGATTTTTAATTTATGCTTTTTGGTATTTGATATCAATTTTGTACCTGTATTTTCTTTATAATTTTTGTGACATTGTTCGTATTTGTTTGTTTGTTTTCTCTCTTTATTTTTCTTCTTCTTCTTCTTTTTTTTTTTTTTTAACATTGTATTTTTGAAATTCCAAACTCTACTCTAGATTTTTAATTTTTGCTTTCTGGTATTAGTTATCAATTTTGTACCTGTACTTTCTTTATAATTTTCGCGACCTTGTTTGTTTTCGTTTGTTCGTTCTTTCTCTCTTTCTTTTCCTTCTTCTTTTCTTTAACATCGTATTTTTGAAATTCCAAACTCTACTCTAGATTTTTAATTTTTGCTTTTATGTATTTGTTACCAATTTTGTACCTTTAAGGACCCAATCTTCAGGACCCATTTTTCACTAGGGAGTGAGATTACTGGCTTGACTGCTCTCTCTCCCTTTGGACCCTCCTTTTTCTCCACCAGGTCGCCTGTGTCTCCTCCCTAACCCCTCTCTACTCTACCCAACTCTGTGAATTTCTGTGTGTTCCAGACGGTGGAGAACACTTAGGGAACTGATTACTGGCTGGATCTGTCTCCCTCCTTTTCATTCCCCCCTTTTATCCTTCTGGCCACCTCTGTTACCTTCCTCCTTCTTCTCTTCTCTGTATAACCCCGTGAACATCTCTGAGTGGTCCAGTTGTGGAGTGCACATAAGGAAGTGACTACTGGCTAGCCCACTCTCTCCACTATTGATTCACCTCATCTCATTTGGGTCACCACTAACTCCCTCCTCCCTCTTCTCTTCTCCATGTAACCCCGTGAACCTCTCTGAGTGACCCTCACTGTAGAGAAACTTATCATCTTTAATGTAGATGTTTTATCAATGGTGCTGTATAGAAGGAGAAGTTTTGAAACTACTGTAAAAATAAGACCGATAATCGGAAGCAGGAGACTTAAGTCCAAACCCTGACTCCAGGGAACTCCTGACTCCAAGGAACATTCATTCACAGGAGCTCATCAAATGCCTCCATACCGACACTGAAACCAAGCACCACACAAGGGCCAATAAGTTCCAGGGCAAGACATACCAAGCAAATTCTCCAGCAACAAAGGAACACAGCCCTGAGCTTCAAGATACAGGCTGCCCAAAGTCACCCCAAAACTATAGACATCTCATAACTCATTACTGGACATTTCATTGCACTCCAGAGAGAAGAAATACAGCTCCACCCACCAGAACACCGACACAAGCTTCCCTAACCAGGAAACCTTGACAAGCCACCTGTACAAACCCACACACAGCGAGGAAACACCACAATAAAGAGAACTCCACAAACTGCCAGAATACAGAAAGGACACCCCAAACTCAGCAATTTAAACAAGATGAAGAGACAGAGGAATACTCAGCAGATAAAGGAACAGGATAAATGCCCACCAAACCAAACAAAAGAGGAAGAGATAGGGAATCTACCTGATAAAGAATTCCGAATAATGATAGTGAAATTGATCCAAAATCTTGAAACTAAAATGGAATCACAGATAAATAGCCTGGAGACAAGGATTGAGAAGATGCAAGAAAGGTTTAACAAGGACCTAGAAGAAATAAAAAAGAGTCAATATATAATGAATAATGCAATAAGTGAAATTAAAAACACTCTGGAGGCAACAAATAGTAGAATAACAGAGGCAGAAGACAGGATTAGTGAATTAGAAGATAGAATGGTAGAAATAAATGAATCAGAGAGGATAAAAGAAAAACGAATTAAAAGAAATGAGGACAATCTCAGAGACCTCCAGGACAATATTAAACGCTACAACATTCGAATCATAGGGGTTCCAGAAGAAGAAGACAAAAAGAAAGACCATGAGAAAATACTTGAGGAGATAATAGTGGAAAACTTCCCTAAAATGGGGAAGGAAATAATCACCCAAGTCCAAGAAACCCAGAGAGTACCAAACAGGATAAACCCAAGACGAAACACCCCAAGACACATATTAATCAAATTGACAAAGATCAAACACAAAGAACAAATATTAAAAGCAGCAAGGGAAAAACAACAAATAACACACAAGGGAATTCCCATAAGGATAACAGCTGATCTTTCAATAGAAAAACTCTTCAAGCCAGGAGGGAATGGCAAGACATACTTAAAATGATGAAAGAAAATAACCTACAGCCCAGATTATTGTACCCAGCAAGGATCTCATTCAAGTATGAAGGAGAAATCAAAAGCTTTTCAGACAAGCAAAAGCTGAGAGAATTCTGCACCACCAAACCAGCTCTCCAACAAATACTAAAGGATATTCTCTAGACAGGAAACACAAAAACGGTGTATAAACTCGAACCCAAAACAATAAAGTAAATGGCAACGGGAACATACTTATCAGTAATTACCTTAAACGTAAATGGGTTGAATGCCCCAACCAAAAGACAAAGACTGGCTGAATGGATACAAAAACAAGACCCCTACATATGTTGTCTACAAGAGACCCACCTCAAAACAGGGGACACATACAGACTGAAAGTGAAGGGCTGGAAAAAGATTTTCCATGCAAATAGGGACCAAAAGAAAGCAGGAGTAGCAATACTCATATCAGATAAAATAGACTTTAAAACAAAGGCTGTGAAAAGAGACAAAGAAGGTCACTACATAATGATCAAAGGATCAATCCAAGAAGAAGATATAACAATTATAAATATATATGCACCCAACACGGGAGCACCACAGTACGTAAGACAACTGCTAACAAGTATGAAAGGAGAAATTAACAATAACACAATAATAGTGGGAGACCTTAATACCCCACTTACACCTATGGATAGATCAACTAAACAGAAAATTAACAAGGAAACACAAACTTTAAACGATACAATAGACCAGTTAGACCTAATTGATATCTATAGGTCATTTCATCCCAAAACAATGAATTTCACCTTTTTCTCAAGCGCACATGGAACCTTCTCCAGGATAGATCACATCCTGGGCCATAAAGCTAGCCTTGGTAAATTCAAAAAGATAGAAATCATTCCAAGCATTTTTTCTGACCACAATGCAGTAAGATTAGATCTCAATTACAGGAGAAAAACTATTAAAAATTCCAACATATGGAGGCTGAACAACACGCTGCTGAATAACCAACAAATCACAGAAGAAATCAAAAAAGAAATCAAAATTTGCATAGAAACGAATGAAAATGAAAACACAACAACCCAAAACCTGTGGGACACGGTAAAAGCAGTCCTAAGGGGAAAGTTCATAGCAATACAGGCACACCTCAAGAAACAAGAAAAAAGTCAAATAAATAACCTAACTCTACACCTAAAGCAACTAGAAAAGGAAGAAATGAAGAACCCCAGGGTTAGTAGAAGGAAAGAAATCTTAAAAATTAGAGCAGAAATAAATGCAAAAGAAACAAAAGAGACCATAGCAAAAATCAACAAAACCAAAAGCTGGTTCTTTGAAAGGATAAATAAAATTGACAAACCATTAGCCAGACTCATCAAGAAACAAAGGGAGAAAAATCAAATCAACAAAATTAGAAACGAAAATGGAGAGATCACAACAGACAACACAGAAATACAAAGGATCATAAGAGACTACTATCAACAATTATATGCCAATAAAATGGACAACGTGGAAGAAATGGACAAATTCTTAGAAAAGTACAACTTTCCAAAACTGGACCAGGAAGAAATAGAAAATCTTAACAGACCCATCACAAGCATGGAAATTGAAACTGTAATCAAAAATCTTCCAGCAAACAAAAGCCCCGGTCCAGACGGCTTCACAGCTGAATTCTACCAAAAATTTAGAGAAGAGCTAACACCTATCCTGCTCAAACTCTTCCAGAAAATTGCAGAGGAAGGTAAACTTCCAAACTCATTCTATGAGGCCACCATCACCCTAATACCAAAACCTGACAAAGATCCCACAAAAAAAGAAAACTACAGGCCAATATCACTGATGAACATAGATGCAAAAATCCTTAACAAAATTCTAGCAATCAGAATCCAACAACACATTAAAAAGATCATACACCATGATCAAGTGGGCTTTATCCCAGGGATGCAAGGATTCTTCAATATCCGCAAATCAGTCAATGTAATACACCACATTAACAAATTGAAAAATAAAAACCATATGATTATCTCAATAGATGCAGAGAAAGCCTTTGACAAAATTCAACATCCATTTATGATAAAAACTCTCCAGAAAGCAGGAATAGAAGGAACATACCTCAACATAATAAAAGCTATATATGACAAACCCACTGCAAACATTATCCTCAATGGTGAAAAATTGAAAGCATTTCCTCTAAAGTCAGGAACAAGACAAGGGTGCCCACTTTCACCATTACTATTCAACATAGTTTTGGAAGTTTTGGCCACAGCAATCAGAGCAGAAAAAGAAATCAAAAGAATCCAAATTGGAAAAGAAGAAGTAAAACTCTCACTATTTGCAGATGACATGATCCTCTACATAGAAAACCCTAAAGAGTCCACCAGAAAATTACTAGAAATAATCAATGACTACAGTAAAGTTGCAGGATATAAAATCAACACACAGAAATCCCTTGCATTCCTATACACTAATAATGAGAAAACAGAAAGAGAAATTAAGGAAACAATTCCATTCACCATTGCAACAGAAAGAATAAAATACTTAGGAATATATCTACCTAAAGAAACTAAAGACCTATATATAGAAAACTATAAAACACTGGTGAAAGAAATCAAAGAGGACACTAATAGATGGAGAAATATACCATGTTCATGGATTGGAAGAATCAATATAGTGAAAATGAGTATACTACCCAAAGCAATTTATAGATTCAACGCAATCCCTATCAAGCTACCAACAGTATTCTTCACAGAGCTAGAACAAATAATTTCACAATTTGTATGGAAATACAAAAAACCTCGAATAGCCAAAGCGATCTTGAGAAAGAAGACTGGAACTGGAGGAATCAACCTACCTGACTTCAGGCTCTACTACAAAGCCACAGTTATCAAGACAGTATGGTACTGGCACAAAGACAGAAATATTGATCAATGGAATAAAATAGAAAGCCCAGAGATAAATCCACGCACATATGGACACCTTATCTTCGACAAAGGAGGCAAGAATATACAATGGATTAAAGACAATCTCTTTAACAAGTGGTGCTGGGAAATCTGGTCAACCACTTGTAAAAGAATGAAACTGGACCACTTTCTAACACCATACACAAAAATAAACTCAAAATGGATTAAAGATCTCAACGTAAGACCAGGAACTATAAAACTCCTAGAGGAGAACATAGGCAAAACACTCTCCGACATACATCACAGCAGGATCCTCTATGACCCACCTCCCAGAATATTGGAAATAAAAACAAAAATAAACAAATGGGACCTAATTAACCTTAAAAGCTTCTGCACATCAAAGGAAACTATTAGCAAGGTGAAAAGACAGCCTTCAGAATGGGAGAAAATAATAGCAAATGAAGCAACCGACAAACAACTAATCTCAAAAATATACAAGCAACTCCTACAGCTCAACTCCAGAAAAATAAACGACCCAATCAAAAAATGGGCCAAAGAACTAAATAGACATTTCTCCAAAAAAGACATACAGATGGCTAACAAACACATGAAAAGATGCTCAACATCACTCATTATCAAAGAAATGCAAATCAAAACCACTATGAGGTACCATTTCACACCAGTCAGAATGGCTGCGATCCAAAAGTCTACAAATAATAAGTGCTGGAGAGGGTGTGGAGAAAAGGGAACCCTCTTACACTGTTGGTGGGAATGCAAACTAGTACAGCCACTATGGAGAACAGTGTGGAGATTCCTTAAAAAACTGGAAATAGAACTGCCTTATGATCCAGCAACCCCACTGCTGGGCATACACACTGAGGAAACCAGAAGGGAAAGAGACACGTGTACCCCAATGTTCATCGCAGCACTGTTTATAATAGCCAAGACATGGAAGCAACCTAGATGTCCATCAGCAGATGAATGGATAAGAAAGCAGTGGTACATATACACAATGGAGTATTACTCAGCCATTAAAAAGAATACATTTGAATCAGTTCTAATGAGGTGGATGAAACTGGAGCCTATTATACAGAGTGAAGTAAGCCAGAAGGAAAAACATAAATACAGTATTCTAATGCATATATATGGAATTTAGAAAGATGGTAACAATAACCCTGTGTACGAGACAGCAAAAGAGACACTGATGTATAGAACAGTCTTATGGACTCTGTGGGAGAGGGAGAGGGTGGGAAGATTTGGGAGAATGACATTGTAACATGTAAAATATCATGTAAGAAACGAGTTGCCAGTCCAGGTTCGATCCACGATACTGGATGCTTGGGGCTAGTGCACTGGGACGACCCAGAGGGATGGTATGGGGAGGGAGGAGGGAGGAGGGTTCAGGATGGGGAACACATGTATACCTGTGGTGGATTCATTTTGATATTTGTCAAAACTAATACAATTATGTAAAGTTTAAAAATAAAATAAAATTAAAAAAAAAAAAAAACTTCCAAAACTATGTTGAATAGGAGTGGTGAGCATGAACACCCTTGTCCTGTTCTTCACTTTAGGGGAAATGATTTCAATTTTTTGCCACTGAGGATAATGTTTGCTGTGGGTTTATCATATATGGTTTTTATTAGGTTGAGGTATGTTCCTTCTATGCCTTCTTTCCGTAGGGTTTTTATCATAAATGGATGCTGAGCTTTGTTAAAGGCTTTCTCTGCATCTTTTGAGATAATCATATGGGTTTTTTCCCTCCAATTTGCTAATGTGGTATATGACATTGATTGATTTGTGAATATTGAGGAATCCTTGCATCCCTGAGAAAAAGCCCACTTGATCATGATGTATGATCTTTTTAATATGTTGTTGGATTCTGTTTGCTAGAATTTTGTTAAGGATTTTTGCATCTATGTTCATCAGTGATATTGGCCTTTAGTGTTCTTTTTCTGTGGCATCTTTGTCTGGTTTTGGAATTAGGGTGATGTTGGCCTCACAGAAGGAGTTTGGGAGTTTACCTTCCCTGATATTTTCAGGGAAGGGTTTGAGTAGGATAGGTGTTGAAAATAAAAGTGAAAGTGAAGTTGTTTAGGCGTGTCCGACTCTGTGTGACACCATGGGCTGTAGCTTACCAGGCTTCTCTGACTGTGGGATTTTCCAGGCAAGACTACTGGAGTGGGTTGCCATTTCCTTGTCCAAGGGGTCTTCCCTACCCAGGGATTGAACGCAGGTCTACCACATTGAAGGCAGATGCTTTACCCTCTGACCACCAGGGAAGGATAGGTGTTCACTTCAGTTCAGTCATTCAGTAGTGTCCAACTCTTTGCGAACCCATGAATCGCAGCACGCCAGGCCTCCCTGTCCATCACCAACTCCCGAAGTTCACCCAGACTCACGTCCATCGAGTCAGTGATGCCATCCAGCCATCTCATCCTCTGTCGTCCCCTTCTCCTCCTGCCCCCAATCCCTCCCAGCATCAGAGTCTTTTCCAATGAGTCAACTCTTCGCATGAGGTGGCCAAAGTACTGGAGATTCAGCTTTAGCATCATTTCTTCCAAAGAAATCCCAGGGCTGATCTCCTTTAGAATGGACTGGTTGAATCTCCTTGCAGTACAAGAGACTCTCAAGAGTCTTCTCCAACACTGTAGTTTAAAAGCATCAGTTCTTCAGCGCTCAGCCTTCTTCACAGTCCAACTCTCACATCCATACATGACCACAGGAAAAACCATAGCCTTGACTAGATGAACTTTTGTTGGCAAAGTAATGTCTCTGCTTTTGAATATGCTATCTAGGTTGGTCACAACTTTCCTTTCAAGGAGTAAACGTCTTTTAATTTCATGGCTGCAGTCACCATCTGTAGTGATTTTGGAGCCCAGAAAAATAAAGTCTGACACTGTTTCTACTGTTTCCCCATCTATTTCCCATGAAGTGATGGGACCGGATGCCATGATCTTCGTTTTCTGAATGTTGAGCTTTAAGCCAACTTTTCCCCTCTCCACTTTCACTTTCATCAGGAGGCTTTTTAGTTCCTCTTCACTTTCTGCCATAAGGGTGGTGTCATCTGCATATCTGAGGTTATTGATATTTCTCCTGGGAATCTTTATTCCAGTTTGTGTTTCTTCCAGTCCAGTGTTTCTCATGATGTACTCTGCATAGAAGTTAAATAAGCAGGGTGACAATATACAGCCTTGACATACTCCTTTTCCTATTTGGAACCAGTCTGTTGTTCCATGTCCAGTTCTAACTCTTGCTTCCTGACCTGCATACAAATTTCTCAAGAGGCAGTTCAGGTGGTCTGCTTTTCCCATCTCTTTCAGAATTTTCCACAGTTTATTGTGATCCACATAGTCAAAGGCTTTGGCATAGTCAATAAAGCAGAAATAGATGTTTTTCTGGAACTCTCTTGCTTTTTCCATGATCCAGCGGATGTTGGCAATTTGATCTCTGGTTCCTCTGCCTTTTCTAAAACCAGCTTGAACTTCAGGAAGTTCACGGTTCACATATTGCTGAAGCCTGGCTTGGAGAATTTTGAGCATTACTTTACTAGCGTGTGAGATGAGTGCAATTGTGCGGTAGTTTGAGCATTCTTTGGCATTGCCTTTCTTTGGGATTGGAATGAAAACTGACCTTTTCCAGTCCTGTGGCCACTGATGAGTTTTCCAAATTTGCTGGCATATTGAGTGCAGCACTTTCACAGCATCATCTTTCAGAATTTGAAAGAGCTCAACTGGAATTCCATCACCTCTACTAACTTTGTTTGTAGTGATGCTTTCTAAGGCCCACTTGACTTCACATTCCAGGATGTCTGGCTCTAGGTCAGTGATCACACCATCGTGATTATCTGGGTCGTGAAGATCTTTTTTGTACAGTTCTTCTGTGTATTCTTGCCATCTCTTCTTAATATCTTCTGCTTCTGTTAGGTCCATACCATTTCTGTCCTTTATCAAGCCCATCTTTGCATGAAATGTTCCCTTGGTATCTCTAATTTTCTTGAAGAGATCTCTAGTCTTTCCCATTCTGTTGTTTTCTGTATTTCTTTGCACTGATAGCTGAGGAAGGCTTTCTTATTTTTTCTTGCTATTCTTTGGAACTCCGCATTCAGATGCTTATATCTTTCCTTTGCTCCTTTGCTTTTCGCTTCTCTTTTCACAGCTATTTGTAAGTCCTCCCCAGACAGCCATTTTGCTTTTTTTGCATTTCTTTTCCATGAGGATGGTCTTGATCCCTGTCTCCTGTACAATGTCACGAACCTCAGTCCATAGTTCATAAGGCACTCTATCTATCAGATCTAGGCCCTTCAATCTATTTCTCACTTCCACTGTATAATCATAAGGGATTTGATTTAGGTCATACCTGAATGGTCTAGTGGATATGTGTTAGCTCATCTCTAAATTTTTGATAAATTCATCTATGAAGCTGTCTGGTCCTGGGCTTTTGTTTGTTGGAAAATTTTTTATTCCAGTTTCTATTTCCATGCTTGTGATGGGTCTGTTAAGATTTTCTCTTTCTTCCTGGTTCAATTTTGAAAGGTTATACTTTTCTAAGAATTCATCCATTTCTTCCAAGTTGTCCATTTTATTGGCATATATTTGATGATAGTAGTCTCTTATGATCCTGTGTATTTCTGTGTTGCCTGCTCTGATTTCTCCATTTTCATTTCTAATTTTATTGATTTGATTCTTCTCCCTTTTTTTCTTGATGAGTCTAGCTAATGGTTTGTCTATTTTATTTATCTTCTCAAAGAAGCAGCTTTTAGTTTTGTTGATTTTTGCTATAGTCTTCTTTGTTTCTTCTTCATTTATTTCTGCCCTAATTTTTATGATTTCCTTCCTTATACTAACCCTGGGGTTCTTCTTTTTCTATTTGCTTTAGGTATAAAGTTAGGTTATTTATTTTTCTTTTGTTTCTTGAGGTAATCTTGTAAAGCTATGAACCTTCCTCTTAGTACTCTTTTTACTGATTCCCATATGTCTTTGGTTGCTGTGTTTTCATTTTCATTTGTTTCTATGCATATTTTGATTTCTTTTTTGATTTCTTCCATTAGTTTATTGGTTATTAGGAATAGTGTTACTTAACTTCCAATATGTTTGTATTTTTAATAGTTTCTTTTTCCTGTAGTTGACATCTAATCTTACCACATTGTGATCAGAAAAGTTCTCTGAAAGGATATCAGTTTTTTTTTTTTTGAATTTACCAAGGCTAGATTTATGACCCAGGATGTGATGTATCCTGGAGAATGGCCCTTGTGCACTTGAGAAAGGTGAAATGCACTGTTTGGGGGTGAAATGTCCTATAGATATCATTTAGGTCTAATTGGTTCATTGTATCATTTAAAGATTGTGTTGCCTTGCTAATTTTCTCTTTGGATGACATGTCCATATGTGTGAGTGGGGTATTAAAATCTCCCACTATTATTGTGTTATTGTTCATTTCTCCTTTCATATTGTTAGCATTTGCCTTACATATTGAGATACTCCTATGTTGGGTGCATAACTGTTATATCTTATTTTTGGATTGATACTTTGATCATTAGGTAGTATCTTTCTTTGTCCCTTTTCATGGCCTTTATTTCAAAGTCTATTTTATCTGATATGAGTATTGCTACTCCTGCTTTCTTTTGGTCTCCATTTGCATGAAATATCTTTTTCCAGCCCTTCACTTTCAGTCTGTATGTGTCCCTTGTTTTGAGGTGGGTCTCTTTTAGACAGCATATATAGGGGTCTTGTTTTTGTATCCATTCAGCCAGTCTTTGTCTTTTGGTTGGGGCATTCAACCCATTTACATTTAAGATAATTATTGATAAGTATGATCCCATTGCTGTTTACTTTAGAACAACAACATTATTAATTTTTTTTTCTATTAAATGATAATGTGTCCTGGTATGGACCTCTTCAGGTTCATCTCTCTTTGGGACTGTCTGACTTCTAGACCTGAATGTCTCTTTCCTTCCCCAGGTTAGAAAAGTTTAGCTATTATTTCTTCAAATAAGTCTCTGTCTCTCTCTATTTTAGATCCCTATAATGAGAATGGTACTGATGTTGTCCCAGATGTCTGTTAACCTATCCTCATTTTATAAATAGTTTTAATTTTTTTCTTTCTTTTTCCTATGCTGTTTGGGAAGTTTCCACTACCCTGCCTTCCAGATCTCTGATCCATTCTTCTGAATCCTCTAATCTATTATTGATTTTCTCTACTGTATTTTTTTTTATTTTGTAACTTTACAGTATTGTATTGGTTTTGCCATGTATCCTTCAGCACTGTTTAGTCCTTCTTTATGTTTTCTTATTCTTAAAAATGTGTTTTCATCCATTCTTCTATACAGTCCACTGAACATCTTTATGGTCATTACCTTGAATGCTTTATTGGGTAGATTGCTTATGTTAACTTTATTTAGTGACTTTTCTGAGATTTGTCTTATTTCTTCATTTGGAATGCATTTCTCTGTCTCCTAATTTTACCTAACTCTGTGTTTATTTCTAAGAGTTAAGTATATTCCTGATCTTAGAGAAGTGGTCTTATGCAGAAATCTATGGGGCCCAACAGAATGCTCCCCTCTGTAGGATGTGTGCAGGAGATCTAGATGATATAGGGGTGCCCTTCTGTCGTGCCAATGCCAACTACTCTGGGTGCACTGGTAGACAAGGTTCCCACCTCCTCCCCAGGTGGCTGACAGACTGTGCCTCATGTGGTGGCTGCCAGCCCACTCATATGCAGGATGAAGTATTGATAGAGCTGGCTTCAGGGCCTAAGTGTACTTGAGCTGGTGATATCACACCCAAGAGCAAGGTGAGATACCAGTGTAGCAGCTGTGGAGCCCAGTGGAGTCTGGGGTTGGTGCTGTCATGCTGCTGAGTTGTTAAGCCTCTGGTGCTAGTAAGCTATGTATGTGTGTGTTAGGGAGAACTCAAAAGTTGTACTTGTCTCTCATGATGGCTGGAACCAGTATCTATGATCCCAATTGTCTCCTATCTCTCTAGAAGTTTCACAAAGATAAACAAATTAGTCTAACCCAAGCCTCTTTCCCATTGATGCTTCTTTACTGGGACACAGAGTATATGAGATTTTGTATGCCTTTAAAGAACAGAAGAAACTCTGTTTCCTAAAGACCTCTGGCTTTCTTGTGCACAAGTTACTCTGGACTTCTAAGTCAGAATTTCTGGGGGCTTATTTTTCAGGACCGTGACTCCCAGGCTGGGCAGCCCAGTTGTCCCTTCATTCTTGTCCTTTTGATCATTAGAAATAAAATTTGCATAAACATAAATTTTACCTGTTATTTGCACAGTAGCCCAAGGAGTTTGTCTGTGTTTCACATCAGAAGTGAAAGAGTGTTCATCAGTTCATAAACTGAAACTGAGATTTACTGTTTCAAGGTAAATTGGAAGAGACAGAGAGGACTTCATTTTGCTGATCCATATTTAAAAAAAAAAAAACTTATGCATGCACTACTTACCAGTACAACGTGGGATTGACTGCCATCTCCCATCCTTGCACACAATTTCTTCTGCATCTTGAATTAAATAATTTTCTTTACATAGAATTGATATTTTTTCTCCATCCTGATATTTCACTGTAGTTGTCATATCTCGAGCATTGGGAATCTGAGGTGGAGGTGGGCATGGTTGTATTTGTGCTTCTGAAAATGTTAAAATAAGATTTCTTGATTAAAAAGCATAAGTTCAAATATTAAAGGAAAATTTTTCAATAAACAGAAAGCTCTAATGATATATCATAAATGATCAAATAATATGATACTCTCTAATTATACTCTTAAGCTTGTTTAGCACTTCAGTATATCACATTTGGTTCATTGTTTCATGGTCTTAGTTTCTTCCTTTTATTCTTCCTGTGCTTAATGTTGCATGATTTATGTAAAATAGATTTTATTTTTTTCTCACCTTTAGGATGCCCTAATTGAATTGTTCACTCAGTTATAGGTACCGAGGAAAAACTGTTATCAAGGTCTCTCTCTCTCTCTCTTTTTTTTTTTTTTTAGCAGATATTCATGATTAGATATTTTGGAATTGGAATGAAGCCCTCACAAATTTTTCTACCATGGGAGTTGATTAGCCAGATGAGAAACTACATTTAGTTAATAACCTATTAATTTGATGCTGATTCTTGAACAAGGTAAGAGTTAGATAGGTTCACTGGGATTTAGAGTGTATGTTTACAGGTCAGTACTCTCCTGGAGGTACAATTCACTAGCTTACCTGCACTGTTAAACGATATATACACTGATGAATGCACCTTCTTTAACGGATTAGCAAGCCTGGCTTTTTCTATGTGACCAGAGGGTATAAAAGATCCCTCTGTAAACTGTGTCTGAGTCCATCAAATAAAGATACCTCAAATATCCAATTCATAATCTGAAGACAAAGCCTGTTCTGCTCAACTGAGGGAAGACTACATGAATACACCTGGAAGAATTTGTAGCCCTCTTTGATTCCTAGTCAAGGCTATGGTTTTTCCTGTGGTCATGTATGGATGTGAGAGTCGGACTGTGAAGAAGGCTGAGCACCAAAGAATTGATGCTTTTGAACTGTGGTGTTGGAGAAGACTCTTGAGAGTCTCTTGGACTGCAAGGAGATCCAACCAGTCCATTCTGAAGGAGATCATCCCTGGGATTTCTTTGGAAGGAATGATGCTAATACTGAAACTCTAGTACTTTGGCCACCTCATGAGAAGAGTTGACTCATTGGAAAAGACTCTGATGCTGGGAGGGATTGGGGGCAGGAGGAGAAGGGGACGACAGAGGATGAGATGGCTGGATGGCATCACTGACTCAATGGACGTGAGTCTGGGTGAACTCCAGGAGTTGGTGATGGACAGGGAGGCCTGGCATGCTGCGATTCATGTGGCCACAAAGAGTTGGACATGATTGAGCGACTGAACTGAACTGAACTGATGACTCCTTGGTTTTGCTTTCTCCTGTCATACTTCATTTCTATTTCATTAGAAACACTATGCAAATATAGGCTGGAAACTCATAAATCCTTTCAGGGAGCCAATATTTTGTATTAAATTCAGGGAAATATTTGACTGAAAACACTTTATTCATCATTAGTAATATCATCAGATTTTCTATTTTGATCTAAGTCAATGGGAGTATTTTTTGTGCCATGTTGTGCTTAGTCACTCAGTAATGTCAGACTCTTTGCGACTTTATGGACTATAATCTGCCAGACTCCTCTGCCCATGGGGATTCTGGATTCTCCAGGCAAGAATACTGGAGTGGGTTGCCTTGCCCTCCTCCAGTGGATCTTCCCAACACAGGAATCGAACCGAGGTCTCCTGCAACTCAGGTGGACTCTTTATCATCAGAGCCACCAGGGAAGACTTGGAATAGTTTATGTTTCATCAAAAATATTTCTCTTATTTCTGTTTTAACTATTTTGACATTTTTATCAATGTATATTCAATAATTTATTTTCTTTTATGTCTGATGTTTAAACATTTTTGTCCTAATAATTTTAATTTGTTAAAAGTCATGCAAAAGTTAGTCTATACACATTTCCCCATAAACTGAATATTTTGCAAATCAGCTATTTATACTTTTTATCTTATTATAAAAATTGACATTTTAATTTTAGTTTTTCTTTCCCTCTATGTTCTTTGGATGTATGTTCTTTTCTAGATTCTAGATTGTACTACCTATTACTTAAGTCCCTTTTTTTAGTAAAGCAAGTTTTAATCTATACATATCTTTGTTTTTTGCTGTATACCATAGATTGCAAAGTATATAGTTTTCATTTTACTTAATTTAACATATTTTCTGTAATTAAATAACAGAAAAAAATTGTTTTTAATTTTCCAGTGTTGTGATGTGGGTGAATAAGTTGTTTAGCTAGCTTTCTTTTAATTTACAATTGCTTTTAATTTACAGAGAATAATTTGATGACACATTACATGAAATTGATTAGGAATTCTTTTATCACACGAAAAAAATCAGGTGTTTTAAATTATCTATATTTCAACAAATTAGTGTTTACTTCCAGAGAAGGCATATTATGAAAACTATGAAGACCTATTTTATAAATATTAAAAAAGTAATTCACAAGGACTAAGCCATTATAAATATATAATGTATCTAAAAATATATCAGAATACATGAAGTAAGGATGGGCAGAACTGAAGGAAGAAATAGACAAATCCACACCCCTTGTTAGCAATTCTGAGATGGATTTGCTACTCTGATGGATAAAACAACTAGAAAAAGCTATTTTAAGACATAGATACATTTTAGAACACTATGAACAATGCTAACCTGATCTAGAAACTAGAATATGCATATACTTTATATGAAATGGAAACATCACAAAGATAGACAATATCATGTGCAACAAGAAAGAATAAAATTCAAAAATTAAAAATTTACAGAGTGTGTTCTATGACAAGTGAATTAGATTAGAAATCAATAAGAATAAATTATCCATGTAATCACCAATGATAATCATCAAATTGTGTACAGTAAATATATGCAGCTCTCTAGATAACAATCATACCACAGTATTACTGTTAATGGAGAATGAATTATTTAGAAAAACATAAATATGGGGGAATTAAACAACACATTTCTAAACAACTGTTACATAAAGAAGCCACTAGGAATATTAGAAAATATTTCACATACAGTTAATTGAAAATAAAATTGATACATATTTATACATTTTTGAGGCACAGGTAAAGCAATACTTAGAAGTGAAAAAAGATAGTTTTACAGGTTTAGATTTAAAACGCATGATGGTTTGAATCAATGTTTTCATTTTTTATCTTAAAAAATGAGAGAGTAAAATTAAAATGAAGAGATCAGAAAAAAAAGAAAATTAAGTCCACAAGAGAGAAAAAACTGAGAAAGATTAATTGAAAAGAGAAAACAGAAAATTAAGAAAGTTAAAAATCATGAATATTAACAAGATAAAAAATAGACAAGAGAGGAAATGGAAGAAACTAAGTGTGTTTAAAATGTTAATTTGTATGGGGACGGAGGAGGGAGGAGGGTTCAGGATGGGGAACACAGGTATACCTGTGGCGGATTCATTTCGATATTTGCAAAACTAATACAATATTGTAAAGTTTAAAAATAAAATAAAATTAAAAAAAATAAAATATAAAGAAAAAAAAGAAAATGATAATTTTGAAAAACAAAACTCTATTCACAAAATAAAGGAGGGAAACAACTCTCAATACCAAAAATGAAAGAGGTGAGATTACCAAATATACTATATATTAAAAGAAAAATAGAATGCTAAGTGACTATTAGAAATGAATTTACATCAATCAATTTCATAAGTTAGGTAAAATAGAGATATTTCTTGAAAAATGCAACTTTTACACAGTGATAAGACAATGTAGAAAATGTGAATAGCATACTCCCTATTAAAGAAATTGAATTCTTTATCAAGGGAATTTTTTGAAGTAGCAAACTGGATAACAGATCTCACGTGTGCTTAGTCGTGTCCAACTCTCTGCAACCCTATGGACTGCAGCCTGCCAGGCTTCTCTGTCCATGGGATTCTCCAGGCAAGAATACTGGAGTGGGTAGCCATTCCCTTCTCCAGGAAATCTTCCCTACTCAGGGATTGAACCCATGTCTCCTGAATTGCAGGCAGATTTTTTACTGTCTGAGCCCCCAGGGGAGCCTATTTGTATGTCTGGAAAAACTGAAGCAGAAATAAATAGAGACATACCATGTTTATGAATTCAAAATTCGATATGGTAAAGAAGCCAATTGTCCACAATTTGTTTCTCATTACAAAGTCATCCTGTTCGATATACAATCCAATATTTTATCAAAATTTGTAAGTCTCCCCTGAAATTTCTATGTTCAAAACCAAAATAACTAAAGTAATTTTGAGTGAGAGGAACATACTTGGAGACTATTATCAGACTTTCAGCCTGCTAAAAAGCTAGTTACAAGGTAATTGGCAGCAGTGAAGATAGTTAAGTGACTAAATATGAAGTTCAGAAATAAATCAACACTTTCATAGTTAACTGATTTTTCACTTCAACAGCTTTGCCACACATATTCTTAAAATAATTGACAATCCATCCATAAAACATCAACATCTACTTTATGCAATCCTCAAATGTTAACATGAGACAGGTAACATACTTAACTATACTCACATAAAATTATAAAGTTTCTAGAAGAAACTGTAGAACATATGTACTTCACTACTTGTAAATGTTACTTGTTTCCTAAAGATGCAGGTGTGTAGCAAGCTTTTTTAATTTTATGTTTGCTATTAATTTGTTCTCCAAGCCAGGCTTCAGCAATACATGAACTGTGAACTTCCTGATGTTCAAGCTGGTTTTAGAAAGGGCAGAGGAACCAGAGATCAAATTGCCAACATCTGCTGGATCATGGAAAAAGCAAGAGAGTTCCAGAAAAACATCTATTTCTGCTTTATTGACTATGCCAAAGCCTTTGACTGTGTGGATCACAATAAACTGTGGAAAATTCTGAAAGAGATGGGGATACCAGACCACCTGACCTGCCTCTTGAGAAATTTGTATGCAGGTCAGGAAGCAACAGTTAGAACTGGACATGGAACAACAGACTGGTTCCAAATAGGAAAAGGAGTTCATCAGGCTGTATATTGTCACCCTGTTTATTTAACTTCTATGCAGAGTACATCAAGAGAAACGCTGGACTGGAAGAAACACAAGCTGGAATCAAGATTGCAGGGAGAAATATCAATAACCTCAGATATGCAGGTGACACCACCCTTATGGCAGAAAGTGAAGAGGAACTCAAAAGCCTCTTGATGAAAGTGAAAGTGGAGAGTGGAAAAGTTGGCTTAAGGCTCAACATTCAGAAAACGAAGGTCATGGCATCTGGTCCCACCACTTCATGGGAAATAGATGGGGAAACAGTGGAAACAGTGTCAGACCTTATTTTTCTGGGCTCCAAAATCACTACAGATGGTGACTGCAGCCATGAAATTAAAAGACGCTACTCCTTGGAAGGAAAGTTATGACCAACCTAGATAGCATATTCAAAAGCAGAGGCATTACTTTGCCATCAAAGGTTTGTCTAGTCAAGGCTATGTTTTTTCCTGTGGTCATGTATGGATGTGAGAGTTGGACTGTGAAGAAGGCTGAGCACCAAAGAATTGATGCTTTTAAACTGTGGTGTTGGAGAAGACTTTTGAGAGTCCCTTGGACTGCAAGGACATCCAACCAGTCCATCTGAAGGAGATCATCCCTGGGATTTCTTTGGAAGAAATGATGCTAAAGCTGAAACTCCAGTACTTTGGCCTCCTCATGCAAAGAGTTGACTCATTGGAAAAGACTTTGATGCTGGGAGGGATTGGGGGCAAGAGGAGAAGGGGACGACAGAGGATGAGATGGCTGGATGGCATCACTGACTCGATGGATGTGAGTCTGGGTGAACTCTGGGAGTTGGTGATGGACAGGGAGGCCTGGCGTGCTGCGATTCATGGGGTTGCAAAGAGTTGGACATGATTGAGCGATTGATCTTATCTGATCTGATTAATTTAGAATAATTTATAAACTTGAATTCCTTGAAATTTGTTGGGAATTCTTTCATCATATGAAATATTAAATTGTTTTAATTTAATTATATTTAATAAGCTAATATAGATTTCCAAACAAGGTGCATGACAAAAAGTAAGAAATATTTTATAATTATAGATAAGTTAATTCACAAGGGCCAACAATCATAGATATATAATGTATAATATACAACACTGTGCTTAGCCACTCGGTCATGTCTCACTCTTTGTGATCCCATGGTCTGCAACCTGCCAGGCTCCTCTGTCCTTGGGGCTTCTCCAGGCAAGAATACTGGAGTGGTTTGCCTCCATGGAATCTTCACAACACAGGGATTGAACCCAGGTCCCTCCCTCCGCCCCCCACAAGCAGATTGTAGACTGATCTACCAGGGAAACTCAAGAATCCTGGAGTGGGCAGCCTAACTCTTCTCTAGGGGATATTCCTGATCTAGAAATTGAACTGGGGTCTTCTGCATGGCAGGCACATTCTTTACCAGCTCAACTATCAGGGAAGCCCATAATATACAATGTACATTATGTATCAGCATGGCAGTTATTTAGAAGCTTGTTGTTAATTCCCAAATAGTTATGCTTTTTGAAATAATTTATTCTCCATTAATACAGCTTTATTGTTATATGATTTTTATATAGGGATCTCTATAAAAGGTTGAATTATGAGGTTGAATATTAGACAGTAGATCTCATTTTCTATTGATTTGAAGCTTCTTTCTAGATATTCTAGGCTTGTAGAAATTGGTAAACATATTGAGGATAGGGAGTCAAGATAGGGAGCCAAGATAGGGAGAAGATAGGGAGTCGGAGCAGAGAAACACAGATGTTAAAAGTGGAAAACTGAAATGAACCTATTCAATTGGAATTCATCATGTAAACATGACTCAAGACTTTTCATGATAGTTAAACAGAGAAATAGATGACTAGATAGATACATAAATATATATAGATAGATAGATACATAGATTGATACATATAGATACATTGATAAATACATAATAGTTCAGCATAAGCATAAGTACATTTATGTGTAATACACAAAATCAGAAGCAATGCTTTTTCCTGTAAAAATGAGCACACCTACTGCCCATATGTTAATTTAAAGTTACAAAGTCTCTGAGTGGTTTGCCACATAGCTGACTAAGGTACATTATACAATTAATATTTAGACACAGTATTTTGATTAGCTTCTAAATTACCTTGCAGATGTAAAATATTTGGAATGATAAATAGATAAATTTCCTTGAAGGACACAAAGATACTACTTTTACAAGTTAGAGAGAAATAGAATACATTTTTAAAAACATTATGCACAAGAGATTACCTTCTTTGCAGTCTACTTTAGGATCCCATTTTCCATTTATACAGATTGAGTGTTTGTGTTCTGATTTTCCTTGACATTGGTAACTTTTGTTGGTGCTATGGTCATATTCAATCCTACGTGCTGGTTTTCCCTCAGGTGGAAATAATGTTGACCATTTACACTTCCTAAGTTCATCTGTTGCTATAAAATGAAAACATTCTCTTGAAAAGACTACTTCTAAAGAACCAAATAGCCAATAACAAAAAATAGCTTATTTTGTCAATAAAATAATGATGTTACAATTTCTGCCTACAAATTCCACCAGCCAAGTTTTTGCTGATCAAATTGCATGAGATGAAAAATTATACATGAGCCTGAGTCTTGCATCCAGTTTTTGAAGTTTCAGAGAAAATACCCATCCTAAAGATTTCTGCCTTTTTGACTGGAATACTTTCTGATGATCTACATAGCGAATAGCTATCACATGAATAAATTTGGTCCCAAACTTGAAATCTGTGCAAATGTTCATATAATTTGCTTGTTGACCTTAAGCATCTCTACATTATTTTTAATTCACAATCTTAAAACAATAAAATAAAAACAATTTTCTGTGGACAAAGCATACAAAGTTGCTACTTTATATACATTTTTTTCAAGAAATAATATGAAACATAATAAGAAAACTACATCCAAGTTGTTTTGTATAGAATCTTAACTTTTAAGCAAATCTTTTACCTGACACCAAAAATAAACAAACACTTGAAATAAGAAGATGGGTACTTAAAGTTACAACCTATCTTGTATATAAACTTGGAGTCTTTGAGCCACTATGTTATGTATCAGATCATTATAATGCAATATAGAACCATGATAGCAATTTTTTGCTAGCTCCAGCATAAGTTAAATATGGACTAAAAAAAAAGCTTCATATATATATATATATATATATATATATATATATACCTATTTCATAAATTCAATGAAGGTGGAAGTTCTTTTAGAATTTGACAAAATATCCGTATAGGGCTTTGGCAGTATATGTTAATGATTTGTTAATGATAAAGGTTAAGTAAAATGAATAAAATAAGGAAAAGTCAAGTAGGTAGTCAAAGAAAAGTGATGATTTCAAAATGAAACTCTGAAAAAATAAAATAACAAGCTGAATTGAAAATACACTAAAGGCTTGAGAATTAGACTTGTTTTTAAGTTTTGTTCAGGGTGTTGAGGGACATAAAACCAGTAGTATTCTTCAAGGAATGGTGGACAAAGGAAGATGTATACTCAAAAGGAGAAATAGTGGCTGCGGGTCTCATCCTATGATGGACTGATTTCTGGAAGGAAAGCAGACTTATTTTATTAGGAGAAAATAAGCATAGTAGGAAGAATGACAAGCTAGATTAGACAGAGTTACAAAATAAACCTCGAGAGAAGAAAACTGGAATAAGGTCTATTATAGCAAAGGGGGACTACATTAAACTGAATACAGGTAGAGGATTAACCTTTGCAAGGAAAACTCTGAGGTCAGAAGAGTAATAATTGAAGCAAACATTTTGGCATTAGGTAGAATGAAAAGTCAAATGAGGTGAGGTCATTTGAGGAGATAGAAGAGGACAAAGATGAGGTTTGGTCTTGAAGAACTGGCAATACCTAGGACAGGAATGTCTTCATGAAAATGCAGGGATTAATAAGCAAAAAATTACTATTTAACTAAATAAACTCCCACTGAATGTCTCCCATCTGTCAACTGGTCTTTTGAGTATGGGTCTTTCGACATACTGTCGGCAAAGAAAACAGCTATCGGTCCCTGCCCTCGTTCAGGGCCTGAGCCAAAGCCCTGCCTTCTTCTTGGAATAATTAATGACTAGAAATATCTGAGTCAATAGGCCTGGACATGCAGGGCTCTCTTTGAATGCAGAGCCCAGGAAAACTCCAGGAAAAAGTCTATTGCAAGAGAAAATGAAAGAAGGCAGCTAACATCGATTCTCCTGGTCAGTCATCAAAGACTTGGTCATCCAAAAGTCAGGATGAGTCTCTTACAGGGAAATGTGTCAGGGCAGGTTCCTGGCCCCACCCCAAGTGCCTCCCAGGACAGAGTTACCTACTAACAGGGAGGGCTGGAGCCCACCTTCCCCAGCACAGTAAATTCTCTTTGCAGAATTTGAAACAGATAGAGAAATTATAGTTAGAAGCTTGAGAATGGCAAGATTCCTACAGAAATGTATCAAATGGGTATTTTCCTCAACTATATTTCCTGGTTTCAAATGTTCTAAAAGAAAGAGTATCATATAAAAGCAAAAATGGCATTTCTGCAATGATAGTTGTATTTTCCTGGTAACTAGTACTCCCATTTTAATCACATGAGTATCTATCAGTAAGATTTAGCTTCACACTTGTCAAGATAAACAATGTTAAAATCAGGACAGAAAGATACATAAAATTCTATTGCTAGTTTATATTTTTCCTCTTTAGACACATATTGGACTATAAAAATCAAATGTTTGGGATCATTATAATTTAAGATCTGACATTTTCAAGGATAATTCTAAATTTCAACACAATGGCTGCAAATACTAAAGGTCAATTTGAGATGTGTATTCTGACCAATGCACTGAGGAGGCTGGGTCCACTCTCCACTAATACACGTGATAAATCTGGGTCCAATCATTGTAAATGCTTCTCTGCAACTGAACTCTACTGAGTCTCCATGGTGATAAGGAGGGACAGAAGGCTTGATATCAGCGTGATCAAGGTCAGGTATATCTCCACAGGTACGCTTCTCCTCTGAAAATGCACAAAAATATATTCGTCTTTAAAATATTATTTAAATGTGTATATGAATACAAATAAGAGTAATGATTTACCTTGAAAACATTACTATTTTTAATACATTACCAATACACACAGGTAAAGCTGTCCATTCTCCATCAACACACTGAATTTTATGAGAACCCTTCATCAGAAATCTGGGGTTGCAAGCATATTCCACGACCTCATTGTGTGCATATTCTTCTTTGTGTAATTTTTTCCCTTTCCCATTAAGAAGTTGAGGAGGTGGAGCACACGATTTTACTTTCCTTGCTGTAGAAATATTGCATAAATTATGGTTACATTGTGTCTTATAACTGAAAAATCCAGCTAATGCAGAAATTTATTTCTCTAAATGATCTTTTATTTGTTACATAATTTATTTTAGAATTCTTAAACAATGAAAAAAGAATAGTGTTTACTGATTCTGTTACTCATCTTGTACTAACATATTGAAGTCTATGTATGCTCAGAAAGCATGTTCACTATCCAGACATGCTAAATAAATGTGCAAACCAGTAACTCAATCTGGGTGTATAAATTATAGCAATATTTTATTCCACAGAAACACTATGAAAACTTTTTGAAAAAAAATATCACTTGAGAGAAGGATTTGAACACTTTAACTTTGATTCACATGATTTGATACATGTGACTGAATTGACTTTACGTTACTTGAACACTCTTTAGACATACTTGTGGACACTAGATGTAAAGCCCACCGTATATAAACTCTCTAATATTAATGGTGAAATTGCGGGAAAAAAGGAAAACTTAGAAGAAATCCTGCCAGTGTCAGGTTCCTCATGCATTTCTGTGGATTCTCCACCACATATTTCAAGAAGCACCTGGAGGTTAATTTCTTAAAGAAGGAAAACTGAGGTATCTACTACCCAGCATATGTCCTTGGTGGGTATGCTGCTGCTAAGTCACTTCAGTCATGTCCGACTCTGTGCGACCCCATAGACAGCAGCCCACCAGGCTTTTCTGTCCCCAGGATTATTCAGGCAGAATACTGGAGTGGGTTGCCATTTCCTTCTCCACCTTGGTGGGTATATCTCTGCCTTAATGCATTAGACTATATAGATGCACTGGAAGTGCACAGAAAATTAAGGGAGGGAAATAAAAAGGTTGATATCTGAAATCCCAACTCTTGCTCCAACAACTGTCAGATAAATATTTACCTTTACACGTTGGAAGTTTAGGGGACCATCCAAATTGGTAACACTGAACTGAATCTGCTCCAACCATAATACGGCCTTGACTGCAGGAGAACTTCAGCACATCTCCAACTTTATATGTTTCTTTCCTGGGATAAGCATTTAAGTATGGATCCATTTCGGGAATACTGCATTCTCTTTCTATCAAAAAAGATAAGTAATTGACTGAGAATATTTAACCATTGCAAAATAAATATTATTTGTGTCACATAAAACGAGGTGCTGGATACTGCATACACAGAACACACATTAATGCTCTTCCTTGAAAAACATTATGTTAGGTTTTATACACCCTCTGCATTCATCTGGGATTTTGAGAAATATTAAGGTATTGAGCAGTGACATATATGCCTGATTATTTATTAGTAAAGTCAACTTGTTAATACTGGATCTGATTTTATCACTGACATTTACAAAATATAATGCTACTTTTTTGGTGTCAAAATGTAGAAATATCTTACAGAATTTTAAAAAAAGGCACAATTTTAAAATTGAATACAAATGAAAAAATGATATTATAAAAAACATAACTGGGAAACTAGAACACACAAGAGAGACATTTCTCTTGTATTTGAGTTACAGGCACATTAAAAATCACTTAATTTTATCTACAAGTGTAGAAATCAAACTGAAACATGAAACAAAATGAGTAAACATGTTCAAGGTCACATAGGCATATTCTAGGTGTCTTGACATTCTAGGTATATGACAACACAAACATCTAATCTTATTGTACCTATAAATGAGCTTAACTATTAATATATGTTTAATTATTCTGATTCATTTTAAAAATGTTTAAACTTATCATTGAAAATGTGCAAAATCTATGAAATTTGTAACATTGCTGTGTGGGGATTAGTCGCTCAGTTGTGTCTGACCCTTTGTGACCCCATGGAGTATAGCTGGCCAGGTTCCTCTGTCCATGGAATTCTCTGGGCAAGAATACTAGAGTGGGTAATCATTCCCTTCTCTAGGGGATCTTCCTAACCAAGGGATCAAACCCAGGTCTCCCTCATAGTAGGCAGATTCTTTACCATCTGAGCCATCAGGGATTGCTACATATTATCAAAAATTGCATTATTCTTTATTTGGAATCTTCCTATTGCTAAATCATTTATAAACTTCTCAATTGGAATTTAAGAACTAGAATCTCACCAAAAAGAAGGATCATACTATCTAAAATTTTCAAACATTATCATAAAATTGTATATAAGCTAACTAGTTTTAAAAGTAATGCCCCCTCCCCTCAAAATCAATAACTTTGTTTCTGCTTTTGTTTTAATGTTGAGATTTGTAGCTTAGATGAGAGGTTACTATTGATGAGAACTATTGGGATTCCTTTCCTAAAATTCTATTCCAAACTTCCACATAGCAATACTTCTAATTTATGTGACTTTGTTTACATATTTTATGCTTATCTTATGTAAAATTCCTATTTTATCATACTGTGTTAAATACTGGTTTAACAACAACAAAAAGATCTTGTTATTAGGCTTTTTCCATCTGTTGTCTTCACATAGAGTGACTGTAAGAAAGACATGATCATCTTAAAAGCCTTTCCCTTTACTTAGAATTGTTAGTAGCTCAGTCGTGTCCATCTCTATGTGATCCCTTGGACTGCAGCTCGCCAAAATTCCATGGACTTCTTCAGGCAAAAATATTGCAGTGGGTTGCCATTCCCTTCTCTAAGGGATCTTCCCGACCCAGGGATCCAATCCAGGTCTCCCACAATGCAAGTGGATATTTTACTGTCAGCTGGCTCAGAAATTTTGAAAGTGAAAGTGTAGTCTCTCAGGTATGTCTCTTTTTGACCCCATGGACTAGAGCCCACCAGACTTCTCTTTCTGTGGAATTCTTCAGGAAAGAATACTGCAGAGGGTTGCCATTCCCTTCTCCAAGGGATCTTCCTGACCCAGGGATTGAACTCAAGTCTCCTGCATTGCAGGCAGATTCTTGACCATCTGATCTTTTTAAATAAGCCAATTGCTTTGCTGCCATGGCTGCTGCAAAGGCGTGTGCCTCTGCTGACGAATGGTTTCCAGGTTCTCTTTGCATAGACGTCTTCCTACATAAAGTTGATCTGCAGTCCTTCCTACTTTCTAAGCACTTGGATTCTTTTGTTCTTAGAATACACTTATTGGAACAATATAATAGAAATATTTTTACTTTTTGGTTCATTATTTGCCTTAATTCATCTTTTTTTTTTTTTCTCATACTGGCATGAAAACTCTTGAAAGACATTCCACTGTCCCCCACTGTATTCTTCACAATTACTCTTAGGCCACTTCTGGCACATATTAGGTGCTTGCTGACAGCCTGAAAGTGAAATTACCTGGGCTCTGAAAACTGTTGAACAAGCCTGGCCTGTTCCTCTAACAAGCTTCCCCTGTGTGTCTACCTGAAATCTCTATCCTGAACCTCTTGTTCTCTGTCACAACCAAGCCTTTTCAAAGAGTTATGTCCACATGCTGTATTGCATTTCTTACTAATAATTTATTTAGCAGGTTTTAAGTAGGTCTTTCCCTATCTACTCCATCTGAAACTGTATCTCTCACAATTAATGTTGGCACCACATTTTTAGTCTTTTTTTTTTTTTTGCCCGCCCTGCGCCCGCGCTGCTCGCGCACCCCGCCGCACTGACAGCGGTGCGAGCCCAGCAGCCGCGAGTCCTTCCCCACATTTTTAGTCTTTTAACCTGGCTTATTAACTGAATTAGAAGTATTAATTAGTGTAACTATTCTAATGTAATTAGTTTACAATTTCTTTGACTAAACTGTATGGCAGGTATCATGACAAGTGTATATGAATAATTTATTTTAATAACTAAAAGATCTTTTGAAATATTAGAACATTTATAAATATTAAATCATTTTACAGATTCAGAGGAGTGAACAAAGCTTCAAATACGTTGTTGCCCTTAGATTCATATTTAGCAAATGGTGGAATTGGATATAGAACCATTTCAAGCTGATTCCATAGAAATTACTATTAGTCAATTTATTATCCCTTGTTCTTAAATCATTTTCTTCTTTCCAATCTATGCAACATTTATTCTTACATTTTTCCTCCTTAATTCTCTGGGTCCTTCTTTCTTTCTGTCCACTTCGCCATCTATTCTTCTTCTGTCAGACACCTCAGTGTTGGAAACTTCAGGACTCAGTCTTGAGCTTTCTTCTATTTTCATTCTACATTCTTTTCTAATCTGATGTCATTATTTAGAGAGTGATAATCTCATGTGTATATCTCCTGTTTAAACCTATGCATTCAACACTACAGTTGATGTATCCAATGTTTATGGTCCCCATTGGCCCAACCACAATGTGTTCAGGTCAAAGTTGTGATGCTCTTGCAAGAGTGTTCTTTCTCCTGCCAGTACCATGTATAAAGTCATTTCCATTTGCTTACTTGTGTATGAGAAAATGGTATTCAAAACATGAGTCCCTTCAACTTTTGCTCTTTCTGACAACCAACATTTAGCAACGTTATGTGCATTTATTACCAGGAAAATATATCCCAAATCTATTCTCTGCCCTGAAACACTTCAGCCAAGAATTTATCTAATCCCCACACTTTTTCACCCCACATGGTTTTTTGAATCTTCTCTTGTCCATCATAAGCACAGCATGCAGAAAAATCCACAAACGGCCTTCAAAAATCCAAATAAAATTATATAATTCCTTTTCTTAAAATTCCCTATGGCTTTTCATGAATCATAAAATCAATCAATGTTAATATGCCTTGAAATAACCCAGCTCATCTTTCCTTTGCCTCATATCAGCTTCAGCTCATAAAATCCTCTCTCATTCAGAAGAATCTGCCCACCTTCATATTTTCCAAATATTACTTTGCTGCCAAAGTTTGCACATAACTCTTCCCTTGACTTGGGACACTCAACATCCACTCAGCTTACCAGAGACTGAAGCCCTATTTCTAAACCTGGAAAAAACACATCTCATTGGCAAAATAAAAGAGATCCATGTCATTGCCCTCAGAACTTGTCAAAGTCAGAAAATAAAAAGCACCTGTCAAAACCTGCAGAAGTTAACATTCAAGGTAGGAGGTATAAGCAGAAACTTACGAGCAAATACTTGAACAGGTTGCAAGACCCTGTCATTTTGGTATTGAGTGAGTCGTTGGACTTTAAAACTTCCCCTCCTTCCAGTTTACATTAAAGTAGAAGGAAGCATGATTCCTTAAAGATGATTCTAGATCAGTGTAATTTGGTAAAAATAAAACACTTCTGACAATTACTGTTAAATTTTGCTTATCTTCAAGGAAAGAACATCTGGAAAAGAGCGCTTACCATAGCATGCAGCTTTATCAGACCAGCCGTCTTGACTACATACTATGGAGCCTGTGGTGCGTCCATCTCGGTTCTCATACCCATCAAGACATTCGTAGTCCAGTCTGTCGTTCAGTCTGAACCACGTGCCATCACTTTTGACTCTGGCCTTCTCAAATACTGGCCTGTCACAGGATTCTAAGGGATAATGGGATTGTGATTTCATTTCTAATATTATTTAGTGGGCAATTTGATTGAGTTTCATCTCAAGGGAAAAGGGCTTCACCAATTAGTACGTACTAATCATAAAAAATTAGCCAACCATGCCAGTGATATATCACTGTCCTGAAATAATTACTCAAAGTGAAAACAAGTGTATTTCTATGCAACTTTTTTCTCAACACTTAAGGTTCCTGAATTATTTACTTTATGAACATGTTCCTCAGTTGCTGTACTTATGCATTTTTTCCCAAAGCTAGTATTAAAATAAATGCCAAATTAATTAGCAGTTGTGACATATTTGCCAGGGAAAACTTCATTGAAAAAAAGTAATTTTCAAAAGGCAAGTTATTTTTTTAAAGATGCTATAAAGTTTTTAAAATTCACATGCTGATTTTCCTTTTCCAACTATATTTCTAATGGTTGTATATTCTTTTATACTTATCAAGATTCAATACACACATAATTCTATTATTTATAGCTATTTACAAGAAAATATGTTAACAAACAATCTGTTTTCACTAACACCATAGACTGATGTTAATAGTTTAAATAATTTGCTTCAAATTTCATAATATGTTAAAGCAAAATTATACTAGTAACATATAATAATAGAGACATTTTTCATAAAAAGAGTGTTATAATGGAAAAGTGTCATATATTAAAATAAAATAAGTTTGATATGTGCAACTTTTTTCATTTTGAGGGTGTAGTGCCTGTAGTACTATAGACACTGGAAAAATAAAATGAAAACAGTAGAAAGGGATATTATAAATACCCACTTCACTTAAAGTGAGTATGTAAAATATCACTTCAAAAATATCACTGTGTAGCTTTGGGATGAATAAGACAAACTCATTAATTTTTCTTAGAAAATCTTCATAAACATCTATGTATTGCTACAAGAAAAACCTTCAGCACAGCAGAATTTGGTCCTGTCTAGAAGTGTTTCTCTGTCTCCACTAACTGGATGTTTATGACAATTTCCTAAAAGAGAATTTTTCACAAGGATATCTATCCTAGTGACTCAAACATATGAATTATATATCGTATTATTTGAAGTTTATGCACCATGGCCTCACATCTTTGCTTAAAAACATAACTTTTAGGCTTAGGAGCAGAGACTCTGGCTTAAGAGTCTCCTAAAATAAAAGCAGAGGCAATCAGCATAAAGGTCTCAGCTGAAAATAAATGAATTTATCCCGGAAGAGAGGTAAGGCTCTTAGCAAAATTAGATTTTAGTCACAGGATGTTTTAAAGTGACAAAACGTTGAACTAAAAGGTACAATGATTTTCTACTCCACTGATAATTTTTTAAAAAAGATACATTTTTCAAAGCTTTGTAATTGATCTTTTCAAATACATCCATGGAACCACAAAACCCTTCATATGACCCTACCCCATCAAAAAAAAAAAAAAAAAAAAGAAAGAAAGAAAGAAAGAAAAAGGAAAAAAGAACAAAGTTAAAGAATACTTCTGTATAGTTATCATCAGGATAAACAATACTAAGATAATGAATTACTTACTAATGCATACAGGTTGAGCTGACCATCCATTTTGCAGACATGTAATTAACCCTGATGTCTTACCATCTGCTGTTACATATCCTGGTTTACACTTATATTCTGTTTGTTTATTTAGGGGATACATAAAGGTAGATTCAGACAAAAATCCATTCTCAATCCTTATATTGGATTTTGAACATGTTTCTAAAAGGGAGAAAACATAAAGAAAAGGTAAGCATATATTTGATACACATTTCATAAGGACCAAAATAAGATAATGATACAAAAAAGGGGGGTCATTTATGACTATAAACCAAGAAAACTTCTAATCATTTAAGGTCCTGTGTAAGAGAAAAGAAAAAAAAAAAAACAACTATGAATTTCCAAAGATATTAAACTAAAACACTTGATTTCTATTTTCTAGAACAAAGCAAGATTTAAAATACTCCAAATCCCTTATAGGAAATTATTAGAAATCTGTCTAAAGGATCTGGAATCCCACAGCATGTCAGAAATCTTTTAGCAATGGGTTTCCTTTCCTGGGACTTGTTGAAAGTATTGTCTAGTCTGGATCTCTTACACAACCCAGAACACAGATCAGGTGACGATCACAGAATCTTCCACCATAGTGACCCCAGCCTTTGTCTCTGAGAAGTTGAAATGCTGTCATCAAAACTGAGTGCTTAAAGCCATATCAGTACATGGAGTTCAATGAAGATGACAAAGATCAATACATCCATTCATTTTACTAAGGACAAAATATTGATCCTTCAAACCATGAATAACTAAACTTGGAAAAGTACAATTCTGTCACCTACTAGACATCTTCATAGAATTCAGCTAATTTATTTTAGTACTTGATGGATAAAGAAGAAATCAAAAGAGAAAACTGAATATTTTGAATTGAATGAAAATAAAACCATAATAAGTAAAGTTTTATATGATTTATGGGATGACACAAAAGTGTGCTGAGGGGAATTTTAAAATTACATAGCAATAATAGTAATGATAAAGACTGAAAATCAGTAATTGTTTTTCCATAAAACTAAAAATAGAAAAGCAAACAAGCCCAACACATATAATTTGGAAATACTGCAGTGATATTAGTAAGAGAGTGGAATAGGCCACCTTGATCTCTCCTTCCCTCCACAGACACACTGAATTAACAACTATGTGTATATCAGCTCCTTCGATTCAAAATAGAAACAGTAGATGAGAAGTTCTGCATTCACAGCAAGTGAGAAAATGCCAAAATCCTAAGTGGCAGGGAAAACTAAGACACATTCCTGCAATAAAATCCATGCAGCAGATACATACAATTTGAAGGGAACACTCAATTTCCAGCTTCTCCTGGAGGAGCAAAGAGTTTGATCCACAATCTAGGTCTCTGATTTTGCAAATGCTAGTCCAGTGTCCCACTCCAGCACTCTTGCCTGGCAAATCCCATGGACGGAGGGGCCTGGTAGGCTGCAGTCCATGGGGTCGCTAGAGTTGGACACAACTAAGCGACTTCACTTTCACTCTTCACTTTCATGCATTGGAGAAGGAAATGGCAACCCACTCCAGTGTTCTTGCCTGGAGAATCCCAGGGATGGGGGAGCCTGGTGGGCTGCTGTCTCTGGGGTCGCACAGAGTCGGACACGACTAAAGCGACTTAGCAGCAGCAGCAGTCCAGGGTCCAGCTTCCAATTTACCTGCCTCTGGGAGGCCTAGGATTTCCAATCTCCTGGGATTACAGAAATGAAGTGGCAGTTATGAATCTGTACCAGCACTTTTCACAGGTCTTCCCCTAGCTTAATGAAGAGTAAGCAACTCCCAGTTTCTCCATGGATGGAGTCAGATGGCACATCTGGACCTTCATCTTTTCCAGTTCTGCCTGAGCAATTGGCTTCTAACTAACCTGTCCCTGAGAGCTGATGAAACCCAAAGTTTGCATTTGTGCCTGGGGACTACAGAGAACTAAATCATGGTGCAGAAGGCACAGGGTTTGAACTAGCATGCAGGCATTTGCCACAGCTCCTTTCCCCAAGTCAGTGAGTGCAGAGTGAGTGAGGTGATAAACTCCAATTGCCTGTTCCACCAAGTATTTTGACTTGTAGATCACTGCATACTCTCGACTCCTGGAGGAGGCTGACTACAAACACAGAAGTTTGGATGAGCAGAGAGGTTAAAGAGGTAAGCAAAATTCTGGCCAGGCTGATTGAAAAGGCTGAATTCTGGAAAGGTTCTACTTCTGAGGCCAATCTGTAAAGACTAGGACAAGTGGATGTTTAGTCTAATGCACAGATATCAACACAGAGAATCAAGAAAAATGATCAACTGAGAAGTATGTTCAAATGAGAAGAACAAGATATCCATTGCTTTTTATCCCAGCCCAACAACAGAAATTTGACAACCACCCACAGCAATCCTGACTTGGAGTGAGGTGTGGGCTCTATATCATACACTGAGATCCATGATGGCGGAAGAGTAGGTGCACGTGGAGTACATCTCTCTCCATGGATACATCAGGAATATACCTCCAGACACAGAAGATCTTGCAGAACACCAGCTGAGAACCTGACCACTGGAAAAGAATGTATAGAACCAGGCAACACTCAGCAGGACAAAGGAAGGAGGGCAAAAAAAGAAGAGAGTGAGTAGAAGTGGATCTGCATCCGGGATTGGGAACTGAAGCAGGGACAGAGCTGCACAGGAGGGCAAATATTTGCGACAGAGCTGGAGCACTAAGACTGTTGGAAAGTGAAGCAGCTGACCAGTGAGAGTCTGAATGGAATGAGGATCACACAGACTATCTTTGCCACAGCTGTAGATACACCAGACAGGGATGCAAGTCCCGTAGAAAGGGCTTAAGGTTGGAGCTGGAACATAGAGATTGGAAAGCAATCCCATGGCAAGGTCTACTGTTGACTGAAGGGAGATGGTGTGAAGGAACCTGAGAGAGGAGAGCGCAGTGGGAGTTGCTTATGAAGGAAAGCCAGCTAACCTGGAGGCAGCGTGATACTGCTGAGTAACACACAGAGAATGGAGCCATCTCTATAGCCTTTCTCTGCACATATCAGCACCAGACAGCTGAAACAACACAGAGAGGGTGGCCCTTTAAGGACCTGACGTGCAAAGCAACAAAGAAGGACCCCAGCCAGGGTGATCTTTAAGTCCTGATGTGATGAACAACAGACAATGACCCCAAGTGGGGGGTCTGTAAGCGCCTGAAGGGGTCAAGCAACAGAGAAGGACCAGCCAAAGAGGCTCTCTGATGGCCAGATGCCAGAAGCTAGGAAACGACTCTAATAGGACTATCGCTTTCTGCAGCTGAGACAGTTGGTTTCCCTGCACTCTTGGCACTGACAGGGTTCCCATAATTCAAGCAGCTGTGTCACCTCCATGCTCAATCCTCACTGTGCAGAGCTTTCAGAAGCTAGAAAAAATCCCTAATAGTCACATACCTCCTGTGACAGTAGCCACAGCTATGTATCCGGCGTTGCTATGGTCTCCATTATCCAAGCTCCTGTGTCACTCCCTAGCTCAATCCCACAAGGACAGAGCAACCAGAGGCTACAAAAACCCTAACTGCACCATATTTCCTGCTGTCCTACCCAGTGGCTCCCCTTAATACCTGGTACTTCCAGGGCTCCTGCAATCCAAACAACTGCACCACCTCCACATTCGGTCCTCCCTGGGGCACACCCAAGTCCTCCAGGGGAACCTCAGGAGTAAACTCCTGTGGACGACTCACATGCAAAGGTGGAGATAAAACCACAAGTGAAATCCAGGGGCAGGTGTCTAAGGAATAGAACCAAACATTCCCACCAGTGGTACAAGCTGAAGATTGAATCCACATGATCACCTGGAAGACTTTGTATCTATGGAATATATAAACGACAGTGAGAGTTCCTGCAAAAGAAAACACACTAGCACTGGAAGACATAGACATGAGAGCAAGAACATGAAAGAGTAGGACCAGATTAGAGTCTGGGCTGTGGCCACAACAGGTAAGAGACCAGCCCAGACTGGAGGGCATCCTAGGGAGGTGAGGTGGACTGTGACTCACATTGAGGAAAAGGATGCTGACAGCTGATCCAAGAAAAATATTTATTATTCTTAAATTTTAATTTATTCAGTAGTTGCTACTGGGTTTTTAAATTTTTATTTGTTTTTTTTGCTCTCTGTTGTTGTAGCTGTTGATTTTAATACTACAATTAAATCTATTTACACTTTTGAGAAAAAATTTTAACCACACATTTAATTTCCTTTAAATACTTCTGCCTGAAGCAGGGACAGAGCTGCACAGGAGGGCAAATATTTGCGACAGAGCTGAAGCACTGAGACTGTTGGAAAGTGAAGCAGCTGACCAGTGAGAGTCTGAATGGAATGAGGATCACACAGACTATCTTTGCCACAGCTGTAGATACACCAGACAGGGATGCAAGTCCCCTAGAAAGGGCTTTTGTGGTTTTGAGGGTTGTTTTCCTCTTTAATTTTAAAGCTAATTTTCAAAGCTTTAAAACAATATATATTATCACTATTTTTCCACATATATTCTTTTGCTTGCTTTTCTTATTTTTTTTCCTCTGTTGTTGTTTTTCTTTAATATATGTAAAACTTCCTTATCTACCTCTATTTAAATTTGCTTCTCTAGCTTTTCTTTATTTTTTTCCTTTTCTCGCTTTTCCTCATTATGTTTATTAGTCTGTTTTGCTTTAGTTGTTTTATTCCCCTGTTGACATATGGCTTTGTTTTTGTTTTCCAGTTTATGCTTTTAGTCAGATTTGTTAATAACTAGTTGATATCATTCTTACTTTCCTTTGCTCACTGGATCAATCTCTTCTACTTTTATTTTTTTTTTTTCACTATTTTGGTTTTGTTTATGTGTGTATATGTGTGTGTATGTTTCCCATTTTTTTGTTAGTACTTTCCTGATTTTGTATCTGCCATTTGTCTGAGATTTGTAGTTCGTTTCTTGTTTTAGTGTGTTTGTTTTATCCCCTTTAATGCCATTACAAACCACCTGTGGTATCTCACTTCCCTGGCCAGAGATCAGGCCCAGAGCCTTTGCAGTGGGAGCACTGACAGACTCTAGACTGCCATAAAACTCCTAAGCCCAGGGAGTATTTATTAGTGAGAACTCCCATAAAGGCCTCCGCTTGTCTACACCTGGCATGACCCAACTGCCAGCAGCACCCAGTGTAGGATGCCACACCCAAAAAACAAAAAGATAAAAATACAAACCCAGTCATCAGTAAACAGGATTGCCACCTCATACAGCCCTGCCCATCAGAGGGAAACAAACAAACAAACAAACAAAGAACTTACCTCCTTTCACCAGAGTACAAACAAAAGTCACACCCAAAAGAAGCCTACACAAACCACTGGCACAACCTTACACAGCAAGGGCAGAAACTAAAAGGAAGAAGGAATTCGACCTGAAAGCCTGAGAAAAGGAGACATCAAATGCAATAATGAAAAAAAGAAAAGGTAAAAAAATATTGCTCAAATGAAGGAACAAACTAGAAGCACACAAGACCAAAAAAAAAAAAAAAAACCCTAAGAGGAAATAGTTCAAATACCTGCAAAAAAATTCAGAATAATGATGGTCAAGATGTTCCAAAACCTTGAAAATAGAATGTATAAAATACCAAGAAGCAATCAACAAAATTAACACAATTACCAAGGATATAGAAGAAATAAAGAATAAACAAACAAAGATGAATAACACAATTACTGAAATTAAAAATACTCTAGAAGGAAATGATAATAGATTAACTGAAGCAGAAGAATGGAACAGTGAGCTGGAAGATAGAATGGTTGAAATAGTTGCTGATGAGCAGAGTAAAGGAAAAAGAATGAAAATAATTGAGGAGAGCTTCAGAGACCTCTGGGACAGTATTAAACACACCAACATTTGAGTTATAGAGGTCCCAGAGGAAGAAGAGAAAAAGAAAGGCACTGAGAATTTTTTTGAAGATACTATAATTGAAAACCTTCCCAGCATAGGAAAGGAAATAGTCAATCAAGTTCAAGAAGCACAGAGAGTCCAATACAGGATTAATCCAAGCAGAAACACGTCAAGACACATACTAACCAACAGAGATTAAACACAAGGAAAGAATATTAAAAGCAGCAAGGGAAAAGCAGCAAGTAACACACAAGGGAAAAGCCATTCAATTAACTGCTGATGTTTCAGCAGAAATCCTGCAGGCCAGAAAGGAATGGCAGGATATATTTAAAGTACTGAAAGGGGGAAATCTACAAGCGAGATTGCTTTACCTGGCAAGGATTTCATTCAAAATTGATGGAAAATTAAAACCTTTACAGACAAACAGTAGTTAAGAGAATTTAGCACCACCAAACTAGCTTTACAACATATATTAAAGAGACATATAGGCAATAAGCATAAGACAAAGGAAAGACCTACAAAATAAAACAAAACAATTAAGAAAATGCTAAGTGGGGGCGGTCTTAAGATGGAGGAGAAATAGGACGGGGAGATCACTTTTACCCCACAAATTCATCAAAAGGTCATTTGAATGCTGAGCAACTTCCCCAAAACAACTTCTGAACACTGGCAGAAAGGCACCCAGAAAGGTAGCCCATTCTCTTCCAAAGGAGGTAGGACAAAATATAAAAGCCAAAAAGAGAGACAAAAGAGTTAGGGACAGAGACCCGTCCTGGGGAGGGAGTCGTGAAAGGGGAGAAGTTTCCAAACACTAGGAAACCCTCTTACCAGTGGGTCTGTGGGAAGTTTTGGAATCTCAGAGGGCAACATAAAGTGAAAGAAAGAAAGAAAGAAAGAAAGAAAGTGAAGTCGCTCAGTTGTGTCTGCCTCTTTGCTACCCTATGAATTGTAGCCTACCAGGGTCCTCTGTCCATGGGATTTTCCAGGCAAGAATATTGGAGTGGGTTGTCATTTCCTTCTCCAGGGGATCTTCCTTACCCAGGGATTGAACCCAGGTCTCCCACAGTGCGGCCAGATGCTTTAACCACTGAGCCACCAGGAAGAGGGCAACACAACAGGGAGGGGAAACACACACACACACACACACACACACACACACACACACACACACACACACACACAGAATATGTGCCTTAACCAAAACTCCAAGAGGAGAAATAGCTCAGATGCTCATGTCTGCCACCAGCAAGTGGGGGAGGCACCGTTGCATTGCTTAGGGTTAAGGGCCAGTCCTGAATGCCCTGAGTACAATCTGAGGGAGCTAACGTGAAATAGCAACCCAAACTGTGGGACAGACAGAGAGAGGGAAAAAAAGAGAGAGAGAGAGAAAGAAAAGCTCTAACCTAAGCCACATCCTGGCCCGCTCACAGAACAAAGGATTGAGCGAATGCCAAAGGAGAGCTCCAGGCTGCTGACTGGCTCCTCGCCCCCACCGGAGGCAGAGAGACAGGCAGGCGACAGCCAGAGCTGGAAGGCGAGGGGCAACTTTGGCCCCAGAGATGGCATCCTCCACCAACCTGGGAATAGGCTCCCATTTGCTAACCATGTCTTCCTGGGATATTGGACAGTTGACATCTGCCAGGAGGGTTGCAACCTGAGATCAGCTCCCCAGAGGAGACACACGACACAGCTGAGACGGTGCTCTGGTGGCGCATCCAGTAAACTGAGCGAGTGGGACCAGAGAGGTGATAAGACTCACTGCACAACCGGGATAGTGTGCTTGCCAAGACCTGGTTGCCTGAGCTCCTCGGACCTGGGAAGGGCAAAAAACGCAGGCCCAGCCAAGTCTATGCCTTTGTGGAGAGCCTGAACCTGAGCAGCTTAGACCTGGGAAGTGCATGCAACATAGGGCCCGCTTTGGAAAGTTCCCCTCAAAGCAACCTGGACTCTGAGCAGTGTAGACAGGGAAAGCACAGCCACCATGAGCTAGGTAAACCCAGTGTGGTCCATACACTGTGAGCACTCCCCACACATGCCAGTGATATTTGTTTGCAGTATTCCTCCCTCCCCACAGCACGACTGAACAAGTGAGCCTAAATAAGTGACCACCTTCACTCCCTTGCGTCAGGGTGGAAATTAGACACTGAAGAGACTTGCAAACAGAAGAAGCCAAAACAAACAAGTAACAGGGAACTGCTCTCAAAGTGACAGGCACAACAGATTGAAACCCTGTAGTTAGCATTGACTAAGCACTGGAGGGGGCCTATAGACCTTGAAAAGAAGTATAAGTTGGAACAAGGAACTATCTGAAACTGAACTGACCCCATACTGCCCTCAACTGCTCCAGAGAAATTCCTAGATATATTTTTAATGTTATCATTTGTTTTAAAATTTTTAGTTCTATATTACACCTTTAATTTTCATTTTTATAATGTACTGTTACCTTGCAAAAAAAGACCTTATTTTTTAAAGCAAATTTCACATATGTATTTTTTATAATTTGTGATTGGTTTTGTATTTTTAATGTTGTATTTCTTCAGAGTCTAAATTTTTAATTTGGACTACTACTACTGCTACTCTACTCTAAATTTTTAATCTTTGATTTTTGGTATCTGTTATCAATTGTGTACCTTTAAGAATCTAATCTTCAGTACCCATTTTTACTTAGGGGTATGATTACTGGTTTGATTGCTCTCTTCCCTTTTAACTCTCCGTATTGTCCCCCAGGTCACCTCTATCTCCTCCCTCCCCAGTGCTTCTCTACTTAACTCTGAATCTCTCTGGGTGTTCCAGGCTGTGGAGAACACTTAGGGAACTGATTACTGGCTAGATTGGTCTCTCCCCTTTTGACTGCCCCTCTTCTCCTCGTGGTCACCTCTATCTCTCTTCTCCCTCTTCTCTTCTCTATTTAATTTTGTGAAACTCTCTGGGTGTTCCAGACTGTGGACAGCACATAAGGAATTGATTATTGGCTAGACTGCTCTCTCCCCTTTTGATTCCCCTCTTCACCTATCTTCCTCCTCCCTCTTCTCTTCTCCATGTAACTCTGTGAACCTTTCTGGGTGTCCCCCACTGTGGAGATTCTTTTCACCATTTATCTAGATGTTTTATCAGCAGTGCTGTATGGATGGAGAAATCTTGAGGCTACTGTAAGATTAAGACTAAAAGCCAGAGGTAAGAGGCTTAAATCCAAAACTTGAGAACACCAGAGAACTCCTGATTCCAGGGAACATTAATCGACAAGAGCACATCCAAAACCCTGCATATCTACACTGAAACACAGTTTCACCCAAGAGCCAACAAGTTCCAGAGCAAGACATATCATGCTAATTCTCCAGCAACACAGGAACATAGCCCTGAGCTTCAATATACAGGCTGTCCAAAGGCACACCAAACCCATAGACACCTAAAAACTCACTACGTGGCACTTAACTGCACTCAGAGAGAAGAGATCCAGCTCCACCCACAAGAACATGAACGCAAGCTTCCATAACCAGGAAACCTTGACAAGCCACACATCCAACCACACCTGCAGGGTGCAACCTCCACAATAAAGAGGAATGACAAACTTCCAGCATACAGAAAGGCCACCCCAAAAAGAACAATCTAAACAAAATGAAAAGGCAGAGAAATATTCATCCAGTAAAGGAGCATGATAAATGCCCAAAAAATCATACAAAAGAGGTGGAGATAGGGAGTCTATCTCGAAAAGAATTCAGAATAATGATAGTAAAGATGATCCAAAATCTTGAAAACAAAATGGAGTTACAGATAAATAGACCAGAAACGAGGATTGAGAAGATGCAAGAATGTTTAACAAGGACCTAGAAGAGATAAAAAAGAGTCAGTCAATAATGAATAATGCAATAAATAAGATCAAAAGAACTCTGCAGGGAACCAACAATAGAATAACTGAAGCAGCAGATAAGATAAGTGAGGTGAAAATAAATGGTGGAAATAAATGAAGCCGAGAGGAAAAAAGAAAAAAGAATTAAAAGAAATGAGGACAACATCACAGATCTCTGGGACAATGTTAAACACCCCAACATTTGAATCATAGGAGTCCCAGAAGAAGACAAAAAGGAAGGCCATGAGAAAATACTTGAGGAGATAATACTTGAAAACTTCCCTAAAATATGGAAGGAAATAGCCACCCAAGTCCAAGAAAGCCAGAGGGTCCAAAACAGGATAAACCCAAAGTGAAACACCCCAAGACACATATTAAACAAATTAATGAAGATCAAACACAAAGAGAAAATGTTAAAAGCAACAAGGGAAAACCAACAAATAACACACAGGGGATTCCCATAAGAATAACAGCTGATGTTTCTACAGAAATTCTTCAGGCCAGAAGGGATTGGCAGGACGTACTTAAAGTGATGAAAGAGAAAAACCTACAACCTACATTACTATACCCAGTAAGAATCTCATTCAAATATGCAGAGGAAATGAAAAGCTTTACAGACAAGCAAAAGCTGAGAGAATTCAGCATCACCAAACCAGCTCTTCAACAAATGATAAAGGAACTTCTCTAGACAGGAAACACAGAAAAGGTTTATAAGTAAGAAAGTGTTAGTCACTCAGTCATGCCCTACTCTTTGCGACTCCATGGACGGCAGCCCACCAGGCTCCTCTGTCCATGAAATTTCCCAGGTAAGGATACTGGAGTGGGTTGTCATTTCCTTCTCCAGGGGACCTTCCCAAACCAGGGATCAAACCCAGGTCTCCTGCACTGCAGCCAGATTCTTTCCTGACTAAGCTACAAAGGAAGCTATAAAGGTTTATAAACTTGAATCCCGAACAACAAAATAAATGGCAACCGGATCACACTTAACAATAATTACCTGAAATGGGTTGAATGCCCCAACCAAAAGACAAAGACTGGCTGAATGGATAAAAAAACAAGACCCCTATATATGCTGTTTACAAGGGACCCACCTCAAAACAAGGGACACATACAGACTGAAAGTAGAGTGCTGGAAAAATATATTTCAAGCAAATGCAGACCAAAAAGAGCAGGAGTAGCAATACTCATATCAAATAAGATAGATTTTGAAGTAAAGGCCATGAAAAATGACAAAGAAGGACGTGGTCAAAGGATCAATCCAAGAAGAAGATATAACAATTATAAATATATGTGCACCCAACATAGGCAGACCACAATATGTAAGGCAAATGCTAACAATTGTGAAAGGGGAAATTAACAGTAACACAATAATAGTGGGAGACTTTAATATCCCACTCACACCTATGGTTAGATCAACTAAAGAGAAAATTAGCAAGGAAACACAAATCATAAATGATACAATGGACTAGTTAGACCTATGAACATCTATATGACATTTCACCCCCAAACAATGCATTTCATCTTTTCTCAAGAGCACGTGGAACTTTCTACAGGATAGATCACATACTGGGCCATAAATCTAGCCTTGGTAAATTCAAAAAATTGAAATCATTCCAAGCATCTTTTCTGATCCCAATGCAGTAAGCTTAGATGTCAACTTCAGGGGAAAAAAAAAAAAAAAAAAAACTATTAAAAATATAAATATATGGAGGCTAAACAACATGCTTCTGAATAACCAACAAATCATGGAAGAAGTAAAAAAAGAAGTCAAAATATGCATAGAAATGAATGAAAATGAAAACATGACAACACAAAACCTAAGGGATTCAGTAAAAGCAGTGCTAAGAGGAAGGTTCATAGCATTACAAGCCTACCTCAAGAAACAAGAGAAAAATCCAATGAATAACCTAACTGTATACCTAAAGCAACTAGAAAAAGAAGAAATGAAGAACCCCAGGGTTAGTAGAAGGAAATAACTCATAAAAATTAGGGCAGAAGTAATTAAAAAAGAAACAAAGGAGACTGCAGCAAAAATCAACAAAACTAAAAGCTGGTTCTTTGAGAAGATAAATAAAATAGAAAAACCATTAGCCAGACTCGTCAAGAAACAAAGGGAGGAGAATCAAATCAGTAATATTAGAAGTGAAAATGGAGAAATCACAACAGACAACACAGAAATACTAAGGATCAGAAGAGATTACTATCAGCAACTTTATGACACTAAAATGGACCACTTGAAAGAAATGGATGAATTCTTAAAAAAGTCTAACCTTCCAAAACTGAACCAGGAATGAAGATAAAATCTTAACAGACCCATCACAAGCATGGGAACGAAACTGTAATCAGTAATCTTCCAGTAAACAAAAGACCCAGGACCAGATGGCTTCACAGCCGAATTCTACCAAAAATTTAGAGAAGACCTAACACCTATCCTACTCAAACTCTTCCAGAAAATTGCAGAGGAAGGTAAATTGCCACTCATTCTATGAGGCCACCATCACCCTAATACCAAAACCAGACAAAGATGCCACAAAAAATGAAAACTACAGACCAATATCACTGATGAACATAGATGCAAAAATCCTTAAAAAATTCTAGGAAATAAAATCAAACCACATATTAAAAAAATCATACATCATGACCAAGTGGGCTTTATCCCAGGGATGCAAGGATTCTTCAATTTTCACGAATCAATCAAGGTGATACATCACATTAACAAATTAAAAGATAAAAACCATATGATTATCTCAATATATGCAGAGAAATCTTTGGACAAAATTCAACATCAATTTATGATAAAAAAAAAACCTCCAGAAGCTAGGCATAGAAGGAACATAACTCAGAATAATAAAGGCCATATATGATAAACCCACAGCAAACATTACCCTCAATGGTGAAAATTGAAAGTATTTTCCCTAAAGTCAGGAAGAAGAGAAAGGTGCCCACTCTCATTACTATATTCAACATAATTTTGGAGGTTTTAGCCACAGAAATCAGAAGAGAAAACAGAAATAAATGGAGTCCAGATCGGGAAAAAGTAGTAAAACTCTCAGTGTTTGCAGATGACATGATCCTCTACATAGAAAACCCTAAAGAGTCTACCAGAAAATTACTAGAGCTAGTCAATGAATATAGTAAAGTTGAAGGATATAAAATTAACACACAGAAATCCCTTGCATTCCTATACACTAACGATGAGAAAACAGAAAGTGAAATTAAGGAAACAATTCCATTCACTAGTGCAATGAAAAGAATAAAATAGGAATAAATCTTCCTAAAGAGACAAAAGACCTGTATATAGAAAACTATAAAACATTGATGAAAAACTCAAAGAACACAAATAGATGTAGAAATATACCATGTTCATGGATCAGAAGTATCAATATAATATATTGATATACTACAGTATATCAATATAGTAGTATACAAAATGTAGTATACAAAATGAGTATACTACAAAAAGCAATCTATCAATTCAATGCAATTCCTATCAAGCTACTAATGGCATTTTTCAGAGAACTAGAATAAATAAACTCACAATTTGTATGGAAATACAAAAAAATCTCGAATAGCCAAAGCAATCTCGAGAAATAAGAATGGAACTGGAGGAATCAACCTACCTGGCTTCAGACTATATTACAAAGCTACAGTCAATAAGACAGCATGGTACTGGCACAATGCCAAAAATATAGATCAATGGAACAAGATAGAAAGCCCAGAGATAAACCCACACACCTATGGAAACCTTATCATTCACAAAGGAGGCAAGAATATACAATGGAGAAAAGACAATCTCTTTAACAAGTGGTGCTGGGAAAACTGGTTGACCACTTGTAAAAGAATGAAACCAGAACACTTTCTAACACCATACACAAAAATAAACTCAAAATGGATTAAATATCTAAATGTAAGACCAGAAACTATAAAACTCCTAGAGGAAAACATGGGCAAAACACACTCTGGCATAAATCACAGCAAGATCCCCTATGACTCACCTCCCAGAGTAATGGAAATAGAAGCAAACATAAACAAATGGGACCTAATTAAACTTAAAAGCTTTTGCATAACAAAGGAAACTATGCTGCTTCTACTGTTAAGTCACTTCAGTCGTGTCCGACTCTGTGTGACCCCATAGACGACAGCCCACCAGGCTCCCTTGTCCCTGGGATTCTCCAGGCAAAAACACTGGAATGGGTTGCCATTTCCTTCTCCAATGCACGAAAGTGAAAAGTGAAAAGTGAAAGTGAAGTCGCTCAGTTGTATCTGACTCTTAGCGACCCCATGGACTGCAGCCTACCAGGCTCCTCTGTCCATAGGGTTTTCTAGGCAAGAGTACTGGAGTGGGGTGCCATTGCCTTCTTCAAGGAAACTATAAGTAAGGTGAAAAGACAGCCTTCAGAATGGGGGAACATAATAGCAAACGAAGCAACTGACAAGGAATTATTCTCCAAACTATACAACCAGCTCATGAAGATCAATTTACAGAAAAATAAATGACCCAATCACAAAATGGGCCAAAGAACTAAATAGACATTTCTCCAAAAAGACATACAGATGGCTAAAAAACACATGAAAAGATGTTCAACATTACTCAATATCAGAGAAATGCAAATTAAAATCACAATGAGGTACCATCTCATGCTGGTCAGAAAGGCTGCTATCAAAAAGTCTACAAACAGTAAATGCTGGAGAATATGGAAAAAAAGGAACCTTCTTACACTGTTTGTGGAAATATAAACTAGTACAGCCACTATGGAGAACCATGTAGAGATTCCTTAAAAAACTGGAAATGGAACTGCCATATGATCCAGCAATCCCACTGCTGGTCATACACACTGAAGAATCCAGAATTGAAAAAAACACGTGTACCCCAATGTTCATCATAGCACTATTTGCAATAGCTAAGACATGAAAGCAACATAGATGCCCATTGGCAAATTAATGGATAAGAAAGCTGTGATACGTATACACAATGGAATACTACTCAGCGATTAAAAATGCATTTGAATCAGTTCTAATGAGGTGGATGAAAATAGAGCCTATTATACAGAGTGATGGAGAAGGCAATGACATCCCACTCCAGTTGCCTGGAAAATCCCATGGACGGAGGAGCCTGGTAGGCTTCAGTCCATGGGGTCACTAAGTCGGACACGACTGAGTGACTTCATTTTCACTTTACACTTTCCTGCATTGGAGAAGGAAATGGCAACCCACTCCAGTGTTCTTGCCTGGAGAATCCCAGGGACGGGGGAGCCTGGTGGGCTGCCATCTCTGGGGTCACACAGAGTCGGACATGACTGAAGCAACTTAGCAGCAGCAGCATACAGAGTGAAGTAAGTCAGAAAGAAAACACCAGTACAGTATATTAAGGCATATATATGGAATTTAGAAAGATGTTAATGATGACCCTATATGTGAGACAGTGAAAGAGACAGGATGTAAACAACAGATTTTGAACTCTGTAGGAGAATCAAGGGTGCAATGATTTAAGAGAATAGCATTGAAACATGTATATTATAATATGTGAAAAAGATTGCCAGTCCAGGTTCGATGCATGAGACAAGGGGCTCAGGGCCAGTGCACTGGGCTGACTTTGATGGATTGAATGGGGAGGGAGGTGGGATGGGAGACACATGTACACCCATGGCTGATTCATGTCAACATATGGCAAAAACCACTACAATATTGTCAATTAATTAGCCTCCAATTAAAATAAATTAATTAATTTAAAAAATGCTATAGGAACATACACCATTATATTATATTATAATAGTGAAATGTTAATAGTAATATATAAATAATTACTTTAAATGTAAATGGATTAAACTCTCCAACCAAAAGATAGATTGGGTGAATGGATAGACAACAAGACCCATATATAGGCTGTCTACAAGAGACCCACTTCAGACCTAGAAACACATACAGACTGAAAGTAAAAGGATGGAAAACATATTCCATGCACATGGAAATCAAAAGGAATTGGAGTGGCAATTCTCATTTCTGACAAAATTGACTTTAAAATAAGAAGGGACATTACATAATGATCAAGGGATCAATCCCAAAAGAAGACAAAATTCTAAACATCTATGCACCCAGCACAGAAGCACCTCAGTACATAAGGCAAATACTAACAAACGTAAAAAGGGAAATTGACAGCAACACAATCACGGTAAGGGATGTTAACACCCCAGTTACACCAATGGGCAGATCATCAAAACAGAAAATTAATAAGGACCAAACCCAGGTCTCCCACATTGCAGGCAGACGCTTTAACCTCTGAGCCACCAGGAAAGATCTCAATAAGGAAACACAAACCTTAAATGAATCATTAGACCAAAGGGACTTAATTGATATATTCAGCATTTTCCACACAATTCCAAAAGAACACACTTTCTTCTCAAGTGTGCTTGGAACATTTTCCAGGATAGACTATATTGGGGCCAAAAATCAAACCTCAGTAAATTATTAAAAATTGAAATTCTATGAAGCATTTTTCTATGACCACAATACTATGAGACTAGATATCAATTACAGTAAAAAACACAAACACTTGGAGATTAAACAATATGCTTTTACATAATGAACAGGTAAGTGAAGAAATCAAAAGGGAAATCAAAGAATTCTTGAAACAAATGACAATGAAAACATGACAACTCAAAACCTATGGGATGCAACAAAACAGTTCTAAGAGGGAAGTTTATAGCAAAAAAAAAGAAAAGAAAAACATCAAATAGACAACCTAACTTTACACCTAAAACAACTGGATAAAGAAGGACATAAAAATAAAAAAAACCCAAAGTTAGTAGAAGGAAAGAAATCCTACAGATCAGATCAGAAATAAATGAAGAAGAAGTGAAGGAACATCAGTAAAGATTAATAAAACTGAAAGGTACTTCTTTGAGAAGATAAACAAAATTGTCAATTAGTAAAATCCATCAAGAAAAAATGGGAGAATAATCAAAGCAACAAAATTAGGAATGAGAAAGGAGAGGGTAACAGACAACACAGAAATACAAAGGATCATAAGGGGCTACTATGAGCAAGTATATGCTAATAAAACGGACAACCTGAAAGAAATGGATGTATTCTTAGAAAAGTGCAATCTACCAAGACTGAACCAGGAAGAAATAGAAATTATTAACAAGCCAATTACATGCACTGAAATTGAAAATGTGATTTTAAAAACTCCCAAAAAACTGAAGCACAAGGACAGATAGTTTCACAGGTGAATTCTCTCAAACATTTAGAGAAGAGCTAATGCCTATTCTTATCAAACTCTTTCAAAAACCTGCAGAGGAAGGAACACTTCCAAACTCATTCTACAAAGCCATCATCACCCTAATACCAAAACCAGACAAAGACAACACGAAAAAGAAAAGTACAGGCCAATATCATTGATGAAAATAGATGGAAAAATCCTCAACAAAACTCTAGCAAACAGAATTCAAAAATACATTAAAAAGATAGCACACTATGATCAAGTTGGGTTAATCCCAAGGATGCAAGCATTCTTCAATATACTTGTGTATATCCATCAATGTGATATACCATATTAACAAATTGCAAGATAAAACCATATGGTCATCTCAATAGAGGCAGAAAAAGCTTTTGAAAAATTTCAGTACCCATTTATGATAAATACTCTTCAAAAAATGAGCAAAGAAGTAACCTACCTCAACATAATAAAGGCCATATATGAGAAACCCAGAGCAAACATTATTCTCAAAGGTGAAAAACTGAAAGCATTCCCTGTGAGATGAGGAAAAGAAAAGGGTGCCCACACTCACCACAATTAGTCAACATTGTTTGGAAGCCCTAGCTACAGCAGAGAAGAAAAAGAAATAAAAGGAATCCAGATTGGAAAAGAAGAAGCAAAACTCTCATTGTTTGCAGACAGACGATACTATACATAGAAAACCCTAAAGATATCTTCAGAAAATTACTAGAGGTAATCAGTGAATTTAGCAAACTGACAGCATACAAAATGAATACACAGAAATCACTTGCATTCCTCTCTACTAACAATGAAACATCAGAAAGAGAAATTAAGGTATCTTAATTTACCATTGCACCAAAAAGAATCAAATGCCTAGGGAAAAAACCTAAGGAGACATAAGAGCTGTATACAGAAAAGTACAAGATGTTGAGGAAAGAAATCAAAGACAACATAAATAGATGGAGAGATATTCCATGTTCCTGGGTTAGAAGAATCAACATTATGAAAATGACTATACTACCAAATATAATCTGCAGATTCAATGCAATCTGTATCAAAATGCCAATGTTATTTTTCACAGAACTAGAAGAAAAAGTCACAATTCATATGGAAGCACAAAAGACCTGAATAGCCAAAGCAATCTTGAGAAAGAAAAATAGAACTAGAGGAATCAACCTTCTTGACTTCAGACTGACTACAAAGCTATAGTTATCCAGACAGTATGGTACTGGCAGAACAACAGAAATATAGGCCAATGGAACAAGATAGAAAGCCCAGAGATTAACCCATACACCTATGAAAAACTTATGTTTGACAAAGGAGGCAAGAATATACCATGGGGCAAATAGAGTGCTTTCATAAGTGCTGCTGGGAAAACTTGACAGCTACATGGAAAAGAATGAAATTAGACTACTTTCTAACACCATACACAAAGATAAACTCAAAATGGATGGAAAACACAGGCAGAACACCCTATGTCATAAATCATAGCAAGATCCTCTATGACCCACCTCCTAGAGTAGTGGAATAAAAACAAAGATAATCAAGTGGGACATAGTTAAACTTAAAACCTTCTCCACAGCAAAGGAAACTATGAATAAGGTGAAAAGACAATGCTCAGAAAGAGAAAAAAATAATAGCAAATGAAACAACTGACAAAGGATTAATTTCCAAAAGATATAAGCAGCTCATACAAATCAATACCAGAAAAACAAATAATCCAATCAAAAAATGGGAAAAAGACCTAAACAGACATTTGTCTAAAGACCTAAAATGGTGAATAAACACATAAATATATTTCAATATCACTATTAGAGAAATGCAAATCAAAACTACAATGAGATATCACTTCACACCAGTCAGGATGACCATCGTCAAAAAGTCTACAAACAATAAATGCTGGAGAAGGTGTGGAGAAAAGGGAACACTCTTGCACTGTTAGTGGGAATGTAAATTGATATAGCCACTCTAAAGAACAAAATGGAGAGTACTTACAAAGCCAGGAGTAAAATCACTATATGACCCACCAATCCCACTCCTAGGTATATACCCTGAGGAAACCAAAATTGAAAAAGACACATGTACCCCAATGTTCACTGCAGTTCCATTTACAACATCTAGGACATGGAAGCAACATAGATGTCCACAGATTAATAGATAAAGAAGCTGTGCTACATATATACAGTGGGATATTACTCAGTCATAAAAAGGAATGCACTTGAGTCAGTCCTAAAGAGGTGGATGAACATAGAGCCTAGTATACAGAGTGAAGTAAGTCAGAAAGAGAAAAGCAAATACCGTATACTAACACATATACATGAAATCTAGAAATATTGTACTGATAACCTATTTGCACAGCAGCAATAGAGACACAGACACTGAGAACAGACTTATGGACACGGCTGGCAGGGAGGAAGTAGAGGGTGGGATGTATGGAGAGGGTTAGCATGCAAACTTAAACTACCATATGTAAAATAGACAGTCAATGGGAATTTGCTGTATGACTCAGGGAACTCAAACCAGAGCTCAGTAACAACCTAGAAGGGTGGGATGGGCAGGAAGCTGGGAGGGATATTCATGTGGGAGGGCACATGGGTAAATCTATGGCTGATTCTTGTTGATTTTTGGTAGAACCCAACATAATACTATAAAGTAAGTATACTTCTATTAAAAATAAATAAATATAAAATAAACAACCATCCACCCCTGAAATTCCATATGCCAATGGACCCAGGAGGAGGCTCGCTCATGCATGCATGAGGTAAAAGGCAGACAGATCTCTGTCTTGACTGTGATGCCTACAGTGGCTCATGAACCATCACAATTCCCTCTCAGCTGCACTCCAGGAGTCCTGGAAAGCCTATCTTAAAAATTCATGCATGGAGCTAAGTCCTTCTGTGAAACTCCAGGTATTGACAAGAGGACCTCTGTCTGCTTCATTCACATCCTGTGGCCAGATCCCTGTGGTTACAACTGACTCAGAGGGAAGAGCAACCTTTGACAGACCACCAGTGAGCTTGCACTGAAATTTGGCTTAAATCGGTGGCCCAGAACAGGAACACAAGATTAGTAGCACTGAAACATGGATAATACCATATTTGAAGCAGATCGCCAGTCCACGTTCGATGCATGAGACAGGGTGCTCAGGGCTGGTGCACTGAAATATCCCTGAGGGATGGGATGCGGAGGGAGGTGGTAGGGGGGTTCAGGATGGGGAACACATGTATGCCCATGGCTGATTAATGTCATTGTATGGCAAGAACCACTACAATATTGTAAAGTAATTAGCCTCCATTTAAAATAAAAAAAAATTTAAAGTAAAAAAAAATTAAAAAAAGATGTAGTGCTACTTTGGGGAAAACAAAGGACAGGCTGTCAGTACCATTTCTGGTGCGCTAATTTATCTAGACAAGACATAGAAGCACAGAAATTCTGACAAAACAGGGATGAGAAGTGTCAGCAGGTGCCACTATAGAAGATCTGAAATAGTTGCGGAGTCTCTAGCAGGGTTGAAGGAAGTTGTCTCTCACCCAAAGTAGACTGGAACTTTAATTAGAAAAACAGCACCACAAAACTTCAAGGAACATGAACTCAAAGTATCATGACAGCAACAAAGTATAAAAATCTTCAGTATTCATATCCAGTTGGCGATGTGTGATTTATCCAGTGAAGAATTCAAGATAGCCACTTTAAATAACTTGGTGTGTTATAGAAAATACAGTAAGATACTTGAACAAAAGCAGGAAAACAATAAACAATGGACAAAACAAGCAGTTTAATAAAAATATACAGATCATAAAAAAACAGAAACTCTGGTGCTGAAGGTTCCAGGATGAAATGAAATAATTCATTAAACAGCATCAACCACAGAGTCAAAAAGGTAGAAGAATCTGTCAGATAGATGATATATCAAAGTTATCCTGTCCAGGGAGATTAAAAACAAAATTTAAAACAAAATTAAAAACAAAATAATGTAAAAGAACAAAGAAAGGCTACATGATCTATGCTACATTGAAAACAGAACTGATTTGCAAATTATTGAAGTTCCAGGAGCAGAAAAGGAGGTGAGGCAAAAAATATATTTAAGGAGTAATGTCTGAGAACTCCCCAAATCAAAGATCATATTTGAATATCTAAGTTCAGGAAGCTTACAGGTGACCAAATCAACTTAAAAAATCCTCTACAACACGCATTTATAATAAAGTTGCAAAAATCAAAGAAAAATAGAGAAGCCTTCAAGCAGCATGAAGAAAAAACAAACAAGCTAACAAAACAAAAACTTAGAAATTTACTAAGGAGCCTTCATTTGGATCTTAGCAAATCTCTCAGCAGAAGCCTACTAGGCCAGGAGAAAGTGGGATGATATATTCCAAGTGTTGAAAGAAAAAACTGCCAAAGAAGAATACTTGAAAATATCATTCAGAAAAGAAAAGAATATAAAGATTTCACCAGACCAACAAATATTGAGGAAACAGAACACAATTAGACCTTCCTTGAAGAAGGCATGACAACTCACTCCAATACTCTTGCTTGGAGAACCCCATGTAGGGAGGAGCCTGGCGGGACCAGTCTGCCCACAGGGTCCCAAAGAGTCAGACACAGCTGAGGTAACTGAGTAGGCACACAGAGCTTCATTACTGAAACATTAAAAGGAATTATTGAAGATTAAGTAAAAGAATGCTAATTCATTCCATGAAAATACCTAGTACACTGGTAAACTTAAGTGCACATTCACATTCAGAACACTGCAGTACCTTGATATGGAATGTTAAACACTTAACTATTTAAGAGTTAAAGTACAGGAATATAAAAATTACTATATCTACAATTATTTTTTAATTAAGTACTCACTATAAAAAGAGGTAAATCATGACATCAAAAAGATAAAATGGAGAAGGGTAAAAAGAAGGAGATTTAATATGTGGTTGATGTTCATATATTGTCAGCATAAAATACACTGCTCTCTCTGTAAGGTGTTTTATGTAAATTCTTGCTTTACATAAAGCAAGAATCCATACTAGATTCACAAATGGTAAAAAAAAAAAGTTTATTAAATGCATACTACTATAACAAAAATCATGAATTCAAAGAGGCAAGCCATCAGAGGAAGGAAATAATTAGGAAACTACAAAACATCCTGTAAAATAAAAAAGATAATATTAATACATCCTTATCTATCAATAATTACTCTAAATATAAAGGATTGCATGTTTGCATGCTAAGTCACTACAGTTGTGTCTGACTATTTGAGACTCAATGGACTGTAGCCGTCCAGGCTCCTCTGTCCATGGGATTTCCCAGGCAAGAATACTGGAGTGGGTTGCCATTTCCTTCTCCACTGTTTTCTTCTATCTCAATGAAATTCTTAAGCAATTACTTTGAGTTACTTATCAGACAAATCGTCCATATCTGTTATTTGGGGTCAGTAACTGAAAAAATATTGTGTTTCTTTGTTAACATTTTAGTCCTTTGATGTCTGTGTCCCTTGAAGTCTCAGGTTGCTGTGTTTGCATTTAAAGAAGCAGTCACTCCCTCCAGTTTTTACAGACTGACCTGGGGAGGGAAGTACACTGTCACATTGATAGGGATTTTGAGATTTTTCAGACATTTTTTAAGGAGACACCTGTCCCATGTACTCAATTCCTCCTAGGAGAGAATTCTGAAGCTCATATGCATCTATCAACGCAGCAAAGACAGTCTCTGTGCTGACAGTTTCCTGACTGCTTCCCTGGGGCAATGCCAAATGCTTACATTCCTGTGCTTTCTCACAGACCCATGGGGACAGATTGGCTTCTAGATCTACCACAGGCCATCTGCAAAGGTCTAGATGCAACCATGGGGACTTAGACAGGGAGCTGGACCTGGGGAGGGGATGTGGATGAGATGAGGGTCCCAGGGGTGCGCAGAACCACAAGCACGGTGTCTGCAATGGTTTGGGGCTCCCTGGTGGGATCTCCACATGGTCAGTAGGACCCATGTTCCTTGAAGAATTCTAGCCTTGGATGCTGTGCTCCTGGCCTCTCCCCATCCCAGCCATGCAGGTGACCCCAGTGTCCTGGATAAGGGAAGAGAGAAGTGTGATGGAAGATGAGGACGCCGCCCTTGCTCACACGCTCTTATTTTCCCCACAGGTAAAATCCTGTGCTGAGGGGTCTGTCTTGGCACTAAGCAGGGCCACTTCAGGGGCAGTATGAGGCTATGTCTCTAACCCCCTGTGAGGTGTCCAGCCTTGAATCTTAGTGCCCTAGCAGCATGCTGTCATGTCTCTGCTAGACTCCTGGACCCCACAAAGATACCATCGTTATCCACAAATGATGGTCAAAGTCTGTGTTTATATCAGGAGAGACAGTGAGACTCCTGCCATTTTTCTGACCTCACTCTGTTATTACAGGTTTCTTCTTTTCCTCTTTTCTTGACTACTGTCTATCAATAGGTACATATATTTTGTTATATACTTATCAAGAAGTCTATAGGTACACTCATAGACATTTGTAAACAATAAAATTAAATAGGTCCTTTGGCAAAACAAGAATCTGATATAAACTTTTGAAGTGGATAATACAGCTGAGTCTTAGAAAATTATGAACACATGGGATTTCAGCCCAGTTTACTCACTGACACGGATGCATCTGGGAGGAGGAGACCAGCCACTCTCTGTGCAGGTCATTGTGTTCTGATCATTTTGAAGACTGTAGCCTTCATAGCAGCGAACTCTTACAGTTTCACCCTGTAAATATTTTTCTTCAGGATGTGGGGTATGTCCATTTTCCAAATAATTGAAAATACATTGTCCTTAGGATCATAAAATTAATATGAAAGAAATACAACATAAATTTGGGAAAATAGTACATTAAAGATTAACCTTATAGAATTTACATAAGAATACATTAGTATTAAAATTTAACATGCAACAATAAAAATGGAAGCTAGTACCACATTTCTGAAAAATGAAAAAGATAACATTCCATATTATTTGTCTTTAGTTTTATGAGTAAAATATGTATAAATGATGCACATATTCTTGTAAAGTCTCTGTATCTCTCACAGGATTTACATGAAAAGTTTCTAGTAAAGGGAAGTTCTATTGGATTTTTTGCTCATAGAATTCATCCCTTGGCCTTACTGTTGTTACATAACACTTAACTGTACTCACTTGTCAACTTTGTCTCTTCACTCTTTCAAAGATTATGCATATAAACTTAAAGAGGTTTACTTACTGAGGCATGGTTCTTCTGGAGACCATCCTTCTGCTGTGCAAGTCAGGTGGTCCCAGGAACGTTGTGAAGGAGGCACAAAATAATGATCACAGTTATAGACAAACTGTTGATTTACACGTGCTGGAAAGTATCCTCTGTATGAATAATATAGCCGTCCATGTTTTATTACTGGATAATTACAAGGTTTCCCTTGGAATAACAAAAGTAGAAATAATGTTTTATCTCACTATACAATTTGAATTAATATTTCATCTATGAATTATATCCTTGTTCAGTTAATTACACTCATTGCATTATGGTTTCTAGGAAAAAAAAAAGTTACAGAAAATTCAGATGATTGAAGTATGCAAGGAACTCTTTGCTAATGAAGAGAATGGATGTATGGATAAAAAGGAGCCCAAAGGTAGAGGGATGAATTGGAAGATTGAGCTTGACATGCATACACTATTGTGTAAAAAATAGATAACTAATGAAAAGAACTTATGTTTAAAAATAAAATGACAAGTTTTTTCAAGGTTGTCAACATTTCCATTTCTTTCTGAAAATAATTCTAAATGTATCAGCATTACACTGGAATTTAAAACTGTATTCCACATTTTGTAAAAGGAAAATGTATCTGGTACCCAAGCTGGATTTTTTAAAGCCTTAAACTAACAGTGATGTTAATGATCTTCAATATGTCTATTAAGCTGTAATCACAATACAGTCAACTGAACATATTTAAAATGAGATTTGAACCTGCAAAAATCACCATGTGTAAAAGTATAAAAATAACCATTGTTCTCCAGATTTTCCTCATATTACAAGTAAGACTCTCCTAAACATTCTAGAATTATAATCTAGCTTTTCTGTGACATTTTCTATTCACATTTTCATGAGCATATTCACATGGCCCCATAAACTACATACCTTTTTGCACTGTGAAACTCAGCTGACATAGAAAAGTATTTATTTTGTTTTCCTCTTTTAGGTGAATATCTGATAATTTTTCCACTAATGTATTCTTATGGTTATCTCACAGTGTAGACTATTTTAACCAGTCAATTAGATCAGAATACACACAAGGAAAGTAGATAGTTATATTTAGGAGGAAGGCTGAGTGTTTATATCTGTTTCAACTTACCCTGTCCGTGAGCAGTGTAAAACCACGAGGTGAGAAGGACATTGATTAGCAACAACATGTTAGATATTCACAATGGTACATTCACACAAATACTCCAGTTGCACTGTTTAGGGTTCAAAATCTGTTCCATGTGCAGTTATCAAGTGTGACTGAATTTAAATGCATTACAATGAACCTAGTTAATTAGTGCCATTGTGTACATATCAAAGTTCAAAGTTTCAAGATGTCCCCAACTTGTTTCTGTTGGTAGTTTCACAATAAGTTATTGTATTCATCACCTGACATCTATGTGCACAACTCTCTGTGGCTAATATGGACTGGTTCCAAAGCCATATATCAGATACTAATGTTCAATAATGTATTTCTAGAGAGTAGGTGAAGTTTTCCCCAGCCATTTGGGTCATTCGTATTTTCATGGGCTTAAGGAAGTGAATAGATTTTTTTGTAATTATATTAGATCTTAAAAACAATCACACAAGTTATAGAACAATCACGTTACTTACATGCTATTTATGTGTGAGTTTTATGATTATCAATTTTCCCAATTTTGTTGACATATAATTGACATAAAGCACTGAATAAGTTTCAGGTGTATGGCCTAATGATGTAATTTTAATATATCATAAAATGATTACAACAATAAGGTTTGTGAATATCCTTCATCTCATATAGATATAAAATTAAAGAAAAAAATGTGATGAGAACTCAGGACTTACTCTCCTATTAACTTTCATACATAAGATACAGCAGAATTAAATCATATTAATCATGTTGTACACTACATCCTTAGTATTAACCTATCTCACAGCTGGAAGTAGATACCTTTTGACTGGCTTCATCCAGTTCCCCTATCTCCAGCCCTAGCCTCTGATAACCACAAATCAGATCTCTTTTTCAAAGTATTTTTTTGCTCAATTGGCCTACAACATTGTGTTACTTTCCACTGCACAGTATAGTAATTCCATGTTTCTGTCCATTTCAAAGTAATTGCCACAGTAAGTCTAGTTACCATCTATCAAGATTTTAAAAATTGCAGTTATTGCCTATATGTTCCACTTGAATATTTCATGTTTATGACTCATCTATTTTGCACCTGGAAGTTTATCCCATTATCCTCTCCCTCACCAGAGGATCTAGAGTGCATGTCCACAAAAAGACACATAGAGAGAACTGTTCCTTGAAGCTTTATTCATAAATGGCAAAAATGCACATTGGTCCCATGAACATTCAGAGAATGGATAAAACATTTGTAGCAGTTTCATACAATATATTAATATTCACTAATTTAGAAAACAAAATGAAGTACTGCTATAGACCACAGTTTGGGATAATCTCACAGCTCTCCTAAAGATGAACATTGGTGCATAAAGATGAACAATGCTGCGATGAACATTGGAGTACACGTGTCTCTTTCAATTCTGATTTCCTTGGTGTGTATGCCCAGCAGTGGGATTGCTGGGTCATATAGCAGTTCTAGTTCCAGTTCCAGTATTTTAAGGAATCTCCATACTGTTCTCCATAGTGCTTGTACTAGTTTGCATTCCCACCAAGAGTGTAAGAGGGTTCCTTTTTTTCCACACCCTCTCCAGCATTTATTGCTTGTAGACTTTTGATAGCAGCCATTCTGACTGGCATGAAATGGTACCTCATTGTGGTTTTGATTTGCATTTCTCTGATAATGAGTGATGTTGAGAATCTTTTCATGTGTTTGTTAGCTATCTGTATGTCTTCTTTGGAGAAATGTCTGTTTAGTTCTTTGGTCCATTTTTTGATTGGGTGGTTTATTTTTCTGGAATTGAGCTGCAGGAATTGCTTGTATTTTGGAGATTAATTCTATGTCAGTTGCTTTGTTTGCTATTAGTTTCTCCCATTCTGAAGGCTGTCTTTTCACCTTGCTTAGAGTTTCCTTTCTTGTGCAGAAGCTTTTAAGTTTAATTAGGTCCCATTTGTTTATTTTTGCTTTTATTTACAATATTCTGGGAGGCGGGTCACAGAAAATCCTGCTGTGATTTATGTCAGAGAGTGTTTTGCCCATGTTTTCCTCTAGGAGTGTTATAGTTTCTGGTCTTATATTTATATTTTTAATCCATTTTGAGTTTATTTTTGTGTATGGTGTTAGAAAGTGTTCTAGTTTCAGTGGTTAACTAGTATTCCCATCACCACTTATTAAAGAGATTGTCTTTTCTCCATTGTATATTCTTGCCTCCTTTGTCAAAGATAAGGTGTCCATAGGTGCATGGATTTATCTCTGGGCTTTCTATTTTGTTCCATTGATCTATATTTCTGTCTTTGTGCCAGTACCATACTGTCTTGAACACTGTGGCTTTGTAGTAGAGCCTGAAGTCAGGCAGGTTGATTCCTCCAGTTCCATTCTTCTTTCTCAAGATTGCTTTGGCTATTTGAGGTTTTTTGTATTTCCATACAAATTGTGAAATTATTTGTTCTAGCTCTGTGAAAAATACCATTGTTAGCTTGATAAGGATTGCATTGAATCTATAGATTGCTTTGTGTAGTATATTCATTTTCACTATATTGATTCCTCTGATCCATGAACATGTATATTTTTCCATCTATTAGTGTCCTCTGATTTTTTTTTCACCAGTGTTTTATAGTATTCTCTATATAGGTCTTTTGTTTCTTTAGGTAGATATATTCCTAAGTATTTTATTGTTTCATTGCAATGGTGAATGGAATTGTTTCGTTAATTTCTCTTTCTATTTTCTCATTATTAGTGTACAGGAATGCAAGGGATTTCTGTGTGTTGATTTTATATCCTGCAACTTTACCATATTCATTGATTAGCTCTAGTAATTTTTTGGTGGAGTTTTTAGGGTTTTCTGTGTAGAGGATCATGTCATCTGCAAACAGTGAGAGTTTTACTTCTTCTTTTCCAATTTGGATTCCTTTTATTTCTTTTTCTGCTCTGATTGCTGTGGCCAAAACTATGTTGAATAGTAGTAGTGAGAATGGGCACTCTTGTCTTGTTCCTGACTTTAGGGGAAATGCTTTCAATTTTTCACCATTGAAGATAATCTTTGCTGAGGGTTTGTCATATATAGCTTTTATTATGTTGAGCTGTGTTCCTTCTATTCCTGCTTTCTGGAGGGTTTTTATCATGAATAGATTTGAATTCTGTCAAAGGCTTTCTCTGCATCTATTAGATAATCATATGAGTTTTATTTTTCAATTTGTTAATGTGGTGTATTACATTCATTGATTTGTGGATATTGAAGAATCCTTGCATCCCTGGGATAAAGCCCACTTGGTCGTCTTTTTAATATGTTGTTGGATTCTGATTGCTAGAATTTTGTTAAGGATTTTTGCATCTATGTTTATCAGTGATATTGGCCTGTAGTTTTCTTTTTTTGTAGCATCTTTGTCAGGTTTTGGTATTAGGGTGATGGTGGCCTCATAGAATGAGTTTGGAAGTTTATCTTCCTCTGCAATTTTCTGGAAGAGTTTGTGTAGGATAGGTGTTAGCTCTTCTCTAAATTTTTGGTAGAATTCAGATGTGAATCTGTCTGGACCTGGGCTTTTGTTTGTTGGAAGATTTCTGATTACAGTTTCAACTTCCATGCTTGTGATGTGTCTGTTAGATTTTCTATTTCTTCCTGGTTCCGTTTTGGAAAGTTGTACTTTTCTAAGAATTTGTCCATTTCTTCCACGTTGTCCATTTTATTGGCATATAATTGCTGATAGTAGTCTCTTATGATCCTTTGTATTTCTGTGTTGTCTTTTGTGATCTCCCCATTTGCATTTCTAATTTTGTTGATTTGATTTTTCTCCCTTTGTTTCTTGATGAGTCTGGCTAATGGATTGTCAATTTAATTTATCCTCTCAAAGAACCAGCTTTTGGCTTTGTTGATTTTTGCTATGGTCTCTTTTGTTTCTTTTGCATTTATTTCTGCCCTAATTTTTAAGATTTCTTTCCTTCTACTAACCCTGGGGTTCTTAATTTCTTCCTTTTCTAGCTACTTTAGGTGTAGAGTTAGGTTATTTATTTGATATTCTTCTTGTTTCTTGAGGTATGCCTGTAGTGCTATGAACCTTCCCCTTAGGACTGCTTTTACAGTGTTCCACAGGTTTTGGGTTGTTGTGTTTTCATTTTCATTCGTTTCTATGCATACTTTGATTTCTTTTTTGATTTCTTCTGTGATTTGTTGGTTATCCAGAAGTGTGTTGTTCAGCTTCCATATGTTGGAATTTTTAATAGCTTTTCTCCTATAATTGAGATCTAATCTTACTGCATTGTGGTCAGAAAAGATGAGTGGGATGATTTCAATTTTTTTGAATTTACCAAGGCTAGATTTATGGCCCAGGGTGTGATCTATCCTGGAGAAGGTTCCATGTGTGCTTGAGAAAAAGGTGAAATTCATTGTTTTGGGGTGAAATGTCTTATAGATATTAATTAGGTCTAACTGGTCTATTGTATCATTTAAAGTTTGTGTTTCCTTGTTAATTTTCTGTTTAGTTGATCTATCCATAGGTGTGAGTGGGGTATTAAAGTCTCCCACTATTATTGTGTTATTGTTAGTTTCCCCTTTTATATTTGATAGCATTTGTCTTACATATTGTGGTGCTCCTATGTTGGGTGCATATATATTTATAATTGTTATATCTCCTTCTTGGATTGATCCTTTGATCATTATATAATGTCCTTTTTTGTCTCTTTTCACAGCCTTTGATTTAAAGTCTGTTTTATCTGATATGAGTATTGCTACTCCTGCTTTCTTTTGGTCTCTATTTGCATGGAATATATTTTTCCAGCCCTTCACTTTCAGTCTGTATGTGTCCCTTGTTTTGAGGTGGGTCTCTTGTAGACAACATACCTACATAGGGGTCTTGTTTTTGTATCCATTCAGCCTGTCTTTATCTTTTGGTTGGGCATTCAACTAATTTACATATAAGGTAATTGTTGATAAATATGATCCTGTTGCCATTACTTTATTATTTTGTGTTCGAGTTTAATACACCCTTTCTGTGTTTGCTGTCTAGAGAAGATCCTTTAGCATTTGTTGGAGAGCTGATTTGGTGGTGCTGAATTCTCTCAGCTTTTGCTTGTCTGTAAAGCTTTTGATTTCTCCTTCATATTTGAATGAGATCCTTGCTGGGTACAGTAATCTGAGCTGTAGGTTATTTTCTTTCATCACTTTAAGTATGTCCTGCATTTCCTCCCAGCCTGAAGGGTTTCTATTGAAAGATCAGCTGTTATCCTGATGGGAATCCCCTTGTGTGTTATTTTGTGTGTTATTTTCCTTGCTACTTTTAATATTTGTTCTTTGTGTTTGATCTTTGTTAATTTGATTAATATGTGTCTTGGGGTGTTTTGCCTTGGGTTTATCCTGTTTGGGACTCTCTGGGTTTCTTGGACTTGGTGATTATTTCTTTCCCCATTTTAATGAAGTTTTCAACTGTTATCTCCTCTAGTATTTTCTCATGGTCTTTCTTTTTGTCTTCTTCTTCTGGGACTCCTATGATTCAAATGTTGGGGCATTTAACATTGTCCAAGAGGTCTCTGAGATTGTCCTCATTTTTTTTTTAAATTCATTTTTCTTTTTTCCTCTCTATTTTATTTATTTCTACCATTCTATCTTCTACCTCACTTATTCTATCTTCTGCTTCTCTTATTCTATTGTTGGTTCCCTCCAGAGTGTTTTTGATCTCATTTATTGCATTATTTATTATATGTTGACTCTTTTTTATTTCTTCTAGATCCTTGTTAAACCTTTCTTGCATCTTCTCAATCCTTGTCTCCAAGCTATTTATCTGTAATTCCATTTTGTTTTCAAGATTTTGGATCATTTTCACTATCATTTATTTGGAATTTTTTTATCAGGTAGATTCCCTATCTTTTCCTCTTTTTTTTTGGTTTGGTGGGCATATTTCCTGTTCCTTTACCTGCTGGGTATTTCTCTGCCACTTCATCTTGTTTATATTGCTGTGTTCAGGGTGGCCTTTCTGTATTCTAGCAGTTTGTGAAGTTCTCTTTATTGTGGAGTTTCCTCGCTGTGGGTGGGGTTGGATTGGTGGCTTGTCAAGGTTTCCTGGTTAGGGAAGCTTGTGTTGGTTTTCTGGTGGGTGGACCTGGACTTCTTCTCTCTGGAGTGCAATGAAGTGTCCAGTAGTGGGTTATGAGATGTCAGTGCATTTGGAGTGACTTTGGGCAGCCTGTATATTGAAGCTCAGGGCTATGTTCCTGTGTTGCTAGAGAATTTGCATGGTATGTCTTGCTCTGGAACTTGTTGACCCTTGGGTGGTGCTTGGTTTCAGTGTAGCTATGGAGGCATTTGATGAGCTCCTATTGATTAATGTTCCCTGGAGTCCCTGGTATTCTCAGGATTTGGACTTAAGCCTTCTGCCTCTGGTTTTCAGTCTTATTCTTACAGTAGCCTCAAGACTTCTCCATCTATACAGTGCCAATGATAAAACATCTAGGTTAATGACGAAAAGTTTATCCACAGTGAGGGACACATGTCACTTCCAGGGAAGTTCACTGGGATGACACAGATGGATGGGATAGGGAGGGAGGGGGGAGAGGGGTTCAGGTTGGGGAACACATGTACACCCATGATGGATTCATGTCAAAGTATGACAAAACCACTACAATATTGTAAAGTAATTAGCCTCCAGTTAAAATAAATAAATTTATGTTAAAAAAATAAAAGGTGATTAAGGAAAAAAAAATAAATAAAATGAAGATTCCTTTGTTCTCTTTCTATAGACTGCATTCCAAACTTACTGAGTCACTTTATTTATATATGGTGACATTATTACCTCTTTTAATTTAGTCACAACTCCACACAGGTGTCTTGTACTTTAAAAAATGGAATGATTTTTCTTTAAAACCATAAGGGCCAAGAGGAAAATGTAGTTAGAAATTTACAAGTTTATTTATAAAAATCAAGCTAGAAAGCACAATGAAGCAATCCTCAGTGCAGTAGTCACCTTTAGAGTCTGTTGAAATTATAAATTCGTTTTTCTAAACCTGATTATATATCTGCCTTTTTTTCAGCCAGCAATGAAACAGTCCATGTCACTTACCTTTTGCGGTTAACCTAAACTTCATTTCCAAATGGCCAGAAATTAGAGGGATCTCACACTTAGTAGGTTTCTGCTGTCTTCTATTAACCTTTATTGGAAAATGGAATAGTGGAAAGGAGAATCCTCAGAGAATCTTCTGTATCCAAATATAGTTTCCTATCCACATCATGTAGCAATAGACAGTGACCATTTGGTGGCTGACTTCAATGTCCCCAGCCTGTGTTCATATCTGTCTTTGTGCCTGATAGTTTAATGACATAAAAGGCCTAAATTACAAATAGTTATATTTTCCAGGAAAGGGAAATATCCATTTTCTGGTGAAAAGCCCTTATGCTGTTAAGTCACTTCAGTCGTGTCCGACTCTGTGCAACCCTATAGACAGCAGCCCATTAAGCTCCTCTGTCCCTGGGATTCTCCAGGCAAGAATACTGGAGTGGGTTGCCATTTCCTTCTCCGATGCATGAAAGTAAAAAGTGAAAGTGAAGTCGTTCTGTCGTGTCCGACTCTTAGCGACCCCATGGACTGCAGCTTACCAGGCTCCTCTGTCCATGGATTTTCCAGGCAAGAGTACTGGAGTGGGGTGCCACTGCCTTCTCCAAAAAGCCCTTCTATTATGACCTAAACCTTGCACTTTGGCAGAGTAAGAAATTGTAAGCCTGGAAAAAGAATGTTATTAGTGATTGAACATCTTAACAAATGCAGACAAACTAATAATCAATACAACCTGGTTAAAATACTTGGTTAAAAAATTGATTAATACTTGTTTAATACTTGGTTTAAAAAAATATAAGAAATCAAATTTTTGCAAAGACAAATAGAAAATTTATTTGTGCAAGCAAATTATAATGATTGATACAATACACTGCCAATATGTTACCATCTGAAAAAAACTTGCAACAATTTTCGTGTTTGTGATATTGTGATTTTCAATAAAATAGACATAGTTGGTCTTTGTCCCCATTTTGGGAATAGAACTCTAGAAACTTTTGAAATTTCCTATATGTCTTTTGTTATGTTAATACAGTGACTTTTGGAAATCCTTTAAGGATGGAAGCTAGTTGCCCAGGGAACCAACCATGTGATTAGATGGTTGAAACAACAATCCTACCCTCCTGATGTCCAGTGAAGGGCAAGGAAATGGAGGTTCCATCAGTTAGCAATGGTGAATGAATAAATACTTTATGCCCATGTAGTGGTGCCTGAGTTCTGATAATCTCCAGCACTGATAGCTTCGAGGAACTGGGAGAGTGAACCCTGGAAGAGCATGGAAGCCCTGCACATAGTAGGTTCCTGCTGTCTTCTATTAACTTCTATCAAACCTTGCCTTAGGCCTCCCTTCCATCTGGCTGGTCATGAGTTAATCTATTTAGTTTCTGTTGAGTTCCATGGGCCACACTAGCAAAGTAACTGAACCTGAAGACAAAGTTGTATATATAGCTTTTATTATGTTGAGGTATGTTCCTTCTATTCCTGCTTTCTGGAAAGTTTTTATCATAAATGGATGTTGAATTTTATCAAAGGCTTTCTCTGCATCTATTGAGATAATCATATGGCTTTTATTTTTCAATTTGTTAGTGTGGTGTATTACATTGATTGATTTGCAGATATTGAAGAATGAAGTGGGAGGGGGGTTCAGGATGGGGAACATGTGTACACCCATGGCGGATGCATGTTGATGTATGGCAAAACCAATACAATATTGTAAAGTAAAAAAAAAAAAAATAATAATAATAATAAAATAAAAACAAAAAGAGTCTACCTTGACACTAAAAAAAAAAAAAAAAGTTGTAGCTACCTCCAATATTAATGATTAGACCAGAAGTGCAGGGTCACATGGATTTGTCATCAGCTTCTGAAGTGGGGAGGGCAGCATGTTTGTGGGACTGAGCTCTTAACCTCTGGGATCTGAAGCTGTTTCAGGTAGATGGTATTAGTGTGTACTAAATTGTAGGATACTCAGTTTGTGTTGGAGAATTGCTTGGAGGTATGGAAAAAAAACCCATATACATCATCATAGAAAAGATCATCAAACTACTTGAATAGCATATTTCAGTTGAGATAACAAATAGACTTGTCCTCAGTGGGAATAAACTTACAGTTAGGTGCAGTAACTGAAAATGTTCAATTTTACAAACTCATCTTTGCACAGTTTCAATTAAGCTTCTTGTCTTCCCTCCCACTGTTTCCTTCATATGTTGTTGTTGTTGTTGTTCAGTCAACTCAGTCTTGCAGCATACCAGGCCTCGCTGTCCTTCCTGTATACCATTTACTAACCTAACACCTGTAGCTTGGTCATAACTTTCTTTCCAATGGGTAAGCGTGTTATAATTTCATGGAGCTGCAGTCACCTAGACAGTGTACTGAAAGAGACATCACATGCCTGACAAAGCCCCATTCAGTCAAAGCTATGTTTTTTTCCAGTAGTCATGTATGGATCTGAGAGTTGCACCATAAAGAAAGTTGAGCACTGAGGAAATGATGCTTTTGAATTGCAGTGCTGAAGAAGACTCTTGAAAGTCTTTGAAGTGTAAGATCAAACCAGTCAATCCTAAAGGAAATCAATCCTGAATATTCACTGGAAGGACTGATGCCAAAGCTGAAGCTCCAGTACTCTGGCCACCTGATGCAAAGAGCTGACTCATTGGAAAAGACCCTGATGCTGAGAAAGATTGAAGGCAAAAGGAGAAGGGGATGGCAGAGGACAAGATGGGTTAGATAGCATCATTGGCTCAATGGACAGGAAAGACTTCAGGTGACAATAGAGGACAGAGGAGCCTGGCGTCCTACAGTCCATGGGGGTCACAGAGTCAGACACTGGTTAGTGATTGATCAACAGCAAACCTGACACCTGACCTTGTATGAGTAACTGAACTGTGTCACTTCTTAATGTTTTAGGAGAGAAATTTCTGCTCCTATTCTTTTTTAAAAAATATTTATTTGTTTTAATTGATTCATGATAGCGTTACAGTATTGGTTTCAATCTGTCATACATCAACATGAGTTAACCAGAGGTGTACATACGAATCTCCCTACCACCTCTCACCCATTCCCACCCCATCTAGGTTATTACAGAACCCTGGTTGAGTTCCCTGAGTGATACAACAAATTCCCATTGGCTATTGTTTACATATATTGGTGTATATGCATCCATGCTGCTGTCTCCATTCATCTCACCCTCTCCCTCTTCTCCCCCACCCTTGTCCATAAGACTGTTCTCTATGTCTGCATCGCCACTGCTGCTCTGTGAACAGGTTCATCAGTACCATGCTTCTGCTGCTGCTAAGTCGTTTCAGTCGTGTCTGACTCTGTGCGACCCCATAGATGTCAGCCCACCAGGCTCCTCCGTCCCTGGTATTCTCCAGGCAAGAATACTAGAGTAGGTTGCCATTTCCTTCTCCAATGTATCAAAGTGAAAAGTGAAAGTGAAGTCGCTCAGTCGTGTCTGACTCTTCACGACTCCATGGACTACAGCCTACCAGGCTCCTCCGTCCATGGGATTTTCCAGGCAAGAGTGCTGGAGTTGGGTGCCATTGCTTCTCAGATCATGCTTCTAGATTCCTTATAAGTACAATAATATATGATATATGTTTTTTTCTCTTTCTGATGTACTTCACTCTGTATAATAAGCTCTAGGTTCATCCACCTCATCAGAACTGACTTAAATGCATTCCTGTTTATGACTGAGTAGTTTTCCATTTTATATATGTACCATAGCTTCTTTGTCTATTAAACTAGGTTTTTTGCATGCATTGGCTATTGTAAATAGTGCTACAATGAATACTAGGGTACAGGTGTCTTTTTCAGTTTTGAGTTCTTCAGGGTATATGCCTAGAAGTGGTGTTGCTAGGTCATAGGGTGGTTTTATTCTTAATGTTCTTTTAAGGAATGTCCATACTATCTTCCATAGTGGCTGTATCAATTTACATTCCCACCAGAAGTGCAGAAGGGTTCCCTTTCTCCAGACCCTCTTCAACACTTGTTGTCTGTGAATTTTTTGATTATGTCCATTTGGTCTGGTGTGAGGTGACATCTCATAGTAGTTTTGATTAGCATGTCTCTAAAGTGATGTTGTGCATCTCTTCATGGGTTTATTAGCCATCTGTAGGTCTTCTTTGGAGAAATGTCTGTTTAGGTCTTTTGCCCACTTTCTGATGGGCTTGTTTGTTTTTCTAGTATTGAGTTGTATGAGCTGCTTGCATATTTTGAAAATTATTACTTTATCAATTGTTTCATTTGCTATTGTTTTGTTGCATCCTGAGGATTGTCTTTTCACTTTGTTTATAGTTTCCTTTGCTGTGAAAAAGCTTATAAGTTTAATTAGATCACACATTTATTTTTTGTTTTATTTCATTTATTTTAGATGGTGAGTCATAAAAGATCATGCTATGGTTTATGCCATACAGTGTTCTGCCTATCTGTTCTTCTAAGGATTTTATAGTGTCTGATTTAGTTTTTAATCCATTTTGTGTTTACCTTCAGGTATGGTGTTATGAAGTGTTCTAAATTCATTCCTCTGCACATAGTTATCCAGTTCTTCCAGCATCAGTTATTGGAGAGACCACATTTTTGCCATTGTATATTCTTGCCTCCTTTTTCAGAGATAAGGTGCCCATGGATGTGTGGGTTTATCTCTCAGCTTTATATCTTGTTCCATTGGTCTATACTTCTGTTTTTGTGCCATGATCTCTGGATGACTATAGCTTTGTAATATAGTCTCAAATCAGGTGAGTTGATTCCTCCAGCTCTATTCTTCTTTCTTAAAATTACTTTGGCTATTTGGGGTCTTCTGTGTCTCCATAGAATTTGTGAATTTTTTTGTTCTAGATATGTGAAAAATGCCATTGGTAATTTGATATTGCTTTCTATCTTTAGATTGTTTTTGGTAGTGCAGTCGTTTTCACCATATTGACTCTTCCAATCCAGGAGCATGGAATATCCCTCCATCTCTTTATGTCATCTTTCATTTCTTTCATCCGTGTCTCATAATTTTCTGTATATAGTTCTTTTCTCTCCATAGTTAGGCTTATTCCTAGGTATATTATTCATTTTGTTGCAATGGTAAATGGGACTGATACCTTAATTTCTTTTTCTGATTTTTCTTTGTTATTCTATAGGTATACTAGTGATTTCTGTGTATTAACTTTATAATCTGTGACTTTACTAAATTCACTGATAATTTCTAGTAATTTTTTTAAATTTTATTTTATTTTATTTTTTTAAATTTTATTTTATTTTTAAACTTTACAATATTGTATTAGTTTTGCCAAATATCGAAATGAATCCACCACAGGTATAACTGTGTTCCCCATCCTGAACCCTCCTCCCTCCTCCCTCCCCATACCCTCCCTCTGGGTCGTCCCAGTGCACCAGCCCCAAGCATCCAGTATTGTGCATTGAACCTGGACTGGCGACTCTTTTCATACATGATATTATACATGGTTCAATGCCATTCTCCCAAATCTCCCCACCCTATCCCTCTCCCACAGAGTCCATAAGACTGATCTATGGTATCTTTATGCTTTTCTACGTAGAGTATCATGTCATCTGCAAATAGTGAGAGTTTTACTTCTTCCTTTCCAATCTGGATTTCTTTTATTTCTATCTCTTCTCTGATTGCTGTAGCTAGGATTTCCAAAGCTATTTTAAATATTAGTTGCATGACTGGGCACCCTGTTCTTGTTTCTGAGCTTAGAGGTAATGCTCTAAGTTTCTCACCATTGAGAATATTTGCTGTGGGTTTGTTGTATATGCCCTTTATCATGTTAAGGTAGCTTCCTGCTATACCTATCTTTTTGGAGAGGTTTTTTTAAATCATAAATTGGTGCTGAATTTTGTTGAAAGCTTTTTCTGCATCTATTGAAATTATCATCTTGTTTTAGCTTTCAATTTGTTAACATGGTGAATTATATTAATTGACTTGAGCATATCCAAGAATCCTTGAACCCTGGAAGAAACTCACCTGACATGGTGTATGATGTTTTTATTGTGTTCTTGAATTCTGTTTGTTATACTTTTTTGGAGGATTTTTGCACCTATATTCATCACTGATATTGGCCTTTATCTTTTTTTGTAATATCATTGTCTGATTTTGGCATCAGTGTGATTGTGGCCTTGTAGAATGCATTTGGAAGTGTTTTCCTCTGCAAATTTTAAGAAGTGTTTTAGAAGTATAGGTATTAGCTCTTGTCTAACTTACATGCAGAGCACATCATGAGAAATGCTGGGCTGAAAGAAGCACAAGCTGGAATCAAGATTGCCGGGAGAAATATCAATCACCTCAGATATGCAGATGACACCATCCTTGTGGCAGAAAGTGAAGAGGAACTAAAAAGCCTCTTGATGAAAGTGAAAGTGAAGAGTGAAAAAGTTGCCTTAAAGCTCAACATTCAGAAAACGAAGATCATGGCATTCAGTCCCATAACTTCATGAGAAATAGATGGGGAAACAGTGGAAATAGTTTTATTTTTCTGGGCTCCAAAATGACTGCAGCCATGAAACTAAAAGACGCTTACTTCTTGGAAGGAAAGTTATGACCAACCTAGATAGCATGTTCAAAAGCAGAGACATTACTTTGCCAACGAAGGTCTGTCTAGTCAAGGCTATTGTTTTTCCTGTGGTCATGTATGGATGTGAGAGTTGGACTGTGAAGAAGGCTGAGCGCCGAAGAATTGATGCTTTTGAACTGTGGTGTTGGAGAAGACTCTTGAGAGTCCCTTGGACTGCAAGGACATCCAAGCAGTTCATTCTGAAGGAGATCAGCCCTGGGATTTCTTTGGAAGGAATGATGCTAAAGCTGAAACTCCAGTACTTTGGTCACCTCATACGAAGAGTTGACTCATTGGCAAAGACTCTGATGCTGGGAGGGATTGGGGGCAAGAGGAGAAGGGGACAGCAGAGGATGAGACGGCTGGATGGCATCACTGACTCGATGGACGTGAGTCTGAGTGAACTCCGGGAGTTGGTGATGGACAGAGAGGCCTGGCATGATTGGATTCATAGGGTCGCAAAAAGTTGGACACGACTGAGCGACTGAACTGAACTGAACTGAACTGAAAGTCTCTTAAATTTTACTTTTCTGTAAAGCTTTTGATTTCTCCATCAATTTTGAATGAGATCCTTACTAGATAGAATAGGCTTGATTGTAGATTTTTTTTTTCTGTTAGTATTTTAAATATTTCCTGACATTACCTTCTGACTTGCAGAGTTTCTGCTGAAAGATCTGCTGTTACTTGTATGGGCTTTCCCTTGTATGTTATTTGTTTCTTTGCCCTTGATGCCTTTAATATTCTGTCTTTATCTTTGTGCTTTTGATCTTTGTGTTTAGTATCTGTTAGCTCGATTAGTATTTGTCTCAACATCTTTCTCCTGGGGTTTATCCTATATTAGACTCTGTGTTTCTTGGACTTGATTGACTTTTTCCTCTCCCATATTGAGGAAGTTTTCAACTATAATCTCCTCAAAAATATTCTCAGTGCCTTTATTTTTCCGTTCTTCTTCTGAGGTCCCTATAACTCAAGCATTGGTGAGTTTAATACTGTCATAGGTGTCTTCTCATTCTTTTTTCTTTATTTTTCTCTTCAGCAGTTATTTCTGCCATTCTGTCTTCTAGCTCACTCATCTGTTCTTCTGCCTCAGTTACTCTACTATTGGTTCCTTCTAGAGTATTTTTAATTCAGTATTGTGTCATTCATTTCTCTTTGTTATTTATTCTTTATTTCTTCTATGTACTTGGATTGCATTAATTGTGTTGTTTCTGGCATATTCTACATCCTATTTTTGAGGCTTTGGAACATCTTTACTATCATTATTCTGAATTATTTTTCAGGTAGTTTGCTGATTTCCTCCTTGTTTATTTGGTCTTGTGCGTTTCTACCTTGTTTCTTCATTTGTCCTATATTTCTGTGTCTTTTCTGTTTTTTTTTTTTTTTTTCTCTAACGTACTGCATTTGAAGTCTCCTTTCCCAGACTTTAGGGATGTATCCCTTCTTCCTTTTGGTTTTTGCTCTCAGTGGGAAAGGTTGTTTCAGTGGTTTGTGTTGATTTCTTGTTGGCGTAACTTAAGCCTGCATTGTAGAGGAGGAAGTGAGTTGTTTTACTGTTTATGTTTTTTTTCCTGATGGAGAAGGCTGTGTGAGGCAGTATAATTTGGAGTGTCTGTGGGAATCTTGTGGCTGATATTGTTTTTGTGCTTTTGTCTTGCCACTTGACTGGGTAAGATATCCTGTAGAGTATGCTGTTGGCAGCCCAGTGATACCAGACTCTGTTTACAGTTCTAGGCCTTCGTAGATTTTATCAGTAATTAATTTCCATGGGTGTGTGTGTGTGCAGTTAGGAGTTCTCTAGCAGTCTTGGATCTTGGACTCAGTGCTCCCACCTCAGTGGTTCAGTCTCAGGCACAATTTCCAATCCTGAAATTCTGCATCTCTTCTTTTCACTTTTTATGTCTTATCTTTTGTCCCACCTCATTCCAGTGAGCTTAACTTGCCACCCTGGAGGCCTGGGGTCTTCTGCTGTCTCTTAGAGGCTGCTTTGTAAGCGTTGTTCAATATCTTGATGAGTTTTTGGTGTATTTGTGGGGAAGCTGGACACCTCCCTGTTTTACTCCTCCACCATTTTTTTCTGCTTCTTTCATGTATTGCTGTGTTATATAAAATTGTGTAGAATTCTATATAAAATATCCTATGCATTTAAGAAGTAGCATAACATTTTTGAAAATGGCACAGTATTAAGAGACAGACTAATAAGAATTTAAGTTTTGTCATAACAATGGGATAGATGTGAGGTCTTCAGTGATATACTATGAGTTGTGTGGCTTCCATCTCATCTGTGAAATATCTACAAACATATACTCAGTATATGAGCTTCCTTTCTGTGGTCTTCCCTAATAGCTCATTAGTAAAGAATCTGCTTGCAATTCAGGAGATCCAGGTTTAGCTCGTGTGTTGTGAAGATGTCCTGAAGAAGGAAATGACAACCCACTCCAGTACTCTTGCCTGGAGAATCCCATGGACAGAAGAGCTTGGCATTCTACAGTCCATAGAGTCACAAGAATCAGACATGGCTTAGCAATTAAACCACCACCATACCCAGTAATAAGGCCTTTCGTGAAGATTGCACATATTAATTATACAATATTTTGAAATGTAGTATAGATAAGCATAAGATCAGATCAGATCAGATCAGATCATTCGCTGAGTGGTGTCTGACTCTTTGCGACCCCATGAATCACAGCACGCCAGACCTCCCTGTCCATCACCAACTCCTGGAGTTCACTCAGACTCACGTCCGCCGAGTCAGTGATGTCATCCAGCCATCTCATTCTCTGTCATCCCTTCTCCTCTTGCCCCCAATCCCTCCCAGCATCAGAGTTTATCCAGTGAGTCAACACTTCGCATGAGGTGGCCAAAGTACTGGAGTTTCAGCTTTAGCATCATTCCTTCCAAAGAAATCCCAGGGCTGATCTCCTTCAGATGGACTGGTTGGATCTCCTTGCAGTCCAAGGGATTCCCAAGAGTCTTCTCCAACACCACAGTTCAAAAGCATCAATTCTTTGGTGCTCAGCCTTCTTCACAGTCCAACTCTCACATCCATACATGACCACAGGAAAAACCATAGCCTTGACTAGACGAGCCTTTTTTGGCAAAGTAATGTCTCTGCTTTTGAATATGCTACCTAGGTTGGTCATAACTTTCCTTCCAAAGAGTAAGCGTCTTTTAGTTTCATGGCTGCAGTCACCATCTGCAGTGATTTTGGAGCCCAGAAAAATAAAGTCTGACACTGTTTCCACTGTTTCCCCATCTATTTCCCATGAAGAGATGGGACCAGATGTCATGATCTTCATTTTCTGAATGCTGAGATTTAAGCCAACTTTTTCAGTCTCCACTTTCACTTTCATCAAGAGGCTTTTGAGTTCCTCTTCACTTTCTGCCATAAGGGTGGTGTCATCTGCATATCTGAGGTTATTGATATTTCTCCCTGTAATTTTGATTCCAGCTTGTGCTTCTTCCAGTCCAGCGTTTGTCATGATGTACTCTGCATATAAGTTAAATAAGCAGGGTGACAATATACAGCCTTGACTTACTCCTTTTCCTATCTGGAACCAGTCTGTTGTTCCATGTCTAGTTCTAACTGTTGCTTCCTGACCTACATTCAGATTTCTCAAGAAGCAGATCAGGTGGTCTGGTATTCCCATCTCTTTCAGAATTTTCCACAGTTTATTGTGATCCACACAGTCAAAGGCTTTGGCATAGTCAATAAAGCAGAAATAGATGTTTTTCTGGAACTCTCTTGCTTTTTCCATGATCCAGCGGATGTTGGCAATTTCATCTCTGGTTCCTCTGCCTTTTCTAAAACCAATGCCAAAATCAGATTGATTGTATTCTTTGCAGCCAAAGATGGAGAAGCTCTATATAGTCAGCAAAAACAAGACCAGGAGCTGACTGTGGCTCAGACCATGAACTCCTTATTGCCAAATTCAGACTTAAATTGAAGAAAGTAGGGGAAACCACTAGACCATTCAGGTATAACCTAAATCAAATCCCTTATGATTATACAGTGGAAGTGAGAAATAGATTTAAGGGTCTAGATCTGATTGACAGATTGCCTGATGAACTATGGAATGAGGTTGGTGACATTGTACAGGAGACAGGGATCAAGACCATCCCCATGGAAAAGAAATGCAAAAAAGCAAAATGGCTGTCTGGGGAGGCCTGACAAATAGCTCTGAAAAGAAGAGAAGTGAAAAGCAAAGGGGAAAAGGAAAGATATAAGCATCTGAATGCAGTGTTCCAAAGAATAACAATAAGAAATAAGAAAGCCTTCTTCAGCAATCAATGCAAAGAAATAGAGGAAAACAACAGAATGGGAAAGGCTAGAGATCTCTTCAAGAAAATCAGAGATACCAAAGGAACATTTCATGCAAAGATGGGCTTGATAAAGGACAGAAATTGTATGGACCTAACAGAAGCAGACAATATTAAGAAGAGATGGCAAGAATACACAGAAGAACTGTACAGAAAAGATCTTCACGACCCAGATAATCACGATGGTGTGATCACTGACCTAGAGACAGACATCCTGGAATTTGAAGTCAAGTGGGCCTTAGAGAGGATCACTATGAACAAAGCTAGTGGAGGTAATAGAATTCCAGTTGAGCTATTCCAATCCTGAAAGATGATGCTGTGAAAGTGCTGCACTCAGTATGCCAGCAAATTTGGAAAACTCAGCAGTGGCCACAGGACTGGAAAAGGTCAGTTTTCATTCCAATCCCAAAGAAAGACAATGTCAAAGAATGCTCAAACTACCGCACAATTACAGTCATCTCACATGCTAGTAAAGTAATGCTCAAAATTCTCCAAGCCAGGCTTCAGCAATATGTGAACCGTGGACTTCCTGATGTTCAAGCTGGTTTTAGATAAGTTTCGGTTGTTACTAAAACTTAGTTTTTCTTAATTTGATATCTTCTTAGGCAATTATCTTACCACTAAACATTCTTGGTTATAAAAACTTCAAGGGAGGCTAGAAACGTCATCCTTACTAGCAAGTCATATCTCCAATTACAAACTGCGATTTCCTAACACTAAAATAAAGAAGAATATAGTGGGGAATGGATTATGAAATCACACACATAATTCTACAAATTACTTCATTAGAAAACGAACTCTGTGTTTTAAAGCAGTTTTGGGTTCATAGCAAATGTGAGCAGAAAATACAAAGTTCCCAAACTCCCCACCATACACACACACACACACACACACACACACACATCAGACTCAGATCTGTTTTAAGGATCTGGCTCATGTAATTGTGAAGACTGGTAGGTCTGAAACCTGCAGGGTAGGTGGCAGCCTGGAAAATTCAGAAAGGGTGTGTGTTGCAGTTTTTCCTTTGGAAACCTTGAGAGGCAGCGTTCCTTTATCCTGGAAGGAGCTCAGTGTTTTCTCTTAAAACTTTCAACAGAATGGATGAAGTACACCCATGTTATGAATGGTAATTTACTTTATTCAAAGTCTGATTAAATGTTAATCATATCTTTAAGATGCCTTCAGAGAAACAGCCAAACTTATTTGACCAAGCTACTGAGTACTATAACCAGGCCAAGTTGATACAAAATTACCACCTACAAAATATCCAAGGTGAACTTGGATATTTAGTTCAGGAGATTTCCAACACAATTATGAAAGATTCATCTAATTTCTTCTCTCTGCTTCCATAAAATACATGAAATGAGTTGTAAATGGAAGAATGAATCATCAGTCATTAAGAAGTCATTAAGAAGGAGATAATTTGAAATTTCTCAGTGGAGCTAGTGGTAAAGAACCTGCATGAGAGTCCAGGAGACTTAAAAGATGGGCATTTGATTCCTGGGTTGAGAAAATCACCTGGGGAAGGAAACCACAACCCACTCCAGTATTGTAGCTTAGAGAAGTCAATGGACAGAGGGCTTGGTCAGGCTACAGTCCGTGGGGTCACAGAGAGGCGGACACAACTGAAGTACTTAGCATGGCACAGCACAAGACAGAAATAGATGCTGTTATCTGAGGATGATCTGTGTTTTATCCACATGGCTGAGAACTTATACATATTAAAGCACAAGAGACTGACAAGGTGTTTGAGAACTTTGTACTAGCAGAAATGCGTTCAGCATGGACTGAAAGGGACAGGCATCATACACATAAAGGAAGAATGCCTCCAAAGATAGAACTCTGATAACAGGGCTTCTTTCAGCTGAGAAAGTAGGCTCACTTCTCTGGTGGGTTGAAAAGTTGGGGCTGTCCTCCATGGTTTTTTTTTTTTTTTTCCATAGGGAAGTGCTCTCTCAATTGGAATCTAATGAGATTTCTCCTCATGGGTTTTGAGTTTAAGACTTGAGACTCATTTTTCTTTCTCTTTCTCCATTTTTGAATGGTAACGTCTATTCTATGTATGTATTAATGTTGTACTTTGGAAGCACATTCCTTGTTTTCTGGTTCATAGGGTCACACACAAATAGGAATTTTGCCCAAGGATGGACAAGAAACTGCATCTCATCCATAACTTATTTACAAGACACAATAAAATTTGGGCCTTAGAGTGGATGCTGAAAAGGGTGAAACTTTGGGAGATGTTGGGATTGGGTGAATATATTTGACACTTGAGAAACACAGGAAGCTGAGAGGCTGCAATGTGCACTGTTATGTGTCAAACAGTGTCCTCAAAAGAGTTTTTCGAATCCATGCAGCCAAGACCTAAAAGTCTTACTTTATTTGGAATTAGGTGTCTAACAGATGTAATCAAGTTAAGATGTGATCATTTTGGTGGGCTTCAATGAAATATGATTGATGTCTTTTAAGAAGAAAAAAATACAAGTAAAGACAAATACACCTAGAGAAAATATTCTGTGACCAGAGAAGCAGCAGTTAGACTACTGCAGCTGCAAGCCAGAAACCAACAAGGACTGATGGCCACTCCCAGAAGCTACAAAGAAGCAAAGAATATTGTACTCATTCTCAGAGAGAACATGGAATTAAGAAGAACAGATCAAAACAAAAGGAAGCAAGTGCTATTGTTAGTGTTCCAGGGGCCCCAATTCCATGTATAAGTGTTCCGTGCCAAAGACCTCCTCTAATCCTAATCACCATCCAAAGGTTCTACCTAAATTCTATCACTTAAGAAAGTTTGATTTCAAAATGCAGATTCTGGAGGACTCACTCCATCTTCTTTCCAAAGATAATAGCTCTTCAAAAAAAAGTTAACTGCAGTTCTCTATATGTGTATTGATATATTTACTGTGCTGTCGTGTGTTACCTGAATTCAAGTCATGAATCGGTTAGATTTGTACTTAATGAAGATTTCAAATGTATATCTGAAGATTATACATTTGGAGATTTCAAATGATGATATACTAATATTGGAAACTGAAGAAAAATCTCAGTAATTTAACTTCTAGTACTGAAACATATGACTCTCAGAGTTGGCTGATAAGAACAAACGTCTATCCACCTACCAATTGAGTGCTACTTAGATTATTCCCAGGTTGTGGCTGTTCTTTTCAGAAAAGGCAAAAGTACAGTCACAGAAGCCACATTAATGGTTCTCAGAGGTTAGGATTTGATGAAGAGGATTGCCTGCATAAGATTCTTCGGGGTTATTGAACAGATGGTGCTAGTGGTATAGAACCTGCCGGCCAGTGCAAGAGATGTAAGAGCATAGGTTTGATCTCTGGGTGGGGAAGATCACCCAGAGGCGGAAATGGCAACCCACTGCAGTATTCTTGCCTGGAGAGTCCCATCGACCCAGGAACCTGGCAGCCTACACTCCATAGGGTCCCACAGAGTCAGACACAGCTGAATGAACAGCAGCCTATATTTTGACTAGATGACTCTTATGCACCTGTATTAATTGGTCAAAATTTCTTGAACTGTGTGCTTAAAGAGTGTAAGCTTATTGTATGTAAGTACCTGAGTAAAATCAGATTTTATTTTTCAATTTTTTTCTTTTGATGGCATAATTTATTTATTTTTAAATTAATTATTATTATTTTTTTTTTTACTTTACCAAATTGTATTTGTTTTGCCATACATCAACATGCATCTGCCACGGGTGTACACATGTTCCCCATCCTGAACCCCCCTCCCACCTCCCTCCCCATACCATCCCTCTGGGACATCCCAGTACACCATTCCCAAGCTTTCTGTATCCTGCATTGAACCTGAACTGGCGATTCATTTATCTGATATTATACATGTTTTAATGCCATTCTCCCAAATCATCCCCACCCTCCCTCTCCCACAGAGTCCAAAAGATTGTTCTATACATCTGTGCCTCTTTTGCTGTCTCGCATACAATGTTGTTGTTACCATCTTTATAAATTCCATTTATATATATATATATATATATATATATATATATATATAGATATAGATATAGATATAGATATAGATATAGATATAGATATAGATATACGTTAGTATACTGTATTGATGTTTTTCTTTCTGGCTTACTTCACTCTGTATAATAGGCTCCAGTTTCATCCACCTCATTAGAACTGATTTAAATGTATTCTTTTTAATGGCTGAGTAATACTCCATTGTGTATATGTACCACAGCTTTCTCATCCATTCATCTGATGATGGACATCTAGGTTGCTTCCATGTCCTGGCTATTATAAACAGTGCTGCGAGACAGCAAAAGAGACACTGATGTATGGAACAGTCTTTTGGACTCTGTGGAAGAGGGAGAGGGTGGGATGACTTGGGAGAATGGTACTGCAACATGTATAATATCATATATGAAACGAGTTGCCATTCCAGGTTCGATGCATGAGACTGGATGCTTGGGGCTGGTGCACTGGGACGACCCAGAGGGATAGTACGGGGAGGGAGGAGGGAGGAGGGTTCAGGATAGGGAACACGTGTATACCTGTGGCAGATTCATTTTGATATATGGCAAAACCAATACAATATTGTAAAGCTAAAAAATAAAATTAAATAATAAAAAAATAAATATAAAGACTTTAAAATGATCAAGACATTTTTCTGTCAACTTGTGTACTACACTTTTTATACAAATTTGATATCAATCCCTTGAACATTGTATTGTGAGTTTTGTTTTTTAATTTCATGTTTGTGAATTCCTCCATTAAAAATAATTACTTTTAAGAGTGATTCTGAAACCATTTTATTTTATTCAATATATTTTCATAATTAATAAAAGATTTTAATATTAATTATCCTTGATGGATTTAAAAGATTGAATTCTCATAAGGGATTAGTGTAAACCTAAATTTCCTTCTTGATATTAGACTTGGGCTGTATAATTTATCATTTGCATCTTACTATATGGATAAGGCCACTTCTCCCCAAGATAATTGACTGTGTGTAGGATCTGTTGATAATTCTTTAATTAAAAAAGAGTTTGACAACTATATATATATATATATGTAGTAGTCAAACAAGAAGTTTGACTACTATATGTAAAATAGATGATTGTTAAGGACATACCATAGAGAAGGCAATGGCACCCCACTCCAGTACTCTTGCCTGGAAAATCCCGTGGACTGAGGAACCTGGTAGGCTGCAGTCCATGGGGTCGCTGAGAGTCGGACACGACTGAGCGACTTACCTTTCACTTTTCACTTTCATGCATTGGAGAAGGAAATGGCAACCCACTCCAGTATTCTTGCCTGGAGAATCCCAGGGACAGGGGAACCTGGTGGGCTGCCGTCTATGGGGTCACACAGAGTCGGACACGACTGAAGTGACAGCAGCAGCAGCAGCAAGGACATACCATATAAGGCAGGGAACTTTATTCCATACTCTGTTACAGCCTATATGAGAAAAGAATCTAAAAAATGTGTATATCTTTAACTGAGTCACTTTGCAATGCATCTGATATTACACATTATAAATCAACTGTGCTCCAATAAAATTGGTTTTTAAAATTAAAAAAAAAGTCTGAGATATGTTCACAATACTCACATTTGCATGTAATGATCCACATAGTTTAGTTTAGAAAATCATAATCTTTATGATTATGATCATAAAGAAAATCACAACCTTTCACTGAAACTGAAAAAATAATTTGTGTTCTTACTGTCCAGGTTACTTCCTTAGACTCACTCTTTATTATTTTTTTCCAGACTTGCATCTTGTATGTAATCCTTTTTCCCCTTGTGTTTCACATTGCAGACTTACAAAATATGTCTAGATTCTCCTCTCTAGTACTTACTTAAGGTGCCAGATCATAGTCTATTTTCTACTACCTCAAGTGATGATCCTTTCATTTAATTTCATCTCCTAGAGGTACATATTTATAAATATATATGTATTTTAACCCTGTGTTTTCCAAAAATATTGGATATCTTAGTACAATTAAGAAGAAACTAAAAAAATTGTAACAAATTTTATTTATAACTGGCCTTCTGAAATACTGGGATAACTGTAAAACAATTCCACTGTTTTACATCCCACCCCTGCACACCAGAATTATACAAAATAAACTAGGCTTCACAGCTCTTTTTCAATTTCCTTAAAAACAAAACCTTCAAATATGCTTAGCCAAAGGCCATTACAGCTTGAAAATTAATACTTCTTATGCAGTGTAAGCATATAAATTTGGATGAATATGACTCAAATTTAAATCTCCTATACCCTCAGTTCAGTTCAGTAGCTCAGTCGTGTCCGACTTTTTGCAACCCCATGAATCACAGCACACCAGGCCTCGCTGTCCATCAGTATCTCCTGGAGTTCACTGAGACTCACCTCCATCAAGTCAGTGATGCCATCCAGCCATCTCATCCTCTGTTTTCCCCTTCTCCTCCTGCCCCCAATCCCTCCCAGCATCAGAGTCTTTGCCAATGAGTCAACTCTTCGCATGAGGTGGCCAAAGTACTGGAGTTTCAGCTTTAGCATCATTCCTTCCAAAGAACACCCAGGGCTGATCTCCTTCAGATGGACTGGTTGGATCTCCTTGCAGTCCAAGGGATTCCCAAGAGTCTTCTCCAACACCACAGTTCAAAAGCATCAATTCTTCGGTGCTCAGCCTTCTTCACAGTCCAACTCTCACATCCATACATGACCACAGGAAAAACCATAGCCTTGACTAGACGGACCTTTGTTGGCAAAGTAATGTCTCTGCTTTTGAATATGCTACCTAGGTTGGTCATAACTTTCCTTCCAAGGAGTAAGCGTCTTTTAATTTCATGGCTGCAGTCACCATCTGCAGTGATTTTGGAGCCCCCAAAATAAAGTCTGACACTGTTTCCACTGTTTGTCCATCTATTTCCCATGAAGTGATGGGACCAGATGCCATGATCTTAGTTTTCTGAATGTTGAAATTTAAGCCAACTTTTTCACTCTCCTCTTTCACTTTCATCAAGAGACTTTTTAGTTCCTCTTCACTTTCTGCCATAAGGGAGGTGTCATCTGCATATCTGAAGTGATTGATATTTCTCCAGGCAATCTTGATTCCAGATTGTGCTCCTTCCAGCCCAGCGTTTCTCATGATGTACTCTGCATAAAAGTTAAATAAGCAGGGTGACAATATACAGCCTTGATGTACTCTTTTCCTATTTGGAACCAGTCTTTTGTTCCATGTCCAGTTAATAACCAAGATTACACTGATAAAAGATATGATGCTTTTCTTATCTTTATAGTAGATTTAACCAAAACCACTAATTATGTGTGTGTATGTATGTATGTATGTATGTGTATATATATATATATATATATATATATATATATATATATATATGTATTTACACAAGGGGCCAAGTAACTATAAAAAAGAATGAATTTTTGCCATTTTACACAACATGAATGGACTTGGAAGGTATTATTCTCTGTGAAATTTGTCATACAGAGAAATACAAGTACCATATGATATCACTTATATGTGGAATTAAAAAAAAATTAAAAATGAATGAATATAACAAAACAGCAACAGATTCAAAGATACAGATAATGAGCAAGTGTTTGCCATTGGAGACAGGGAAGCAGGGAGGGACAAGATAGGTGTATTTGATTAAGAGGTATTAAGTATAAAATAAAGAATCCCCAAGGACATACCATACAACACAGGAAGCATAACCAACATTTTACAATAACTCTAAATATAGTATAATCTTTAAAAATTATGGATCTCTGTGTTATACTCCTGAAACTTGTAAATCAACTATATGTCAACTACAAATTATTTAAAAACAAATTATTTTAAAGATTTGCTAAAACTTTTTAGGTGAAAGTTGATTATGAACAGAGTCTGTAAATTAACAGTCATCTTTACACAAAATGACTGTAAATTCAAAAAAAATGATAGAACTGATCTTTAAAAATCACCATTTTCTAGACAACAGTGAAATAACTGTTTGCAGCCTCGAGTCATAAATAGATTTTACAACCATTAGTTGAAAACTTTGGAGAAATAATATCTACAAAAATGTTAACATTTACAGCAAAGATAACTTGTCAACTGTAACCATTTCATTTCAGGGTGAGAAAACCAGCTGTTACTAGCAATTCAGATTTCGATCAATTAGCACCAATGGTGATGGCCATGATTCTTAGACTAAGAAGGTCACTTGACTTCATGCAGTACAAAGTAATAAGATATCACCTTAAATATTTTGGCTTCATTAATTATATCTGTTTTAATAATAAAATTTTTATAATATTTAGAAATTTAAAATGTTTATAGTTAACTGATTTAAGCTTAATATGCTGTTTAAAATGTATGAACATAAAAATCATTTTCAGACTGGAGGTGAATGTTTCTAAAATGCTCTGTACCAGCAAAATCAGGAAAACATTACTAGACCCGGAGTTCATTACCAAATTGATCTCTGAAGCTCCTCTTGTGTCACTTTGCATATTTATTTTAGAAAATATTTTGAGGTTCAATATTGATATACACTGAAGACAGAAAAATTCAAGAATTCATGTAAGTAAAAAGAAGTGAAACAACTTTTACACCTATTATCTGTGAATTCAACTCTAGATATACTAAATAGTTTCTTACGTTTCTTGCCAATATTTTTCTGTAAAAAGTTATTCAGTGTTTAAAGCAGAGTGTCTTTATGTATGTGTGTATATTTAATGTTGAATTTTTTAATCACTTATATGCTGTGCTATAGTAGTAATGCAATGTGATTCTCATTGTTCTTTATTTGAATTATTATATGTACTTTGATAAGCATATTGTAAAATATTAAGAAATCCAACCAGTCCAGCCTAAAGGAAATCTGTCCTGAAACTCCAATATATTGGCCACCTATGTGAAGAGCTGACTCCTTTGAAAAGACCTTGATGCAGGGAAGGAGGTTGGAAAGATTGAAGGAGGGAGGAGAAGGGGACGACAGAAGATGAGATGGTTGGATAGCATCACTGATGCAATGGACATGAGTTTGAGTAAACTCCGGGAGTTGCTGATGGACAGGGAGGCCTGGAGTGCTGCAGTGCATGGGGTTGCAGAGTTGGACATGACCGAGTGACTGAACAAAATATTATCTTTCTCATCATTTAAGGTTTATTCATCTATTGATAGATGAGCAAAAGTAAGATAAACTACTTATATTTAATTGCTGACATAAGTATGACATAGTTTGCTTTTATATGTTTGTTAAGTGATATTATCAATATTTTGATTTTTTTTCCATTTCTTTCCACACTTTTATCCCATGTCTTCTAAAACAGAGTTTCAGAAACCCTCAGAAGTAATGGAGAAAGCTTTAAGAAGGTTAGGAAACTGATGGATGGAAGGAGGCATGGAAGTGATTGAATCTAATTTCTTGCTATAAATGTTTCATGAACAGGACACATAACATTTTGATTTGCCAAGTTTAATGAGATACTTTTAAGAAGTGATTCATTGGGCCCATCTCTCAGTTACATTGTCCCCATAATATTTAACACAAATCTGATTTATGATTCAAGATGAGTTAAAAAATACTTTATAAAAGAAACAGAATTGAATTAATAAGGAAAAATCTGAATACATGTACATATTTCAGTTTTACAACTGCATTTGGTCAAGGTTTTATCCACATCGAGGATACACCACCTTTCCTTCCTGACAAGTTGTTTGAAATGCATGATGTGGTGTCAGTCGATGATAACCATACTGACACATAAATTCAATATTATCCTCTGTCTTAGAGTAAAGTTTTGTATCGTGTTTCCATTTTAACTGTATGTGATTTTTTTTTCATTATTTCTTCTGAAATTACACATGCCTCTAAAGTTAAAGAAAATAAACATAAACCTGTGAGTAATATGCAAATACATTCAACAGAATTTCAGGGTTTCAAGAACTTTGGTCCAAAAATTCTTCCACAAACTTTTTCCAAACCAATACACTGAAAATGTATAATGTAAATTTCATCATTTTGAAAAAATTAATGTTATAAGAATGAGATACTTTGTTTAGTGTAATCATTAAATGTTATAAGATTCATAATGTCATTTATCGTATGAAGAGCTTTCATAAAGGAGCCGTTGTTGCTTGAACATGACATTTTCTAACTTTATTTCTATATACAGATATTAATCCTTGGCGTGCAAGCATTACCTGGTTGTTATTTAATTCAGAAAACCTCTATCATAGACAGTTAAACATTATGCTGTGTACAAGGATTATCCCAGGATCCAAGAGAAGTTTAAAGCATTTACCTAAGCATTTTGGTGGTTGTGACCACTCTCCATTCTGACATACTATGTTTCTGTTTCCCCAAAGCACATAGTAGGCCTGACAGTGGTACTCAATACTCATTCCTGGAGGATATGCCGATTGCAAGAGTGAGGTAATATCTCCATTGTCTATTGGTGGAGGAGGCCCACATTTTCCTTGAGAGAGTAAAAAATAATGGTGTTTGCTTTATTGAAAGACAACTCCTACAGTTTTAAACAAATAAAAGGAAAATCAGCCAGATATGTCATATCAAAACTTATAATTTTGAAAGACAGAAATGATTTATAGAAGGAATTTTAATCACTTAATCAGAAATACACATTTTAAGACCTTATTTTACCACTATGGAAGCACATATTGCACTTTAACAAATATGTCTGCTTTGCAGTGTCCTGATGTTCAAACATGTTTTCTTTCAGAGTATATGCTGGAAAGATGGATAGCTAAGATTAAAAAACAAAAAAACAACCTTTTACCCTTTTATACAACATGCTGCAGTGTCTGAAAGCAAATTTTGCTTCCATTTCTGGACAAGATGAGTTAAAAATATTTTTGCTTATAGCATCTGCTAAGTATTCCTTGTGCTAAATAAAGGTCCTGAACATATTATAAAAACCAACACTGTGAAACAAGTAGTAAGTCAGTCTGCTTAGGGACCTTGGGATTCAAAGAGTTACACTGAAGAGAGTCTTCGGGGTTTTCATTTTGCCTACTATGTACCCTGAATGGGCCACTGAGACAGCAACCCAGAAATAATACAAATTCAGAAAGAAAAAATGTCTCATGAAGCAGTTGATCTCTTTAAGAAAAGGCCCAGAAAAGAGTAGCCTAGCAAGATACAAACAGTTTTCACAATACTGACTTAATCTAGAAATACTAAACTAAATGTGCACACCAAGTCCTTGTGTGCACCAAGACCCAGAGACCCCACAGGGACTAAGCCCGAATTGTGTCTGAGTGTCTCTGGCAGAAGTATGGGTGAGCAGTGCACTGCTACAGGGGCAGGGGCTCTGGGTGCAGTAGACCTGGGTATTGCATAAGCCCTCTTGGAGGAGGCTACAATTAACCCCACCACAGAGCCGCCAGAACTTACACAGCACTGCAGAAACAGACTCTCAGAGGGCACAAACAAAACCTTGTGCACAAAAGAACCCAGGAGAAAAAAGCAGTGACCCCACAAGAGACAGACCCAGACTTGTCTGTCAGTGTCCAGGAGTCTTCAGCAGAGGCATGGGTTAGCGGTGGCCTGCTGCAGGTTTGGAGGCATTGAGTGCGGCAGTGCATGCATAAGACCTTTTGAAGGAGGTCACCAGTATCTTCCTTATTTCCTTGGTTTTTTTGGCCAAAGTAAAAAAAAAGGGCAGGAACACAACCCCGCCCATGAAGAGAAAATTGAACTAAAGATTTACTGAGCATGTCGCCTTCCATCAGACCAAGACCCAGTTTAACCCTTAGTCAGTCTCTCTCATCAGGAAGCTTCCATAAGCCTCTTATCCTCATCCATCAGAAAGAAGACTGAGTGAAAACCACAATCACGGAAAACTAACCAATCTTATCACATGGACAACAGGCTTGTAGTACTCCATGAAACTCTGAACGTGACGTATAGGGCCTTCAAGTTGGATGGGTCATGGCAGAGGATTCTGACAAAATGTGGTCCACTGGAGCGGCAGAGCAGAGCGGAGCTGCGAGGTGCCAGCGCAGAGCAGACGGGTCCGCGGGCGCAAGGCGGAGCGTGGGTGGCCAGGAAAGCTCTAGGGCAGACGGCGGCGGCGCGAGCGCTCTGTCCGGTTTAAAAAAAAAAAAAAGAAAAAAAAAATGTGGTCCACTGGAGAAGGGAATGGCAAACCACTTCAGTATACTTACCTTGAGAACCCCATGAACAGTATGAAAAGGCAAAAGGATAAGACACTAAAAGATGAACTCAGGTGGGGAGGTGCCCAATATGTGGAAGATCAGTGGAGAAATAATTCCAGAAAGAATGAAGAGATGAAGAAAAATAACAACATCCAATTGTGGGTGTTACTGGTGATGGATGTAAAGTCTGATGCTGTAAAGAGCACTATTGCATAGGGACCTAGAATGTTAGGTCCATGAATCAAGGCAAATTGGAAGTGGTCAAACAGGAGATGGCAAGAATGAACATCAGCATTTTAAAAATCAGCAAACTTAAATGTACTTGAATTGCTGAATTTGACTCAGATGACCAGTATATCTACTACTGTGAGCAAGAATCCCTAAGAAGAATTGGAGTAGTCATGATAGTCAAGAAAACAGTCTGAAATGCAGTGCTTGCATGCAATCTCAAAAATGAAAGAATGATTGCTGTTCATTTCCAAGCCAAACCATTGACAAGCACAGTAATCCAGGTGTATGTCCTCAACAGTAATGCTGAAGAAGCTGAAGTGGAATAGTTTTCTGAAGACATACAAGGACTTCTGGAACTAACAAGCAAAAAGATGTCCTTTTCATTATAGGGGACTGGAATGCAAAAGTGGGAGGTCCAGAGATATCTGGACTAACAGGCAAGTTTGGTGTTAGAGTACAAAATGAAGCACGGCAAACAGTAACAGAATTTTGCCAAGAGAACACACTGGTCATAGCAAAAACCCTCTTCCAACAGCACAAGTGAAAACTCTACACATGGACATCACCAAATGGTCAATACCAAAATCAGATTGAAAATATCCTTTGCAGCCAAAGATGGAGAAGCTCTATACAGTCAGCAAAAACAAAACTGGGAGCTAACTGTGGCTCAGATCATGAACTCTATGTTGCCAAATTCATACTTAAATTGAAAAAAGACGTGAAAACCACTAGACCATTCAGGCATGACCTAAATCAAATCCCTTACAATTACAGTGGAAGAGACAAATAGATTCAAGGGAATATATAAGACAGAATGCCTGTACAACTATGAAGAGTGGTTCCTGACTTTGTACAGGAGGAAGGGATCAAAATCATCTCCTGTGAAAAAAAAAAAAAAACATAAAAAGGCAAAATGGTTGCCTCAAGAGGTCTTACAAATATCTGAGAAAAGAACAGATGTCAAAGGCAAAGGAGAAAAGGAAAGATAAAACTATTTGAATTCAGTATTCCAAAGAATAGCAAGGAGAAATGGGAAAGCTTTCCTCAGTGATCAGTGCAAAGAAATAGAGGAAGACAATAGAATGGGAAAGGCTGGAGATCTCTTCAAGAAAATTATAGATACCAAGGATATTTCATGCAACGATGGGCACTAGAAAGGACAAAAATGGTATGGACCTAGTGGAAGTAGAAGATATTAAGAAGAGGTGGCAAGAATACACAGAAGAACTATACAAAAAAGAGCTTCATGACCCAGATAACCACAAAGGTGTGATCACTCACCTAGAGCCAGACATCTTAAAATACAAAGTCAAGTAGGCCTTAAAAAGCATGACTGTGAACAAAGCTAGTGAAGGTGATGGTATTTCAGTTGAGCTATTTCAAATCCTAAAAGATGATGCTCTTTAAGTGCTGCACTCAATATGCCAGAAAATTCAGCAGGGAACAAAGGTCTGCAAAATGTCAATGTTCATTCCAATCCCAAAGAAAGGCAATCCCAAAGAATGTTCCAACTACTGTACAATTGCATTCATCTCACACGCTGGTAAAGTAATGCTCAAACTTCTCCACGCTAGGCTTCAACAGCATGTGACCCATGAAATTCCTGATGTTCAAACTGGTTCAGAAAAGGCAGAGAAACCAGAGATGAAATTGCCAACATCCACTGGATCATCAGAAAAGCAAGAGAGTTCCAAAAAAAAAAAAAAAATCCGCTTCTGTTTTGACTACACCAAAGCCTTTGACTGTGTGGATCACAACGTACTGTGGAAATTAAATAGATGGTAACACCTGACCTGCCTCTTGAGAAATCTGTATGCAGGTAAAGAAGCCACAGTTAGAATCAGACATAGAAGAAAAACTGGTCCCAAATCAGGAAAGGAATACATCAAATATGTATACTGTCACCTGCTTACTTAACTTATATGCAGAGTACATCATGCAAAATTCCAAGCTGGATGAACCACAAGCTGGAATCAATATTGTCAGGAGAAATATCAACAACCTCAGAAATGCAGATGGCATCACCCTTATGGCAGAAAGTGAAGAAGAACTAAAGAGTCTCCTAATGAAAGTGAAAGAGGAGAGTGGAAAAGTTAGCTTAAAAATCAACATTCATAGAACTAAGGACATGGCATCCGGTCCCATCACGTCAGAGCAAACAGGTGGTGAAACAATGGAAACAGTGACAGACTTTATTTTGGGGCTCCAAAATCACTGCATATGGTAGACACTTGCTCCTTAGAAAAAAGGTATGACCTACCTAGACAGCATATCAAAAAGCAGAGAAATTACTTTGCCAACAAAATTCCACCTAGTGAAAGCTAAGATTTTTTCAGTCATCATGTATGCATATGACAGTTGGATTTTCAAGAAAGCTGAGCACCGAAAAATTGATGCTTTTGAACTGTGGTGTTGGAGAAGAAACTTGAGAGTCCCTTGGAATGCAAGGAGATCAAACCAGTCAATCCTAAAGGAAATAAGTCCCAAATATTCATTGGAAGGACTGATGATGAAGCTGAAGCTCCAATACTTTGGCCAGCAGATGAAAAGAACTGACTCTTTGGAGAAAACCCTGATGCTGGGAAAGATTGAAGGTGGAAAGATAAGGGGATAACAGAGGATGAGATGGTAGGATGGCATCACTGACTTGATGGACATGAGGTTAGTTATGCTCTGGGAGTTGGTGATGGATGGGAAAGCCTGGTGTGCTGCAGTCCATGGAGTTTCAAAGAGTCAGACACGACTAAGCAACTGAACTGGACTGATTTAGTCTAGAAACACACAATGGCAGAAACCTCAGACCAGTCCTTTCCATGCCTTGATCTACAGGGTCCAAGTAAGCAGCCTACATTTCCACTCACATAATGAGTGAACTCTTGAGACTCCCTTGGACTGCAAGGAGGTCCAACCAGTCCATCCTAAAGGAGATCAGTTCTGGGTGTTCATTGGAAGGACTGATGTTGAAGCTGAAACTCCAATACTTTGGCCACCTCATGTGAAGAGCTGACTCATTGGGAAAGACCCTGAGCTGGGAGGGACTAGGAGCAGGAGGAGAAGTGGACGACAGAGAATGAGATGGCTGAATGGCATCACTGAGTCAATGGACATGAGTTTGAGTGAACTCCAGAAGTTGGTGAAGGACAGGGAGGCCTGGTGTGCTGCAATTCATGGGGTCGCAAAGAGTTGGACATGACTGAGTGACTGAACTGAACTGAACTGAAGGAATGAACAAGAAACTTCTACCCTTTCTCCTGGTGTCAGAGGAGGCCAGGTGGGAACCTTGGGCTTGGACCCTACATGGCGGTAATGGAGGCCTGATTAATGAAGAAGTCCAATAATATCCTTAGTCTCAAGATATAAAAGCTCAAGTGTCTGAATACAGTTGGAAATCATTTATCAGACCAAAGACCAGGTAAACCTCAAAAGAGAAAAAGGAATCAACAGAAGACAACACTGAGATGACACAGATATTGAAATCATTGGATGATGGTTTTTAAAAATCTAGTCCAATTGGTAGAACTAAAAATAGATTATTAGAAAACCACATGGTTCGACAATATATTGCAGATGGCAGAAGGATCAATATGCTTGAATATTAATTAACTTGGAAAATAGACTGAGAGAAAATGGACACAGTTTCAAGGACCTGTGGGAAGATAGCAAAGAAGGTTGAACATGAAGTTGAAAATAAAGAATAAGAGATAAAAAATAATAATAATAATAATGGCTGATTTCCCTATGCCATCATTTTCTGATGGCTTAAATGTAAAGGAAATCCAAAAGAATGGGGATATATGTATATGTTTAGCTGATTCACTTTGATGTACAGTGAAACTAACACTATATTATATAGGAAATACACTCCAAAAATTTTTTTTTAAATAATGGCTGATAATTTCTCAAATAGGGCATATGACTTAGTGACTAACCAAAAACAACAACTACATACTAAAACTGCTCAGTGAAATCCAAATGAGATAGAGCCAAATAACTTAATGTCAAGATACATCATAATCAGTTCCTATTGTGTTGTTCAGTCGCTCAATTGTTTTTGACTCTTTGCAACCCCATGGATTGTAGAAATCCCAGCTTCCCTGTCCTTCATTAACTCCCGGAGTTTGCTCCAAGTCGTGTCCATTCTGTCGATCATGCCATCCAACCATCTCATTGCTGATGTCCCTTCTCTTCCTGCGCTTAATCTTTTCCAATATCAGGTTCTTTTTCCAATGAGTCAGCTCTTCTCATCAGGTGGCCAAAATACTGGAACTTCAGCTTCAGCATCAGTCCTTCCAATGAATATTCAGGACTGATTTCTTTTAGGATTGACTGGCTTGATCTCCTTGAAGGATAAGGGACTCACAAGAGTCTTCTCCAGCACCACAGATCAAAAAATCAGTTCTTTGGTACTCAGCCTTCATTGTGGTCAAACATTCACATCCATACATTACTGCTTGAAAAACCATAACTTTGACAACATGAACGTTTGTTGGTAAAGTGATGTCTCTGCTTCTTAACATGCTGTCAAGGTTTTCACAGCTTTTCTTCCAAGCAGTCTTTTAATTTCATGGCTGCAGTCAGCATCCACAGTGACTGTGAAGCTGAAAAGAATGAAGTCTGTCACTGTTTCCATTTTCCCCCATTTTTGACATACAGTGATGGAACCTGATACTATGATCTTTGTTTTTTGAATGTGGTTTTAAGCTGCTTTTTCAATCTCCTCGTTCACCATTATCAAGAGGCTCTTTAGTTCCTCTTTGCTTTCTGCCATTAGTGTGATGTCATCTGTGTATCTGAGGTTATCGGTATTTTTCCTGGCAATCTTGATTCCAGCTTGTGCTTCTTCCAGCCTGGTATTTTGTATGATGTTAAATTAGCAGGGTGACAATATATAGCCTTGACATACTCCTTTCCCAATTTTGAACCAGTTTGTTGTTCCATTCCAGTTTTTATTGTTGCTTCTTGACCTGCATACAGGTTTCTCAGGAGGCAGGTAAGGTGGTCAAGTATTCCCATCTCTGTAAGAATTTTCCACAGTTTGCTGTGATCCACACAATCAAAGAGTTTAGTGTAGTCAATGAAGCAGAGTGTTTCTTCAATTCCTTTGCTTTTTCTATGATCCAACGGATGTTGTCAATTTAATATCTAGTTCTGCCGTCTTTCGAAATATAGCTTGTACATCTCGAAGTTCTCAGTTCACATGTTTTTGAAATTCAGCTGAAAGGATTTTGAGTATTACCTTGCTAGCATGTGAAATGAATCCAGTTGTGTTGTGCTAGTATGACTATTTTTTGGCATTTCCCTTCTAGATACTGGGATAAAAACTCACCTTTTCCAGTTCTATGGCCACTGCTGAGTTTTCCAAATTTCCAAATTTTATTTCCAAATAAAATTTCCATATTAAGTGCAGTACTTCCACAGAATCATCTTTAGCATTTGAACTAGCTCAGCTGGAATCCCATCACCTCCACAACTTTGTTTGTAGTGATGCCCACTTGACTTCACACTCCAGGATTTCTGGCTCCAGGTGAGTGACAACACCATCATGGTTATCTGGGTCATTAAGTCCTTTTCTGTACAGTTCTTCTGTATATTCTTGCCACCTCTTCTTAATACCTTCTGCTTCTCTTAGGGGCATACTGTTTCTGCCCTTTACTGTGCCCATCACTACATGAAATGTTCCCTTGCTCCCTCTAATTTTCTTGAAGTCATCTCTAGTCTTCCCCATTGTATTGCTTTCCTCTATTATTTTGCATTGGTCACCTAACAAGGCTTTCTTATCCCTCCTTGCTATTTTTTGGATTCTGCATTCAGATGGGTATATTTTCCCTTTTGTCCTTTGCACTTTGCATCTCTTCTTTTTTCACCTCTTTGCAGGCCTTCTCAGAAAGCCATTTTGCATTGTTGCATTTCTGCTTCTTGGAGATGGTTTTGCTCACTGCATCCTGTACAAAGTTACAAACTTCCATCCACAGTTCTTCAGGCACTCTCTCAGATCTAATCCCTTGAATCTTTTTATGTCTTCTGCTATATAATCATAAACGAACTGAATGGCCTAGTGATTTTCCCTGCTTTCTTCAAGTCTGAATTTCACAAAAAGGACCTCATGATCTGAGCCACACTCAGCTTCCAGTCTTAGTTTTGCCAACTGTATAGAGCTTCTCTATCTTTGACTGCAAATAATATAATCATTCTGATTTTGGTGCTGACCATCTCATGATGTCCATGTGTAGAAATGTCTCTTGTGTTTTTGAAGAGGGTATTTCCTATGACCCATATCTTCTCTTGTCAAGACTCTTTTAGCCTTTCCCCTGCTTCATTTCATACTCCAAGGCCAAACTTGCCTGTTACTCCAGGTATCCATTTATTCCTACCTTTGCATTCCAGTTCCCTGTATGAAAAGCAGATTTTTTTGTTTTGATGTTTTGACCTAGAATGTAATATAAGTCTTCATAGAACCAGTCAACTTCATATACTTTGACATTAGTGGGTGGGCATAGACTTGGATTATTGTGATTTTAAGTGACTTGCCTTGGAAATGAATGGAGATAAGTTTGTCATTTTTGAAAATGAACCCAAGTACTCCATTTCAGACTCCTCTGTTGGCTGTGTGGGCTACTCCATTTCTCCTAAGGAATTCTTGCCCATAGTTCTAACAGTTAGAACCAGAATGGAACAACAACTGGTTCAAAATTGGGAAAGGAATATGTTAAGGCTGTATATTGTCACCCTACTAATTTAACATCATACAAAATTCCAGACTGGAATTATATTTGAATTTGAATTAAATTTGCCCATTCCTGTCCATTTCAATTAACTGATTCATAAGTCCTGATGTCATAATGAGTACCCTATTTTTTTTTTTTTTTTTATGTCTAGAGCTTTGTAGTATAGTCTGAAGCCAGGGAGTGTCATTCCTCCAGCTCCATTTTTCTTTCTCAAGATTGCTTTGTCTATTTTTGGCCTTTTGTGTCTCCATTCAAATTGTAAGTTTCTTTTTTTTTTTTTCTAGTTCTGTGACAAATTGCCATTGATAATTACGTACAGATTGCATTGAATCTGTAGATTGTTTTTGATATTACAGTCATTTTGACAATATTGATTTTCTAATCAAAGATAATGGTATATCCTTCCATCTGTTTTTGTCTTCAATTTCTTTCATTAGTGTACTACAGTTTCAGATTACAGATCTTCTGTCTCCTTAGGTTTATTCTCCAAAGAAGACACGCAGATGGGCAAGACACCCATGAAAAGATGCTCATATCACTAATTATTAGAGAGATTCAAATCAAAACTACAGCATGATATTCCTTAACATGAGTCAAAAGAACTATGCTGGCGAGTATGTGGAGAGAAGGTAACCCTCCTACACTGTTAGTTGATACAGCCACTATGGAGACAAGTATTTACACTCCTTTGAAACTAAAAACAGAGCTACCATATAACCCTGCAATCTTGTCCCAGGCATGGATCTGGTGAAAAACTTGGTCTAAGAGGAAACACACACCCTAATGTTCATTGCAGCCCTGTTTACAATAGTCATGATATGGAATCAACCTAAATGTCCATCAACAGAGAAATGGGTAAAGAAGATGTGGTACATATGTACAATGGAATATTACTCATCCACTAAAAGAATGAAATAATGTCATTTGCAAAAATATGGATGGACCTAGAGAGTGTTATACTGAGTGAAGTTAGACAGAGAAGGAGAAAAATTCTAAGACGTCCCCTATATATGGAATCTTAAAAGAAATTTTGCAAACAGACTTATCTGTGGAAAAGAAACAGACTCACAGACTTAGAGAAGGAATTTATGGTTGCCAGGGGGAATGATGGAAGAAGAGACAGGGAATTTGGGTGGACATGAACACACTGCTATTTTTTAAGTGGATGACAAATAAGGACCTACTGTATAGCACAGGGAACTCTGTGGAGTGTAATGTGGCAGATTTGATAGGAAGGGAGTTTGAGTGAGAATGGTCACATGCATATGTGTGGCTGAGTCCCTTCGCTATTTACCTGAAGTTAGCACAACAGTGTTAATCGGCTATATGCCAATACTAAATCAAAAGTTAAACAAGATACATCATGTTCAAGTTCCTGAAACTTAGAGAAAAAAAAATCTCATAAACAGCTAGATAGATATGCAATACTTATTAGGGATAAATATTATGCAATACATATTTGGAAAAAAGGATTCAAGCATTGGTGGAAATCTCATCGATGAGCATAGAGCCAGAAAGAAGTGAGAACATTTTTCCAAAGCTGGATGAAAATAATTGTCAACTCCAAATTCTTGTAAACTATCCTTTTGAATTAAAGGGAGAAAGAAAGAATTTCCCGAACAAAGCAAAACTGAGAGAATTTGTCTCCAGCAGAACTATGCTTAAGAACTTTTCAAAAGCAAAATAGAAAAAGAATTGAGATTTTAGAATGGAGTTTTAGTTTTTTTTTTTTTTTTTTAAAGAAAGGGTAAATATAATAAGAGTGTGATTTCCCTGTTGATTTAATTACAGTTGTGCAAAATTGTCATCTGATATGGTGCTCAATGTATATAGAGAGGATACTACAGACATTTATATTAAAAATATGGAGAGAACCAATAAATCTAAATGGAAGTAAGCATTCCACATTTCATCTGAGGTGGTAAAATGTCAGCAACAGTAGGGAGTGAATAACTACCTGCTGCTGCTGCTAAGTCACTTCAGTCGTATCCAACTCTGTGTGACCCCATAGATGGCAGCCCACAAGGCTCCCCTGTCCCTGGGATTTTCCAGGCCAAGAGTACTGGAGTGGGGTGCCATTGCCTTCTCTGTATAAACCACCTAAGTGTATCTTAATACCTAGAGAGACAAAGAAAACCGTGCAAAGACGTATACTCAAAAACAATGTAGATCCAAGTCAAATTATTTTATAATGTTCAAAAATCCACAAGGAAGTCAAGAAAAGAAAAACGTTGAGAAATGACGGAAACAAACACAGAACAAATAAGAAAATGGCAGACTGTCCTTAATAGTTAATAAGTCACTCTAAATATAAATGGTCTTAAACACATCAATTAAAAACCTGAAAATGCCAGGGTAGACACCTAAACAAGACTCGACTGTATGTTGTATATAAAAAAAAAAAAGTCGCTTCAAACATGAAAACATGTTCAAGTGGAGATTGCAAAAATTACACACCAGGCAAAAGTTAACTAGAAAAATTAGAAGTGGCCAATGTACATGGAACAACAGATTGGTTCCAAATAGGAAAAGGAGTACATCAAGGTTGGATATTGTCACCCTGCTTATTTAACTTATATGCAGAGCACGTCATGAGAAATGCTGGGCTGGAAGAAGCACAAGCTGGAATCAAGATTGCCTGGAGAAATATCAATCACCTCAGATATGCAGATGACACCTCCCTTGTGGCAGAAAGTGAAGAGGAACTAAAAAGCCCCTAGATGAAAGTGAAAGAGGAGAGTGAAAAAGTTGGCTTAAAGCTCAACATTCAGAAAACTAAGATCATGGCATCTGGTCGCATCACTTCATGGCAAATAGATGGGGAAACAGTGGAAACAGTGTCAGACTTTATTTTTTTGGGCTCCAAAATAACTGCAGTTGGTGACTGCAGCCGTGAAATTAAAAGACGTTTGCTCCTTGGAAGGAAAGTTGTGACCAACCTAGATAGTATATTGAAAAGCAGAGACATTACTTTGCCAACAAAGGTCCATCTAGTCAAGGCTATGGTTTTTCCAGTGGTCATGTATGGATGTGAGAGTGGGACTGTGAAGAAGGCTGAGTGCTGAAGAATTGATGCTTTGGAAGTGCATTGTTGGAGAAGACTCCTGAGAGTCCCTTGGACTGCAACGAATTCCAACCAGTCCATCCTAAAGGAGATCAGTCCTGGGTGTTCATTGGAAGGACTGATGCTGAAGCTGAAATTCCAATATTTTGGCCACCTCATGTGAAGGGTTGACTCATTGGAAAAGGCCCTGATGCTGGGAGGGGTTGGGGGCAGGAGAAGGGAACGACAGAGGATGAGATGGCTGGATGGCATCACTGACTCGATGGACATGAGTTTGAGTGAACTCTGGGAGTTGGTGATGGACAGGGAGGCCTGGCGTGCTGTGATTCATGGGATCACAGAGTTGGACACGACTGAGTGACTGAACTGAACTGAACTGAATGTACTTCTTGGTTTGGATTCCCATCCTATATGATCTCTAAACACTGAAGTGTCCCAGTACCAAGTTCAGACTCTTTATTTTTATGTGTACACTCATTTTCTGAATGAGTTCAGCTAGTTATTCCTCAGTCATCAAGTCGTGTCTAACACTTTGTGACCACACAGACTGCTCATGCCAGGTTTCCAGGTCCCTGACATCTCCCAGAGTTCCCTAAGTTCATGTCCATTGAATCGGTGATGTCACCCAAACATCTCATCTTCTGTCACCCTCTTCTCTGTCTGCCTTCAACCTTCAGATGAATCAGCTATTCACATCAAGCTTAGCTTGAGGATCTTGAACATAACCTTACTAGCATGGGAGATGACTGCAATTGTCTGGTGATTTGCACATTTTTTAGTACTGCACTTCTTGGGAATTGGTGAGGTTTGACCTTTTCCACTCCTGTGACTACTGCTGGGTTTCCAAATTTGCTGACGTAATGAGTGTAGCACTTTTGTAGCATCATCCTGTAGGATTTTAAATAGCTCTGCTGGAACTCAGCTAGTAATCTACCTTTAAATATCATCCATAGGTACAGCTGCCCACATCTATGTCAGATTTTGTGATCAGGCCCCAGCTGCTTATTCCATGTCTCAAAGCGGAATTTATTGGGCTGTTACATGTAACTATGGTATATTTTACACACTTACCTTCAGAAAACAACTGACTATCTCAATGTTTTAAGACAGGAAATGTCCCATGATTCCAACTGCTCAAATCTGGTCAACACTGTCATACAATAAACATGTTAGATTACATATTCAGACCACAAAAGAACTGGATTTTCAGCACCATTTTTTTGCAACTAAAAATTATTCCAGAAAGGCTACTTCATCCTAATTTTGATTCAATATATTTTGTTCTTATTATATTATCTAAATTGTGTGGACAGGGTGAGTAAGATACTCTACCTTTGCACTGAGATGGTTTTGTCCAAGTTCCATTTAAACATACGACATCTATCTCCCCCAAAAGTCATAATTCCCAGTGCATTCCAAACGTGCTCTCTCACCACTTTGATATATAGACTTCTGATTTTGTATAACAGCATTTTCCACTTGAGGTGGATTCACACAGGAAATATCTGAATAGAAAGGTAAAAAAAGTATCTCTAGTATAATGATTATCATGAACAGCAAGGAGGAAATAGAATGTCAAATATATTCCATGGTCCTTTCAATTCAACAGTTAATCTGTCATGAAAGACATAATCTGTCATCAGTTTATATATGTATAAATATATAAACTGCAGCTGGAGTGCCAGGGGTCTTGAGGGGGTTTGGCGAACCCTCCAGCTGGAACCTTCTGGAACTCTCTCTTGAGGCAATCGTCTCGAACATGTGGAATAGTGGGTTTGAAAGCTATAGCACCTGCTCTTTTGGGGGATCCGGTGGCTACACACAGTCCCCTGGGGGCTTTGGATCTCCAACAGCTTCCCAGGCCAAAAAGAAATCCAGACCTCGAGCTCAGCACATTGTACCCTGTACCATATCTCAGCTGCTTTCTGCTGCTCTGGTTGATGAAGTATTCAGAATTGGAAATGTTGAGATTTCACAGGTCAGTATTGTGGGGATTATCAGAAATGCAGAGAAGGGTGCAACCAACATTGTTTACAAGATAGATGACATGACAGCTGCACCCACTGATATTCGCCAGTGGGTTGACACAGATGATGCCAGCGGTGAAAACACTGTGGTCCCTCCAGAAACATATGTGAAAGTCATCTGAGATCTTTCCAGAACAAGAAAAGCCTGGCAGCCTTTAAGATCATGCCCCTGGAGGATATGAATGAGTTCACCACACATATTCTGGAAGTAGTCAATGCACACATGATGCTGAGCAAGTCGAACAGTCAGCCTTCAGCAGGGAGAGCACCTATCAGCAATCCAGGAATGGGTGAAGCTGGGAACTTCAGTGGGAATAACTTCATACCAGCAAATGGCCTCATGTACCAGGTGCTGAATTTGATCAAGTCTTGCCCAAGAACTGAAGGGTTGAACTTTCAGGATCTCAAGAACTGACTCCAGCACATGTCCGTAGCCTCAATCAAGCTAGTTGTGGATTTTCTAAGGAACGAGGAACACATCTATTCCACCGTGGATGATGATCATTTTAAATCCACAGACGTAGAATAACTGGATCTAATTGGGTCCACAAGATATTTTCCAGTTGGACCTTTTTTTGCAGCCTCTTGTCTCCAGCTGTGCATATAATTGGCGAGTTAACTTCTAGGAAGTAAACTTAGTCTATAAAAGATCTCAACTGACATCCTTTTGAAACTTACTACCACTCTTCTGTGTTTTTGATGGACTTCCCTGGTAGCTCAGACAGTGAAGCGTCTGCCTACAATGCGGAGGACCCGGGCTGGATCCCTGGGTCAGGAAGATCCCCTGGAGGAGGAAACGGCAACCCACTCCAGTATTCATGCCTGGAAAACCCCATGGACCGAGGAGCCTGGTGTGCTACAATCCATGGGGTTGCAAAGAGTCAGACACGACTGACAGACTTCTGTGTGTGTGTTTGTGTGTGTGTGTATGTAAGGGAAAGGAAATAAAGCAATATTTTTCAGCATGAATTAAACTTCTGTATCTTAAATATCTCCCCTATACTACACTAGAAAAGTGATACTCAATTTTTAGGTCACTGAAGAAAAAGAGTTTTCCTGGAAATCTTTTTGAGGTTAGTAAAATAAAAATTATAAAGTATATAAATTCAAAATGAATTTTAAACCATAAGCAAAACATAATAAAAATATCATTTGACATCAAGATTTGGTTTATATATATCCTGTTTATGAGATATAACTTTAGGGCCTTTCAGAAAATAAACACAGTAGGTTCTTCTTTAGAGCCTTAATCAATAATTAACACACTTTGAAGAATACTATAGTTGCAAGGAAAAGATGATTAAATATTTGAACAGAAGATCTGGAAAAATAATAGAAAAATAAAGTGTAAATTTACAAAACTATACTTTAATGATATTTTGGGGCAAATGCTAAGGACATCACCATCAATGATGAGCATTCCTCAGTGTGATTCAGGGGATGCAGAGGCTGTAACTACAAGAGGCTGTAGCCATGGGTCCTAAACTGAAATATACACAGAATTCCTTGGGAATCATCAAGACATTGTCAGAGTTGCAGCCCCAGAGGTTTTGATTCAACAAGTCTGAGTAAGCCTGTGAATCTGCTTCCATATCTAACAGTTTACAGAATGTGCTGAGAATGCTCTGCCAGGACTGTGCTTTGAGAACTATTGGGCTGCAAAACCAAACACTGGGAACACAAGTCCATTCCTTTTTATGTTCAGGCACAAACTGCTTTTGACCTGGCCTAACAGTAATCTATGTCCATTTAATGATAGTGGAGGCAATTTTCTACATTATATTATTTCAGATACTTATATAAATTTAAAAATTTACCAAAGTACCTCTGCATACTGGCCTTCCTATCCATTTGGTCTTAATACACTGTATAGTATTAGATCCATCCAACTGATAATATGATAGACACTTAAAAGCCACTTGTTCTCCTGACCCATAGAAATCCTTCTCCTGATCTATGAGTACAGCATCCTCAAAGATGGGAAAGTTAACACAATTTGTGCCTGAAAGAGAAAAGATTATGCATTTGTTCAGTACATCTTTAAAGATGCATAACGACCACTGATTATATTCCAGAGAATAAATAGCTACATATCAAATTCTACAGCATTTCTCTTATACCTTGAGACAAATGTCAGAAATATTGATTTAGTCACATTGACTGTCTCTCTATTATCAAAAATACAACATGGGAATGGTGACATTCTAAGAGGTAGAGCTGCATACTTCTCAAATTTAAGTTATCTTCTCCCATGACAGCCCACCTAAATTATGAATGTTTCTATTTTTGCTTTTATCAAAATATGTTACCTTGCATTATGTTAAGTGCCTTAGAAAATTGCATATTACAAAGAAATGATTGGCAAATTAACAGCAAATTAAGTAGTGTTAAGAGCAGAGTTCAACCATGGTACAGGAACAGAGACCAGAAATCTGAGATGTATATCAGAGGATGTTCAAACTCAAACTGCACCCAAGATGATGTGAAACAGATAGTTTAGTGTTATCAAATCACCAACCTCCATTGGATCACAGAAAAGGCAAGGAAATTCCAGAAAAACATCTACTTCTTCTTCATTGACTACGCTAAAGCCCTTGATTGTGTGGATCACAACAAACTGTGGAAAATTCTTGAAGAGATGGGAATACCAGACCACCTTGCCTTCCTCCTGAGAAAACTATGCAGGTGAAGAAGTAACAGTTAGATCTGTACATGGACAATTGACTGGCTGAAAATTGGGAAAAGAGTATTTCAAGGGTGTATATTGTCATCCTGCCTATTTAACTTATATGCAGAGTACATCATGCAAAATGCCTGGTGGAATGAAGCATCAAGATTGCCAGGAGAAATACCAATAACCTCAGCTATGCCTCAGATGACACCACCTTAATGGCAGAAAGTAAAGAAGAACTAAAGGGCCTCTTGGTGAAGGTGGAATAAGAGACTGAAAAAGCTGACTTAAAACTCAACATTCAAAAAATGGAGATCATGTCATCTAGTCCCAACACTTTATGGAAAATAATGCAGAAAAAATGGAAACAGTGACAGAATTTGTTTTCTTGGGCTCTAAAATCACTGTGAATGGTCACTGCAGCCATGAAACTAAAAGACACTTGCTCCTTGGAAGAGAAGCTATGACAAACCTCGACAGCATATTAAAAAGGAGAGACATCACTTTACCTACAAAGGTCCACCTAGCCAAAGCTATGACTTCCAGTAGTCATGTATGATTTGAAAGTTGGACAATAAAGAAGAGTCAGGCTGAGTGCCAAATAATTGATACTTTTGAACTATGGTACTGGAGAAGACTATTGAGAGTACCTTGGACTGCAAGATCAAAGCAGTCAATCCTAAAAGAAATTGACCCTGAATATTCATTCGAAGGACTGATACTGAAGCTGAAGCTCCAATACTTTGTTTACCTGATACAAAGAGCTGGCTTATTGGAAAAGACCCTGATGCTGGGAAAGATTGAGGGAAGGAGGAGAAGGGGACAGCAAACAATGAGATGGTTGAACGTCATCACCAATTCAATGGACATTAGTTTAAGCAAACACCAGGAGACAGTGAAGGACAGGGATGCCTGGCTTGCTACAGTCCATAGGGTCACAAAGAGTCATAAATGACTGAATGATGGAACTACAACAGCAAATCAAACTTTTATTATTTCTAGGGTTATTAATTCTCTACCAGAATTCAGAACTTTTCATAGATATCTTGTTATATTCTAGAATTACTGCTTAATTTCATATTTGGGCCATTTATGCTTTGAATTAAAAGATATTTGTCAGCTTTAGAATAAAAGGAAAAACATTATACTTATGCAATCTTGTGGACGAGATCATTCCCCTCCTAAACATCTTATAGGTGCAGGTCCATCAGTTCCAAACCCTTCATCACAGTTGTAAGTAACTTCTTCTCCATATTGGTAACTTTCTTGTGAGATACAACACCATTCTGAATATAAGGTGGAAGTCCACAAGGAAGTCCTGGGAAGAAATGAAAGAATGATTTCATGTTTTGCTAACTTTGAAATTTAGTTTGATGTACTGGTCAACATACTTGGTAGTTTTACTTGAAAATAATAAATCATTATACAGGAACTTCTATGACATGGGAGGAAAGTGCACAAATTTTTCTTAAAATTACCATTCTGGTGTGTGTCCACTTGAGCAAGAACTTGAAACTGAAATTACCAATATGTGAAAGAAACCATCAGTGCTTCTCTAACCAATCATGAGTAATAAAAGAAAAACACATTGAGACTCCACACATAATCTTAGGAAAAGTACTATATATTGCAAGAAATTAAAAGAGACATTTTAAGGAAGACATATGACATTTTTTGGAAACTTAAATAGATAGAAATATAAAAAGGTTTACTAATATAAATAGTTGTTTAATTTTATTGCACATCCAGTGTTAATACAAAATAATTGCCAGGTTGAAAAGTGATTCTCTATAGAACTAATGAAATTATTAATAACAAAAATGATTAATTTTATATGTCAACTTTGATTTAATGTATAAATATATAGCTCTATACAGTCAGCAAAAACAGGACCAGGAGCTGACTGTGGCTCAGACCATGAACTCCTTATTGCCAAATTCAGACTTAAATTAAAGAAAGTAGGGAAAACCACTAGACCATTCAGGTATGACCTAAATCAAATACCTTATGATTATACAGTGGAAGTGAGAAATGGATTTAAGGGCCTAGATCTGATAGATAGAGTGCCTGATGAGCTATGGAATGAGTTTCGTGACATTATACAGGAGACAGGGATCAAGAACATCCCCATGGAAAAGAAATGCAAAAAAGCAAAATGGCTGTCTGGAAAGGCCTTATAAATAGCTGTGAAAAGAAGAGAAGCGAAAAGCAAAGGAAAGATATAAACATCTGAATGCAGAGTTCCAAAGAATAGCAAGAAGAGATAAGAAAGCCTTCTTCAGCGATCAATGCAAAGAAAAAGAGGAAAACAACAGAAGGGGAAAGACTAGAGATCGCTTCAAGAAAATTTCATGCAAAGATGGGCTCAATAAAGGACAGAAATGGTATGGACCTAACAGAAGCAGACAATATTAAGAAGAGATGGCAAGAATACACAGAAGAACTGTACAAAAAAAATCTTCATGAGCCAGATAATCACGATGGTGTGATCACTGACCTAGAGCCAGACATCCTGGAATGTGACGTCAAGTGGGCCTTAGAAAGCATCACTATGAACAAAGCTAGTGGAGGTGGTAGAATTCCAGTTGAGCTATTCCAAATCCTGAAAGATGATTCTGTGAAAATGCTGCACTCAATATGCCAGCAAATTTGGAAAACTCAGCAGTGGCCACAGGACTGGAAAAGGTCAGTTTTCATTCCAATCCCAAAGAAAGGCAATGCCAAAGAATGCTCAAACTACCGCACAATTGCACTCATCTCACACACTAGTAAAGTAATGCTCAAAATTCTCCAAGCCAGGCTTCAGCAATATGTGAACCGTGAACTTCCTGATGTTCAAGCTGGTTTTAGAAAAGGCAGAGGAACCAGAGATCAAATTGCCAACATCCACTGGATCATGGAAAAAGCAAGAGAGTTCCAGAAAAACATCTATTTCTGCTTTATTGACTATGCCAAAGTCTTTGACTGTGTGGATCACAATAAACTGTGGAAAATTCTGAAAGAGATGGGAATACCAGACCACCTGATCTGCCTCTTGAGAAATCTGTATGCAGGTCAGGAAGCAACAGTTAGAACTGGACGTGGAACAATAGACTGGTTCCAAATAGGATAAGGAGTACGTCAAGCTGTATATTGTCACCCTGCTTATTTAACTTATATGCAGAGTACATCATGAGAAATGCTGAACTGGAAGAAACACAAGCTGGAATCAAGATTGCCGGGAGAAATATCAATAACCTCATATATGCAGATGACACCACCCTCATGGCAGAAAGTGAAGAGGAAATCAAAAGCCTCTTGATGAAAGTGAAAGTGCAGAGTGAAAAAGTTGGCTTAAAGCTCAACATTCAGAAAACGAAGATCATGGAATCCAGTCCCATCACTTCATGACAAATAGATGGGGAAACAGTGGAAACAGGGTCAGACTTTATTTTTTTGGGCTCCAAAGTCACTGCAGATGGTGACTGCAGCCATGAAATTAAAAGACGCTTACTCCGGGGAGGAGCCAAGATGGCGGAGGAGTAGGACGGGGAGAACAGTTTCTCCCCCACAAATTCATCAAAAGAGCATTTAAACGTCGAGTAAATTCCACAAAACAACTTCTGAATGCCGGCAGAGGACATCAGGCACCCAGAAAAGCAATCCAACTCTTCGAAAGGAGGTAGGAAAAAATATAAAAGACAAAAAAAGAGACAAAAGAGGGAGGGACGGAGTTCCGTCCCGGGAAGGGAGTCTTAAAAAGAGAGAAGTTTCCAAACACCAGGAAACCTTGTCACTGCCAAATCTGTGCCGAGCTTTGGAAGCACAGAGGGCAACATAACAGGAAGAAAAAAATAAATAAACAATTAAAACTCGAAGATTGCGAGTCCTAGGGTAACTCCCTCAGCGGAGAAGCAGCGCAGACGCCTGCACGCGCCATTAGCAAGCGGGGGCTGGGTAGGGAGGCGCAGCGCGGGCTGCACCGCTTAGAGTAAGAATCTGGCCTGAATACCCTGAGCACTATCTGAGCGAAATAATTTGGGCTAGCAAACCAGACTGTGGGATATCTACCACGTGAAAAGCCAGCCCTAACCTAAGACCGCCAGGCCCGCGCACGGAACAAAGAATTGAACAGAGATAGCCGGCTGCAGACCTTCCCCCTCCGGTGACAGGCAGCCAGAGCCAGAAGGGGGCAATCGCAGCCCCAGAGAGACATTATCTATAAAACTGTAAGCAGGCTTCTTTGCTAACTAAACTTTTTGGGGGTCTGGACAGTTAACATCTGCCTGAGAAGGTGCGCCGGTTTTACACTTTTACACCCAGATAACCGAGTGGCGGGGAGGCGATAAGTCGCAGCATTGGCGCTCGCCAAACACCTCATCACTTGAGCTGCTCGGACCTGGGAAGAGCACAAAACTCAGGCCCAACTGAGTCTGCGCCTCTAAGGACTGCCCGAGTGCCTGAACCTGAGCGGCTTGGACCTGGGAGGTACATGCAACCCAGGGCCAGCCTCGGATTGTTCCCAGCAGAACAACCTAGAGCCCGAGCAGTGTGGGCAGGGAGGCTACACGCGCCGTGAGCGGGGGCAGACCCAGTGTGGCTGAGGCACTGCGAGCGCACGCCAGTGTTATTTGTTTGCAGCATCCCTCCCTCCCTCCCCACAGCGCGACTGAACAAAGAGAAGAAATACAGCTCCACCCATCAGAACACCGACACAAGCTTCCCTAACCAGGAAACCTTGACAAGCCACCTGTACAAACCCACACACAGCGAGGAAAAGCCACAATAAAGAGAACTCCACAAACTGCCAGAATACAGAAAGGACACCCCAAACTCAGCAATTTAAACAAGATGAAGAGACAGAGGAATAGCCAGCAGATAAAGGATCAGGATAAATGCCCAACAAACCAAACAAAAGAGGAAGAGATAGGGAATCTACCTGATAAAGAATTCCGAATAATGATAGTGAAATTGATCCAAAATCTTGAAATTAAAATGGAATCACAGATAAATAGCTTGGAGACAAGGATTGAGAAGATGCAAGAAAGGTTTAACAAGGACCTAGAAGAAATAAAAAAGAGTCAATATATAATGAATAATGCAATAAATGAAATTAAAAACACTCTGGAGGCAACAAATAGTAGAATAACAGAGGCAGAAGATAGGATTAGCGAATTAGAAGATAGAATGGTAGAAATAAATGAATCAGAGAGAATAAAAGAAAAACGAATTAAAAGAAATGAGGACAATCTCAGAGACCTCCAGGACAATATTAAATGCAACAACATTCGAATCATAGGGGTTCCAGAAGAAGAAGACAAAAAGAAAGACCATGAGAAAATACTTGAGGAGATAATAGTTGAAAACTTCCCTAAACTGGGGAAGGAAATAATCACCCAAGTCCAAGAAACCCAGAGAATCCCAAACAGGATAAACCCAAGGTGAAACACCCCAAGACACATATTAATCAAATTAACAAAGATCAAACACAAAGAACAAATATTAAAAGCAGCAAGGGAAAAACAACAAATAACACACAAGGGAATTCCCATAAGGATAACAGCTGATCTTTCAATAGAAACTCTTCAAGCCAGGAGGGAATGGCAAGACATACTTAAAATGATGAAAGAAAATAACCTACAGCCCAGATTATTGTACCCAGCAAGAATTTCATTCAAGTATGAAGGAGAAATCAAAAGCTTCTCAGACAAGCAAAAGCTGAGAGAATTCTGCATCACCAAACCAACTCTCCAACAAATACTAAAGGATATTCTCTAGACAGGAAACACAAAAATGGTGTATAAATTCGAACCCCAAACAATAAAGTAAATGGCAACGGGATCATACTTATCAGTAATTACCTTAAACGTAAATGGGTTGAATGCCCCAACCAAAAGACAAAGACTGGCTGAATGGATACAAAAACAAGACCCCTACATATGTTGTCTACAGGAGACCCACCTCAAAACAGGGGACACATACAGACTGAAAGTGAAGGGCTGGAAAAAGATTTTCCATGCAAATAGGGACCAAAAGAAAGCAGGAGTAGCAATACTCATATCAGATGAAATAGACTTTAAAACAAAGGCTGTGAAAAGAGACAAAGAAGGTCACTACATAATGATCAAAGGATCAATCCAAGAAGAAGATATAACAATTATAAATATATATGCAGCCAACACGGGAGCGCCACAGTATGTAAGACAAATGCTAACAAGTATGAAAGGAGAAATTAACAATAACACAATAATAGTGGGAGACTTTAATACCCCACTCACACCTATGGATAGATCAACAAAACAGAAAATTAACAAGGAAACACAAACTTTAAATGATACAATAGACCAGTTAGACCTAATTGATATCTATAGGACATTTCATCCCAAAACAATGAATTTCACCTTTTTCTCAAGCGCACATGGAACCTTCTCCAGGATAGATCACATCCTGGGCCATAAAGCTAGCCTTGGTAAATTCAAAAAATAGAAATCATTCCAAGCATCTTTTCTGACCACAATGCAGTAAGATTAGATCTCAATTACAGGAGAAAAACTATTAAAAATTCCAACATATGGAGGATGAACAACACCCTGCTGAATAACCAACAAATCACAGAAGAAATCAAAAAAGAAACCAAAATTTGCATAGAAACGAATGAAAATGAAAACACAACAACCCAAAACCTGTGGGACACAGTAAAAGCAGTCCTAAGGGGAAAGTTCATAGCAATACAGGCACACCTCAAGAAACAAGAAAAAAGTCAAATAAATAACCTAACTCTACACCTAAAGCAACTAGAAAAGGAAGAAATGAAGAACCCCAGGGTGAGTAGAAGGAAAGAAATCTTAAAAATTAGGGCAGAAATAAATGCAAAAGAAACAAAAGAGACCATAGCAAAAATCAACAAAGCCAAAAGCTGGTTCTTTGAAAGGATAAATAAAATTGATAAACCATTAGCCAGACTCATCAAGAAACAAAGGGAGAAAAATCAAATCAATAAAATTAGAAACGAAAATGGAGAGATCACAACAGACAACACAGAAATACAAAGGATCATAAGAGACTATTATCAACAATTATATGCCAATAAAATGGACAACGAGGAAGAAATGGACAAATTCTTAGAAAAGTACAACTTTCCAAAACTCGACCAGGAAGAAATAGAAAACCTTAACAGACCCATCACAAGCACGGAAATTGAAACTGTAATCAAAAATCTTCCAGCAAACAAAAGCCCAGGTCCAGACGGCTTCACAGCTGAATTCTACCAAAAATTTAGAGAAGAGCTAACACCTATCCTGCTCAAACTCTTCCAGAAAATTGCAGAGGAAGGTAAACTTCCAAACTCATTCTATGAGGCCACCATCACCCTAATACCAAAACCTGACAAAGATCCCACAAAAAAAGAAAACTACAGGCCAATATCACTGATGAATATAGATGCAAAAATCCTAAACAAAATTCTAGCAATCAGAATCCAACAACACATTAAAAAGATCATACACCATGACCAAGTGGGCTTTATCCCAGGGATGCAAGGATTCTTCAATATCCACAAATCAATCAATGTAATACAGCACATTAACAAATTGAAAAATAAAAACCATATGATTATCTCAATAGATGCAGAGAAAGCCTTTGACAAAATTCAACACCCATTTATGATAAAAACTCTCCAGAAAGCAGGAATAGAAGGAACATACCTCAACATAATAAAAGCTATATATGACAAACCCACAGCAAACATTATCCTCAATGGTGAAAAATTGAAAGCATTTCCTCTAAAGTCAGGAAGAAGACAAGGGTGCCCACTTTCACCATTACTATTCAACATAGTTTTGGAAGTTTTGGCCACAGCAATCAGAGCAGAAAAAGAAATAAAAGGAATCCAAATTGGAAAAGAAGAAGTAAAACTCTCACTATTTGCAGATGACATGATCCTCTACCTAGAAAACCCTAAAGACTCCACCAGAAAATTACTAGAACTAATCAATGATTATAGTAAATTTGCAGGATATAAAATCAACACACAGAAATCCCTTGCATTCCTATACACTAATAATGAGAAAACAGAAAGAGAAATTAAGGAAACAATTCCATTCACCATTGCCACGAAAAGAATAAAATACTTAGGAATATATCTACCTAAAGAAACTAAAGACCTATATATAGAAAACTATAAAACACTGGTGAAAGAAATCAAAGAGGACACTAATAGATGGAGAAATATACCATGTTCATGGATTGGAAGAATCAATATAGTGAAAATGAGTATACTACCCAAAGCAATTTATCGATTCAATGCAATCTCTATCAAGCTACCAACAGTATTCTTCACAGAGCTAGAACAAATAATTTCACAATTTGTATGGAAATACAAAAAACCTCGAATAGCCAAAGCGATCTTGAGAAAGAAAAATGGAACTGGAGGAATCAACCTACCTGACTTCAGGCTCTACTACAAAGCCACAGTTATCAAGACAGTATGGTACTGCCACAAAGACAGAAATATAGATCAATGGAACAAAATAGAAAGCCCAGAGATAAATCCACGCACATATGGACACCTTATCTTTGACAAAGGAGGCAAGAATATACAATGGATTAAAGACAATCTCTTTAACAAGTGGTGCTGGGAAATCTGGTTAACCACTTGTGAAAGAATGAAACTAGAACACTTTCTAACACCATATACAAAAATAAACTCAAAATGGATTAAAGATCTCAACGTAAGACCAGAAACTATAAAACTCCTAGAGGAGAACATAGGCAAAACACTCTCTGACATACATCACAGCAGGATCCTCTATGACCCACCTCCCAGAATATTGGAAATAAAAGCAAAAATAAACAAATGGGACCTAATTAAACTTAAAAGCTTCTGCACATCAAAGGAAACTATTAGCAAGGTGAAAAGACAGCCTTCAGAATGGGAGAAAATAATAGCAAATGAAGCAACTGACAAACAACTAATCTCAAAAATATACAAGCAACTCCTACAGCTCAACTCCAGAAAAATAAATGACCCAATCAAAAAATGGGCCAAAGAACTAAATAGACATTTCTCCAAAGAAGACATACAGATGGCTAACAAACACATGAAAAGATGCTCAACATCACTCATTATCAAAGAAATGCAAATCAAAACCACTATGAGGTTCCATTTCACGCCAGTCAGAATGGCTGTGATCCAAAAGTCTACAAGCAATAAATGCTGGAGAGGGTGTGGAGAAAAGGGAACCCTCTTACACTGTTGGTGGGAATGCAAACTAGTACAGCCACTATGGAGAACAGTGTGGAGATTCCTTAAAAAACTGGAAATAGAACTGCCTTATGATCCAGCAATCCCACTGCTGGGCATACACACTGAGGAAACCAGAAGGGAAAGAGACACGTGTACCCCAATGTTCATCGCAGCACTGTTTATAATAGCCAGGACATGGAAGCAACCTAGATGTCCATCAGCAGATGAATGGATAAGAAAGCAGTGGTACATATACACAATGGAGTATTACTCAGCCATTAAAAAGAATACATTTGAATCAGTTCTAATGAGGTGGATGAAACTGGAGCCTATTATACAGAGTGAAGTAAGCCAGAAGGAAAAACACCAATACAGTATACTAACGCATATATATGGAATTTAGAAAGATGGTAACGATAACCCTGTATACGAGACAGCAAAAGAGACACTGATGTATAGAAGAGGCTTATGGGCTCTGTGGGAGAGGGAGAGGGTGGGAAGATTTGGGAGAATGGCATTGAAACATGTGAAATGTCATGTATGAAACGAGATGCCAGTCCAGGTTCAATGCACGATGCTGGATGCTTGGGGCTGGTGCACTGGGACGACCCAGAGGGATGGTATGGGGAGGGAGGAGGGAGGAGGGTTCAGGATGGGGAACACATGAGAAATAAAGGAATAAAAAATTTAAAAAAGAAAAAAAAAAAAAAGACGCTTACTCCTTGGAAGGAAAGTTATGACCAACCTAGGTAGCATATTCAAAAGCAGAGATATTACTTTGCCAACACAGGTTCGTCTAGTCAAGGCTATGGTTTTTCCTGTGGTCATGTATGGATGTGAGAGTTGGACTGTGAAGAAGGCTGAGCACTGAAGAATTGATGCTTTTGAACTGTGGTGTTGGAGAAGACTCTTGAGAGTCCCTTGGACTGCAAGGAATTCCAACCAGTCCATTCTAAAGGAGATCAGCCCTGGGATTTCTTTGGAGGGAATGATGCTAAAGCTGAAACTCCAGTACTTTGGCCACCTCATGGGAAGAGTTGACTCCTTGGAAAAGACTCTGATGCTGGGAGGGATTGGGAGCAAGAGGAGAAGGGGACAACAGAGGATGAGATGACTGGATGGCATCACTGACTCGATGGACATGAGTCTGAGTGAACTCTGGGAGTTGGTGATGGACAGGGAGGCCTGGCGTTCTGCAGTTCATGGGGTTGCAAAGAGTTGGACACGACTGAGTGACTGATCTGATCTGATCAGATATACATTTTATTTTAATACATAAATGATGTATAAATAGATAAGTTACTTGATGTATTTAGAAATCTAAAGGATCAAGTCTCATGACTTTGATGACAATTGATTAGTTTTAATGAATGATACTGAAAATAGATTTTGGTTTGCCTAGTGTCCTCCACTACACACTGAGGTGGAGAGCTCCACTTTCCCATTTGGCATATTATCACATTATTTTCAGATATCTCGAAGCCTTCTTCACATATATAACTTAACTTCGTCCCATGTGCATACAGCCTTTGTTCGTGTATTTCTCTCCTTTCTTTTGCAGAGCTAGATGAGTTAATTGTTCCATGGTGTATTTGAGGTGGTTGAGAACCTCCAATTTTTTCTATATGAAGTACAGAGATCAAAGAGTAAAGTACAAATATAATCTTTATTTTTTATATTTAAATTTATTTATTTTAATTAGAGGCTAATTACTTTACAATATTGTATTGGTTTTGCCATACATCAACATGAATCTGCCACGAGTGTACACGTGTTCCCAATCCTGAACCCCCCTCCCACCTCCCTCCCCAAAATATAATCTTTAAATTAAAAAAATTTTTTTGAAAATCTTTTAAATATAATCAAATATTACTTTGGATTTTAAAATAAGAAAAAAAAAAAAAGAAAAGAATACTCAGAACAATTTACAGAATTTAAAAACTGACAGATATTTGAAACTTGCAAGCTATTTGTCTACATAAACATTATGCTGCTACTACTTGTTCAATATGCCCCTTCATCCTTTTTTAAATGAATTTTTTATTGAAATGTTGGATGTATAACAGTATGTTAGCTCCATATGGGCTACAAAATGATTTTACTTTTACATACATTATAAAATGACTAGCAGTATGTCTAGTAAAAATAGTTCCTAACAAATTTATTACAATATTATTGACCATATTTTGTATGCTGTATATTATATCCCCCTGGCCTCCTTATTACATAACTGGAGTTTGTACTCCAAAATCCCCGGTAACTACTTTGCCAACCCCCTCCTCCTTTCTTGCAAGAACCACTAATTTTCTGTATCTGTATGAGCCTGTTTTCCTTTTATTTTGTTTTGTTTTTAGATTCCACAAATAAGTGAAATCACATGGCATTTGTCTTTTTCTATCTGACCTATATCTCTTAGAGTAAATACATCCTAGACACATCCATGTTGTTGCAAATGGAAACGTTTCATACTTCATGGCTCGGTCATAGTTCATATCATGTGTATGTATAAAACACCTTCTTTATCTACTTATATATCAGTTGATTCTTTATGTGGCTTCCAAGTCTTGGTTATTGTGTGTAATGCTGCAGTGAACATTGGAGTGCATAATCTTTTTAGATTAGTGTTTTTGGTTCCTATGAATAAATATCCAGTAGTGGATTAACTGGATCATATGAGAGTCTTATTTTTAATTTTTAAAGGAAATTACACATTCTTTTCCATAGCAACTCTGCCAGTTTACAATCCCACCAACAGTGCACAAAGATTCCCTTTCCTCCACATCTGTGATAACACTTGATATTGTCCTTTTCATGGTAGCCATTATGACAGGTGTGAAGGGACATCACACTATGGTTGCAGTATGTTTTTCCTGGATACAGTAGTCTTGGCGGCAAGTTCTTTCCTTTCATTACTTTGTATATGTTGTGCCAATCCATTGTGACCTAAAAAATATTCTTCAGAAGCTGTTGATACTTGTTAGGGTCTCCTTGTAGGTAACTACTGCCTTTTCTCTTGAAGGAGAAGAGAGTAACAGAGGATGATATGGTTGGGTGACATCACCATTTCAATGGACATGAACTTGGGCAAACTCAAGGAGATGGTGAGAGACAGGAAAGCCTGGCATGGGGTCGCAAAGAGTTGGACACGACTTGGCAACTGAACAATTTTCTTTTACTTAATTTTTTATTTTAATTGAGGGCTAATTATTTTACAATATTGTGGTGGCTTTTGCCATACATTGACATGAATCAGCCACAGGTATACCCCCATCCCGAACCCCCCTCCCACCTCCCTCCCTATTCCACCCCTCTGGGTTGTCCCAGTGCACCAGCTTTGAGTACCCTGTTTCATGCATCGAACTTGGACTGGTGATCTATTTCACAAATGGTAATATACATGTTTCAATGCTATTCTCTCAAATCATCCCCCCTTGCATTCTCCCACAGAGTCAAAAAGTCTGTTCTTTACATCTGTGTCTCTTTTGCTGTCTTGCGTATAGGGTCATCATGACCATCTTTCTAAATTCCATATATATGCATTAATATACTGTATTGGTGTTTTTCTTTCTGACTTATATCACTCTATAATGGGCTCCAGTTTCATACACCTCATTAGAACTGATTCCAATGCAATCTTTTTAATAGCTGTTATATTCCTGTTGTGCATATGTATCAGAACTTTCTTATCCATTCGTCTGCTGATGGACATCTAGGTTGGTTCCATGTCTTAGCTATTGTAAACAGTGTTACGATGAACACTGGGGTACATGTGTCTCTTTTAATTCTGTTTTCTTCAACGGGTATGCCTAGCAGTGGGATTGCTGGGTCATATGGCAGATCTGTTTTCAGTTTTTTTTAAGGAATCTCCACATTGTTACCCATAGTGGTTGTAGTAGTTTGCATTCCCACCAACAGTGTAAGAGGGTTCCCTTTTCTCCACACCTTCTCCTGCATTAGACTTTTAGATAGCAGGCATTCTGACTGGCAGGAGATGGTACCTCACTGTGGTTTTGATTTGCATTTCTCTGACAATGAGTGATGCTGAGCATTTTTCCATGTGTTTGTTAGCCATCTGTATGTCTTCTTTGGAGAAATTTCTGCTTAGTGCTTTGGCCCATTTTTGGATTGGGTCGTTTGTTTTTCTGGTATTGAGCTGCATGAGTTGTTTATATGATTTTGAGATTAGTTCTTTGTCAGTCGCTTTGTTTGCTATTATTTTCTCCCACTCTGAAGGCAGTCTTTTCACCTTGCTTAGAGTTTTCTTCATTGTGCAAAAGCTGTTAAGTTTAATTAGGTCTCATTTGTTTATTTTTGCTTTTATATCCATTACTCTGTGAGGTGAGTCATAGAGGATCTTGCTGTGATTTATGTCAAGAGTGTTTTGCCTATGTTTTCCTTGAAGAGTTTTATAGTTTCTGATCTTACGTTTAGATTTAAATCCATTTTGAGTTTACTTTTATGTATGGTGTTGGAAGGTGTTCTAGTTTCCTTATTTTACAGATGGTTGACTACTTTTCCCAGCACCATTTGTTAAAGAGATTGTGTTTACTCCATTGTATATTTTTGCTTCCTTTGTCAAAAGATAAGGTGTCCACAGGTTTATGGATTTATCTCTGGGATTTCTATTTTGTTCCATTGATCTGTATTTCTGGCTTTGTACCAGTACAATACTACCTTGATGACTGCAGCTTTGTAGTATAGTCTGAAGTCAGGCAGGTTGATTCCTCCAGTGCCATTCTTATTTCTCAAGATTGCTTTGGCTATTAGAGGTTTTTTGTATTTACATAAAATTGTGAAATTATTTGTTCTAGTTCTGTGAAAAAATGTCATTGCACTGAATCTATAGATTGCTTTGAGTAGTATATTCATTTTCAGTATATTGATTCTTCTGATCCATCAACACAGTATGTTTCTCCATCTTTTTGTGTCATTTTTGATTTCCTTCATCAGTGTTTTATAGCTTTCCATGTATAGGTCTTTTGTTTCTTTAGGTAGATTTATTCCTAAGTATTTTATTCATTTCATCACAGTGATGAATGTGATTCTTTCCATAAATTCTGTTTTCTCATTGTTAGTGAATAGGAATACAAGGGATTTCTGTGTATTAATTTTATATCCTGCAAACTTACTATATTCATTGATTAGCTCTAGTAATTTTCTCATGGTGTCTTTAGGGTTTTCTATGTAGAGAATCATGTCATCTGCAAACCATAAGAGTTTTACTTCTTCTTTTCCAATCTGGATTCCTTTATTTCCTTTTCTTCTCTGAGTGTTGTGGATAAAACTTCCAAAACTATGTTAAATAGTAGTGATGAGCATGAGCACCCTTGTCCTGTTCCTCACTTTAGGGGAAATGATGTCAATTTTTTGCCACTGAGGATAGTGTTTGCTGTGGGTTTATCATATATGGCTCTTATTATGTTGAGGTATGTTCCTTCTATGCCTTCCTTCTGTAGTTTATTATTATTATTATTATAAATGGATGTTGAGTTTTATTAAAGGCTTTCTCTGCATCTTTTGAGATAATCATATGGGTTTTTTCCCTTCAATTTGTTAATGTAGTGTATAACATTGATTGATTTGTAAATATTGAGGAATCCTTGCATCCTTGAGATAAAGCCCACTTGGTCATGATGTGTGATCTTTTTATTATGTTGTTGGATTCTGCTTGTTAGAATTTTGTTAAGGATTTTTGCATCTATGTTCATCAGTGATATTGGCCTTTAGTGTTCTTTTTCTGTGGCATCTTTGGTTTTGGAATTAGGGTGATGTTGGCCTCATAGAATGAGTTTGGGACTTTACCTTCCTCTGATACTTTCTGGAAGGGTTTGAGTAGGTAGGTGTTGAAAAGAAAAGTGAAAGTGAAGTTGTTCAGTCGTGTCCGACTCTTTGCGACCCCATGGACTGTAGCCTACCAGGCTTCTCCGTCTGTGGGATTTTCTAGACAAGAGTATTGGAGTGGGTTGCCGTTTCCTTCTCCAAGGGATCTTCCCTACCCAGGGATTGAACGTGGGTCTACCACATTCAGGCAGATGCTTTACCCTCTGAGCCACCAGGGAAGGATAGGTGTTAGCTTGTCTCTAAATTTTTGATAAATTCACCTATGAAGCCATTTGGTTCTGGGCATTTGTTTGTTGGAAACTGATTCCAGTTTCTATTTCCATGCTTGTGATGGGCCTATTAAGATTTTCTCTTTCTCCCTGGTTCAGTTCAGGAAGGTTATACTTTTCTTGGAATTCGTCCATTTCTTCCAAGTTATCCATTTTATTGGTACATAGTTGCTGATAGTAGTCTCTTATGATCCTTTGTATTTTTGTGTTGTCTGTTGTGATTTCTCCATTTTCATTTCTAATTTTACTGATTTGATTCTTCCCCCTTTTTTTTCTTTATGAGTCTGGCTAATGGTTTGTCTATTTTATTTATCTTCTCAAAGAAGCAGCTTTTAGTTTTGTTGATTTTTGCTATAGTCTCCTTTGTTTCTCTTTCATTTATTTCTGCCCTAATTTTTATGATTTCCTTCCTTATACTAACCATGGGGTTCTTCTTTTTCTAGTTGTTATAGGTGTACATTTAGCTTATTTTATTTTTCTCTTGTTTCTTGAGATAAGCTTGTAAAGCTATGAACCTCCCTCTTAGCACTCTTTTTACTGATTCCCATATGTTTTCAGTTGTGTATTCACTTTCATTTGTTTCTATGCATATTTTGATTTCCTTTTTGATTTCTTCCATTATTTGTTGGTTATTAAGGATCGTGTTACTTAACCTCCATGTGCTTGTATTTTTAATAGTTTCTTTTTCCTACAGTTGACATCTAATCTTACCACACTGTGATCAGAAAATATCTTTGAAAGGATTTCAATTTTTTTTCTTTGTATTTCCAAGACTAGATTTGTAGCCCAGGATGTGATCTATCCTGGAGAATGGTCCTTGTGCACTTGAGAAAAAGGTGAAATGCACTGTTTGGGGGTGAAATGTCCTATAGATATCAATTAAGTCTGACTAGTCCATTGTATCATTTAAAGTTTGTGTTTCCTTGCTAATTTTCTCTTTGGTTGACATTTCCATATGTGTGAGTGGGGTATTAAAATCTCTCACTATTATTGTGTTACTGTTCATTTCTCCTTTCATACTTGTTAGAATTTGCCATATGTATTGAGCTGCTCCTATGTTGGGTGCATATATATTTATAATTGTTATATCATCTTTTTGGATTGATCCTTTGATCATTAGGTAGTGTCTTTCTTTGTCCCTTTTCATGGCCTTTATTTCAAAGTCTATTTTATCTGATATGAGTATTGGACTCCTGCTTTCTTTTGGTCTCCATTTGCATGAAATATCTTTTTCCAGCCCTTCACTTTCAGTCTGTATGTGTCCCCTGTTTTGAGGTGGGTCTCTTTTAGACAGCATATATAGGGGTCTTGTTTTTGTATCCATTCAGCCAGTCTTTGTCTTTTGGTTGGGGCATTCAACCCACTTACATTTAAGGTAATTTTTTTTTTTTAACAATTAAAATGTGTGTTTTTATTTCATATATATTACACTCAATAAACATTTCTTTTTTTTTTTCTTCACATACTTTCCATTCATACTTTATTATTTTTTTTCTTTAATAGAAAATTATTTAATTAGTATACATGTGTTCCCCATCCTGAACCCTCCTCCCTCCTCCCTCCCCACACCATCCCTCTGGGTCGTCCCAGTGCACCAGCCCCAAGCATCCAGCATCGTGCATTGAACCTGGACTGGCATCTCGTTTCATACATGACGTTTCACATGTTTCAATACCATTCTCCCAAATCTTCCCACCCTCTCCCTCTCCCACAGAGTCCATAAGACTGTTCTATACATCAGTGTCTCTTTTGCTGTCTCGTATACAGGGTTATCGTTACCATCTTTCTAAATTCCATAAATATGCGTTAGTATACTGTATTGGTGTTTTTCCTTCTGGCTTACTTCACTCTGTATAATAGGCTCCAGTTTCATCCACCTCATTAGAACTGATTCAAATGTATTCTTTTTAATGGCTGAGTAATACTCCATTGTGTATATGTACCACTGCTTTCTCATCCATTCATCTGCTGATGGACATCTAGGTTGCTTCCATGTCCTGGCTATTATAAACAGTGCTGCGATGAACATTGGGGTACACGTGTCTCTTTCCCTTCTGGTTTCCTCAGTGTGTATGCCCAGCAGTGGGATTGCTGGATCATAAGGCAGTTCTATTTCCAGTTTTTTAAGGAATCTCCACACCGTTCTCCATAGTGGCTGTACTAGTTTGCATTCCCACCAACAGTGTATGATCCCATTGTCATTTACTTTGGAACAACAACATTATTATTATTTTTTCTATTAAATGATAATGTGTCCTGGTATGGACCTCTTCAGGTTCATCTCTCTTTGGGACTGTCTGACTTCTAGACCTGAATGTCTCTTCCCTTCCCCAGGTTAGAAAAGTTTAACTATTATTTCTTTGAATAAGCCTGTCTCTCTCTATTTTATAACCCCATAATGAGAATGGCACTGATGTTGTCCCAGATGTATGTTAACCTGTCCTCATTTTTTAATCGTTTCTTCTTTTTCTTATGCTATTTGGGAAGTTTCCTCTACCCTGTCTCCCAGATCTCTGATCCATTTTTCTGAATACTCTAATCTACTATTGACTTTCTCTAGTGTATTTTTTATTTCAGCTGTTGTATCCTTCAGCACTGCTTAGTCCTCTTTATATTTTCTTATTCTTAAAATTCTGTTTTTATCCATTCTTCTCTATAGTCTACTGAACATCTTTATGGTCATTACCTTGAATGCTTTATTCGGTAGATTGCTTATCTTAACTTTGTTTAGTGATTTTCTGAGATTTTGTCTTATTCCTTCATTTGGAATGTATTTCTCTGTCTCCTGATTTTACCTAACTCTGTGTTTATTTCTAAGAGTTAGGTGTATTCCTGATCTTAGAGAAGTGGTTTTATGCAGAAGCCTATGGGGCCCAACAAAATGGTCCCCTCTGTAGGATCTGTGCAGCAGATCTAGATGATATAGGGGTGCCCTTCTGTTGTGTCAATGCCAACTACTCCGGGTGCACTGGTAGGCAAGGATCCCACCTCCTCCCCAGGTGGCTGACAGACTGTGCCTCATGTGGTGGCTGCCAGCCCACTTATAGGCAGGATGAAGTGTTGATGGAACTGGCTTCAGGGCCTAAAAGTACTTGAGCTGGTGATATCACACCCAAGAGCAGGGTGAGATTCAGTGTAGCAGCTGTGGAGCCCAGTGGAGTCTGGGATTGGTGCTGTCATGCCGGTGAGTTGTTAAGCCTCTGGTGCTAGTAAGCTATGTATATGTGTGTTAGGGAGAACTCTAAAGTGATACTTGTCTCTCATGATGGCTGGCACCAGTATCTATGATCCCAATTGTCTCCTATCTCTCTAGAAGTTTCCCAAAGATAAGCAAATTAGTCTAACCCAAGCTTCTTTCCCATTGATACCTCTTCACTGGGACACACAGCATGTGAGATTTTGTATGCCTTTAAAGATCAGAAGCTCTATTTCCTAAAGCCCTCTGGCTTTCTTGTGCACAAGTTACTCTGGACTTCTAAGTCAGAATTTCTGGGGGCTTATTTTTCAGGACCATGACTCCTAGGTTGGGCAGCCCAGTTGTCCTTTTTGATCATTAGGAATAAAATTTGCATAAACATAAAATTTACCTGTTATTTGCACAGTAGCCCAAGGAGTTTGCGTTTCACAACAGAAGTGAAAGAGTGTTCATCAGTTCATAAACTGAAACTGTGATTTATTGTTTTAAGATAAATTGGAAAAAAAAAAAAAGATAAATTGGAAGAGACAGAGAGGACTTCATCTTACTGATCCATACAAAGATTGTGTGCATGCTCAGTCACTTAGTCATGTCCAACTCTTTGTGACCCAGTAAACTCTAGCCCACCAGGTTCCTCTCTCCATGAAATTTCCCAGGCAAGAACACTGGAGTGGGTTGCCACCCTCCTCCCAAGGGGATCTTCCCCATCCAGGGATCCAACCTGTGTCTTCTATATCTCTTGCATTTCAAGAGGTTTAGTTACCCTTGAGCCACTATGGAAGGATACAAAGTTTAGAGTATTAATCTTCTTTAAAGAATATTTTAAACAAACTTATGCTTGCACTACTTACCAGTGCAATGTGGGATTGACTGCCATCTCCCATCCTTGCACACAATTTCTTCTGCATCTTGAATTAAATAATTTTCTTTACATAGAATTGATATTTTTCTCCATCCTGATATTTCACTGTAGTTGTCATATCTCGAGCATTGGCTGGGCATGGTTGTATTTGTGCTTCTGAAAATATTAAAATTAGATTTCTTGATTAAAAAGCATAAGTTTAAATATTAAAGGAAATTTTTTCAATAAACAGAAAGCTCTAATGATATATCATAAATGATCAAATAATAATGATACTCTGTAATTATACTGTTAAGCTTGTTTAGCACTTCAGTATATCACATTTGGTTCATAGTCTTGTGGTCTTTCTTGTAGTTTCTTCCTTTTATTCTTCCTGTGCTCAATCTTGCATGATTTATCTAAAATGGATTTTATTTTTTTCTAACCTTTAGGATGCCCTAATTGAATTGCTCACTCAGTTATAGGTACTGAGGTAAAGCTGTTATCAGGGTCTTCTTCTTTTTTTTTTTTTTTTTAGCAGATATTCATGATCAGATTTATTGGAATTGGATTGAAGCCCACACAAATTTTTGTACCATGGGAGTTGATTAGCCAGACGATAAACTACATTTAGTTATGCTATGCTATGCGAAGTCAAAAAGTCGTGTCCGACTCTGTGTGACCCCATAGACGGTAGCCTACCAGGCTCCCCCATCCCTGGGATTCTCCAGGCAAGAACACTGGAGTGGGTTGCCATTTCCTTCTCCAGTGCATGAAAGTGAAAAGTCAAAGTGAAGTCGCTTAGTCATGTCCGACTCTTAGTGACCCCATGGACTGCAGCCTCCCAGGCTCCTCCATCCATGGGATTTTCCAGGCAAGAGTACTGGAGTGGGGTGCCATTGCCTTCTCCGACATTTGGTTAATAACCTATTAATTTGATGCTGATTCTTGAACAAGGTAAGAGTTAGATAGGTTCACTGGGATATAGAGTGTATTGTTTACAGGTCAGTACTCTCCTGGAGGTACAATTCACTAGCTTGCCTGCACTGTTAAAAAGATATATACACTAATGAATGCACCTTTAACAGATTAGAAAACCTGGATTTTTGTATGTGACCAGAGGGTATAGAAGATCCCTCTGTAAACTGTGTCTGAGTCCATCAAATAGGGATACCTCAAATATCCAATTCATAATCTGAAGACAAAGCCTGTTCTGCTCAACTGAGGGAAGACTGCGTGAATACACCTGGAAGAATTTGGAGCCTTTTATGACTCCTTGGTTTTGTTTTATCCTGTCATACTTCATTTCTATTTCATTAGAAACACTATGCAAGTATAAGCTGGAAACACATAAATCCTTTCAGGGAGCCAACATTTTGTATTAAATTCAGGGAAATATTTGACTGAATACACTTTATTCATCATTAGTAATATCAGATTTTCTATTCTGATCTAAGTCAATAGGAGTATTTTGTGTGCTGTTTTGTGCTTAGTCACTCAGTCATGTCAGACTCTCTGTGGTCCCATGGAGTATAATCTGCCAGGCTCCTCTGTCAATGGGGATTCTGGACTCTCCAGGCAAGAATGCTGGAGTGGGTTGCCTTGCCCTCCTGCAGTGGACCTTCCCAACACAGGAATCAAACCGAGGTCTCCTGCAACTCAGGTGGACTCTTTACCATCAGAACCACCAGGAAAGACTTGGAATAGTTTATGTTTCATCAAAAATATTTCTCTTATTTCTGTCTTAACTATTTTGACATTTTTATCAACGTATATTCAAGAATTTATTTTCTTTTGTCTGATGTTTAAATATTTTTGTTCTAATAATCTTAATTTGTTAAAAGTCTTGCAAAAGTTAGTCTATATACTACATTTCCCCATAAACTGAATATTTTGCAAATCATCTATTTATACTTTTTAGCTTATTATAAAAATTGACATTTTAATTTTAGTTTTTCTTTCCTTCTATGTTCTTTGGATGTACTGTTCTTTTCTAGATGCTAGATTGTACTACCTATTACTTAAGTCCCTTTTTTTTTGTAAAGCAAGTTTTCATCTATACATATATTTGTTTTTTACTGTTTACAATAGATTCCAAAGTATACAGTTTTCATTTTACTTACTTTAACATACTTCCTGTCAGTAAATCACGGATATATTTTTTGTTTTGTTTTAATTTTCCAGTTTTGTGATATGGGTGAATAAGTTGTTTGGCTAGCTTTTCTTTAGTTTACAATTTCTTTTGATTTATAGAGCATTATTTGAGGACACATTACATGAAATTGATTAGGAATTCTTTTATCACATGAAAATAATCAGGTGTTTTAAATTAATTATCTATATTTCAATAAATTAATGTGGACTTCCAGAGAAGGCATATAATTAAAATTATGAAGACCTATTTTATAAATATTAAAAAGGTAATTCACAAGGACTAAGCCATTACAAATATATAATCTACCTAAGAATATATCGGAATACATGAAGCAAAGACCGGCAGAACTGAAAGAAGAAATAGACAAATCCACACCCCTTGTTGGCAATCCTGAGAGCCTTCCTACTCTGATGGATAGAACAAATAGAAAAAGCTATTTTAAGACATAGGTATATTTTTAGAACACTATGAACAATGTTAACCTGGTATAGAAACTAGAATATGCATACAGTTTATATAAAAAGGAAACATCACAAAAATAGACAATATACTGCACAACAAAGAAAGAATAAAATTCAAAATATTAAAAATTTACAGAGTGTGTTCTATGACAAGGGAATTAGATTAGAAATCAATAAGAATAAATTATCTATGCAATCACCAGTGATAATCATCAAATTGTGTACAGTAAATATATGCAGCTCTCTAGATAAAAATCATACCACAGTATTACTGTTATGGAGAATGAATCATTTAGAAAATCATAAATATGTGAGAATTAAACAACACATTTCTAAATAATGTTACATCAAAGAAGCCACTAGGAATATTAGAAAATATTTCACATACAGTTAATTGAAAATAAAATTGATACATATGTATAAATTTTTGAGGCATAGGTAAAGCAATGCTTAGAAGTCAAAAAATGTAGTTTTACACAGGTAAACCTGCCTCTTGAGAAACCTGTATGCAGGTCAAGAAACAACAGTTAGAACTGAACATGGAACAACAGACTGGTTCCAAATAGGAAAAGGAGTACGTCAAGCTGTATATTGTCACCCTGCTTATTTAACTTATATGCAGAGTACATCATGAGAAATGCTGAGCTGGAAGAAGCACAAGCTGGAATCAAGATTGCCAGGAGAAATATCAATCACCTCAGATATGCAGATGACACCACCCTTATGGCAGAAAGTGAAGAGGAACTAAAAAGCCTCTTGATGAAAGTGAAAGTGGAGGGTGAAAAACTTGGCTTAAAGCTCAACATTCAGAAAACGAAGATCATGGCATCCGGTCCCATCACTTCATGGGAAATAGATGGGGAAACAGTGGAAACAGTGTCAGACTTTATTTTGGGGGGCTCCAAAATCACTGCAGATGGTGACTGCAGCCATGAAATTAAAAGATGCTTACTCCTTGGAAGAAAAGTTATGACCACCCTAGATAGCATATTCAAAAGCAGAGACATTACTTTGCCAGCAAAGGTGCATTTAGTCAAGGCTATGTTTCTTCCAGTGGTCATGTATGGATGTGAGAGTTGGACTGTGAAGAAGGCTGAGCGCCGAAGAATTGATGCTTTTGAACTGTGGTGTTGGAGAAGACTCTTGAGAGTCCTTTGGACTGAAAGCAGATCCAACCAGTCCATTCTGAAGGAGATGAGCCCGGGGTGTTCTTTGGAAGGGATGATGCTAAAGCTGAAACTCCAATACTTTGGCCACCTCATGCGAAGAGTTGACTCATTGGAAAAGACTCTGATGCTGGGAGGGATTGGGGACAGGAGGAAAAGGGGACGACAGAGGATGAGATGGCTGGATGGCATCACCGACTCAGTGGACGAGAATTTGAGTGAACTCCAGGAGATGGTAATGGACAGGGAGGCCTGGCGTGCTGCAGTTCATGGGGTCGCAAAGAGTAGGACATGACTGAGCGACTGAACTGAACTGACACAGGTAAAGCAATACTTAGAAGAAAAAAAAAGGTAGTTTTACAGGTTTAGATTTTAAAAGCAGGATGGTTTTATTCAATGTTTTCACGTTCATCTTAAAAAATGAGTGAGCAAAATTAAAATGAAGCGATCAGGAAAAAGGAAAATTAAGTCCACAAGAGAGAAAAAATTGAGAAAGATTAATAGAAAAGAGAAAACAGAAAATTAAGAAAGTTAAAAATCATGAATATTAACAAGATAAAAACTAGACAAGAGAGGAAATGGAAGAAACTGTGTTAAAAATGTTAATTTGAAAATGATAATTTTGAAAAATAAAACTCTATTCACAAAATAAAGGAGGGAAACAACTCTCAATACCAAAAATGAAAGAGGTGATATTACCAAGTATACTATATGATTAATGTTAAGTGACTCTTAGGAATGGTTTTACATCAATTTCATAAGTTAGGTAAAATAGAGATATTTCTTGAAAAATGCAAGTCACACAGTGATAAGACAATGTAGTAAATGTGAATAGCATACTCCCTATTAAAGAAATTGAATTCTTCATCAGGGGAATTTTTCGAAGAAGAAAACTGCATATCAGGTCTCTCGTGTGCTCAGTCGTGTCCAACTCTCTGCAACCCTATGGACTGCAGCCTGCCAGGCTTCTCTGTCCATGGGATTCTCCAGGCAAGAATACTGGAGTGGGTAGCCATTCCCTTCTCCAGGATATCTTCCCTACTCAGGGATTGAACCTGGGTCTCCTGAATTGCAGGCAGATTTTTGACTGTCTGAGCCCCCAGGGGAGTCTATTTGTACGTCAGGAAATATTGAAGCAGAAATAAATAGAGGCATACCATATTTATGAATTCAAAATTCAATATGGTAAAGAAGTCAATTCTCCACAATTCATTTCTTATTACAAAGTCATCCCGTTCGATATACAACCCAATATTTCATCAAAATTTGTAAGTTTCTCCTGAAATTTCTATGTTCAAAACAAAAATAACTAAAGTAATTTTGAGTGAGAGGAACATACTTGGAGACTATTATCAGCCTTTCAGCCTGCTAAAAAGCTAGTTACAAAGGTAATTTGGCAGCAGTGAAGATAGTTAAGTGACTAAATAGAAAGTTCAGAAATAAATCAACACTTTCATAATTAACTGATTTTTCACTTCAATGGCTTTTCCACACATATTCTTAAAATAATTGACAATCCATCCATAAAAAATCAACTCCTACTTTATGCAATCCTCAAATGTTAACATGAGACAGATAACATACTTAAATATATTCACATAAAATTATAGTTTCTAGGAGAAACTGTAGAACATATGTATTTCACTACCTGTAAATGTTACTTGTTTCCTTAAAGATGTAGTTGTGTAGCAAGCTTTTTTAAAATTATATTTGCTATTAATTTAGAATAATTTATAAACATGAATTCCTTGAAATTTGTTGGGAATTCTTTCATCATATGAAATAATAAATTGTTGTAATTTAACTATATTTAATGAGCTAATATAGATTTCCAGACAAGATGCATGACAAAAATTAAGAAATATTTTATAATTATAAAAAAGTTAAATCACAAGGACCAAGCAATCATAAATATATAATGATTAGTATAAAACACTAGCCACTAGCTTAGCCACTCAGTCATGTCCCACTCTTTGTGATCCCATCGTCTGCAACCTGCCAGGCTCCTCTGTCCTTTGGGCTTCTCCAGGCAAGAATACTGGAGTGGGTTGCCTCCATTGGATCCTCACAACACAGGGATTGAACTCAGGTCCCCCCCACTGCAAGCAGATTGTAGACTGATCTACCAGGGAAACTCAAGAATCCTAGAGTGGGCAGCCTAACTCCTCTCTAGGGGATATTCCTGATCTCGAAATTGAACTTGGGTCTCCTGCATGGCAGGCAGATTCTTTACCAGCTCAACTACCAGGGAAGCCCATAATATACAATGTACATTATATATCGGCATGGCAGTTATTTAGAAGCTTGTTGTTTAATTCCCAAATAGTTACGCTTTTCTAAATAATTTATTCTCCATTGATATAGCTTTATTGTTGTATGATTTTTATATAGGGATTTCTATAAAAGGATGAATTATGAGGTTGAATATTAGACAGTAGATCTGGTTTTCTATTGATTTGAAGCTTCTTTCTAGATATTCTAGGCTTGTAGAAATTGGTGAAAATATTGCAGATAGGGAGTCAAAATGTCATAGTGTCGGAGAAGAGAAACACAGATATGAAAAGTGGAAAATTGAAATGAATCTATTCTATTGGAATTCATCATGTAAACATGACTCAAGATTTTTCAAGATAGTTAAACAAATAGACAAATTGATGACTATATATATATATATAAATAGATCATAGATTGATACATGCAGATACATTGATAAATACATAATAGTTCAGCATAAGCATAAGTACATTTATGTGTAATACACAAAATCAGAAGCAGTGATTTTCCAGTAGAAATGAGCACACCTAATGCCCAGATGTTAATTTAATGTCACAAAGTCTCTGGGTGGTTTCTCACATAGCTGACTAAGGCACATTATACAATTAATATTTAGACACAGTATTTTGATTAGCTTCTAAATTACCTTGCAGATGGAAAATATTTGGAATGATGAATAGATAAATTTCCTTGAAGGACACAAAGATACTACTTTTACAAGTTAGAGAGAAATACAATACATTTTTTTTTTTAAAACATTATGGACAAGAGATTACCTTCTTTGCAGGCTACTTTAGGATCCCATTCTCCATTTATACAGATTGAGTGTTTGCGTTCTGATTTTCCTCGACATTGGTAACTTTTGTTGGTGCTATGGTCATATTCAATCGTATGTGCTCGTTTTCCCTCAGGTGGAAATAATTTTGACCCTTTACACTTCTTAAGTTCATCTGCTGCTATAAAATGAAAACAGGAGCCAAGATGGCGGAGGAGTAGGACGGGGAGAACACTTTCTCCCACACAAATTCATCAAAAGAGCATTTAAACATCGAGTAAATTCCACAAAACAACTTATTAACCTTAAAAGCTTCTGCACATCAAAGGAAACTATTAGCAGGGTGAAAAGACAGCCTTCAGAATGGGAGAAAATAATAGCAAATGAAGCAACAGACAAACAACTAATCTCAAAAATATACAAGCAACTCCTACAGCTCAACTCCAGAAAAATAAACGACCCAATCAAAAAATGGGCCAAAGAACTAAATAGACATTTCTCCAAAGAAGACATACAGATGGCTAACAAACACATGAAAAGATGCTCAACATCACTCATTATCAGAGAAATGCAAATCAAAACCACTATGAGGTACCATTTCACACCAGTCAGAATGGCTGCGATCCAAAAGTCTACAAATAATAAATGCTGGAGAGGGTGTGGAGAAAAGGGAACCCTCTTACACTGTTGGTGGGAATGCAAACTAGTACAGCCACTATGGAGAACAGTGTGGAGATTCCTTAAAAAACTGGAAATAGAACTGCCTTATGATCCAGCAACCCCACTGCTGGGCATACACACTGAGGAAACCAGAAGGGAAAGAGACATGTGTACCCCAATGTTCATCGCAGCACTGTTTATAATAGCCAGGACATGGAAGCAACCTAGATGTCCATCAGCAGATGAATGGATAAGAAAGCAGTGGTACATATACACAATGGAGTACTACTCAGCCATTAAAAAGAATACATTTGAATCAGTTCTAATGAGGTGGATGAAACTGGAGCCTATTATACAGAGTGAAGTAAGCCAGAAGGAAAAACATAAATACAGTATACTAATGCATGTATATGGAATTTAGAAAGATGGTAACAATAACCTGGTGTACGAGACAGCAAAAGAGACACTGATGTATAGAACAGTCTTATGGACTCTGTGGGAGAGGGAGAGGGTGGGAAGATTTGGCAAAGTGACATTGAAACATGTAGAATATCATGTAAGAAACGAGTTGCCAGTCCAGGTTCGATGCGCGATACTGGATGCTTGGGGCTGGTGCACTGGGACGACCCAGAGGGATGCTGTGGGGAGGGAGGAGGGAGGAGGGTTCAGGATGGGGAACACATGTATGCCTGTGGCGGATTCATTTTGATATTTGGCAAAACTAATACAATTATGTAAAGTTTAAAAATAAAATAAAATTTAAAAGAAAAAAAATAAAATAAAATGAAAACATTCTCTTGAAAAGACCAATTCTAAAGAACCAAATAGCTAATAACAAAAAATTGCTATGGAGTCAATAAAATAATGATGTTAGAATTTTTGCCTACAAATTCCACCAGCCAAGTTCTTGCTGATCAAATTGCATGAGATGAAAAATTATACATGAGCCTGAGTCTTGCATCCAGTTTTTGAAATTTCAGAGAAAATACCCATCCTAAAGATTTCTGCCTTTTTGACTGAAATACTTTTTGATGATCTACATAGTAAATAGCTATCACATGAATAAATTTGGTCCCAAACTTGAAATCTGTGCAAATGTTCATATAATTTGCTTGTTGACCTTAAGCATCTCTGCATTATTTTTAATTCACAATCTTAAAACAATAAAATAAAAACAATTTTCTGTGGACAAAGCATACCAAGTTGCTACTTTATATATGTTTTTTCAAGAAATGTAATGAAACATAATAAGAAAACTACGCCAAGGGGTTTTGTATAGAATCTTAACTTTTAAGCAAATCTTTTACCTGACACCGAAAATAAACAAATACTTGAAATGAGAATATGAGTACTTAAAGTTACAACCTATCTTGTATATACACTTAGAGTCTTTGAGCCACTATGTTATGTATCAGATCATTATATAATGCAATATAAAGCCATGATAACAATTTTTTCTAGCTCCAGGATAAGTTAAATATGGACTAAAAAAGCTATATGTATATATTTCATAAATTCAATGCAGGTAGAAGTTCTTTTTGAATTTGACAAAATATCCATATAGGTCTTTGGCAGTATATGTTAATGATTTGTTAATCATAAAGCTTAAGTGAAATGAATAAAATAAGGAAAAGTCAAGTAGATAGTCAAAGAAAAGTGATGATTTCAAAATGAAACTCTGAAAAAATAAAATAACAAGCTGAACTGAATGACATTAAAACATGTATAATATCATATAAGAAACAAATCGCCAGTCTAGGTTCAATGCAGAATATAGGAAGCCTGGGGCTGGTGCACTGGGATGACCCAGAGGAATGGTATGGGGAGGGAGGTGGGAGTGGGGTTCAGGATGGAGAACATGTGTACACCCGTGGTGGATACATGTTGATGTATGGCAAAACCAATACAATATTGTAAAGTAAAATAATAATAATAATAAAATAAATAAAGTTACTCTAATTTAAAAAAAAAAAAAAAAAACACTAAAGGCTTGAGAATTAGCACTGTTTTTAAGTTTTGTTCAGGGTGTTGAGGGACATAAAACCAGTAGTATTCTTCAAGGAATGGTGGCTATAGGAAGATGTATACTCAAAAGTAGAAATAGTGGCTGCGGGCCTCATCCTATGATGGACTGGTTTCTGGAAGGAAAGCAGACTTATTTTATTAGGAGAAAATAAGCAAGTAGGAAGAATGACAAGCTAGATTAGACAGAGTTACAAAATAAACCTTGAGAGAAGAAAACTGGAATAAGGTCTATTATAGCAAAGGGGGACTACATTAAACTGAATACAGGTGGAGGATTAACCTTAGCAAGGAAAACTCTGAGGTCAGAAGAGTAATAATTGAAGCAAACATTTTGGCATACCTAGGACAGGAATCTGTTCATAAAAATATGGGGATTAATAAGTTAAAAAAAATTACTATATAACTAAATAAACTCCTACTGAATGTCTCCCATCTGTCAACTGGTCTTTTGAAATGGGTCTTTCGACATACTGTCAGCAAAGAAAACAGCTATCAGTCCCTGCCTTCACTCAGGGGCTAAGCCTAAGCCCTACCTTCTTCTTGGAATAATTAATGGCTAAACATATAATGATTTAATAGGCCTGAACATCCAGGACTCTCTTTGAATGCAGAGCCCAGGAAAACTCCAGGAAAAAGTCTATTCCAAGAGAAAATGAAAGAAGGCAGCTAACATTGATTCTCTTGGTTAGTAATCAAAGACTTGGTCATCCAAAAGTCAGGATGAGTCTCTTACAGGGAAAAGTGTCAGGGCAGGTTCCTGGCCCCACCCCAAGTGCCTCCCATGACAGAGTTACCTACTAACAGGGAGGGCTTGAGCCCACCCTCCCCAACACAGTAAATTCTCTTTGCAGAATTTGAAACAGGTAGAGAAATTATCATTGTTAGAAGCTTGAGAGAGGCAAGACTCCTACCCAAATGTATCAAATGGGTATTTTCCTCAACTATAATTCCTGGTTTCAAATGTTCTAAAAGAAAGAGTATCATATAAAAGCAAAAACGGCATTTCTGCAATGATAGTTGTATTTTTCAGGTAACTAGTACTCCCATTTTAATCACGTGAGTATCTATCAGTAAGATTTGGCTTCACACTTGTCATCCCCTGGTGGCTCAGAGGTTAAAGTGTCTGCCTACAATGCTGGAGACGTGGGTTCTATCCCTGGGTTGGGAAGATCCCCTGGAGAAGGAAATGGCAACCCAGTCCAGTATTCTTGCCTGGAGAATCCCATGGACAGAAGAGCCTGGTGGGCTACAGTCCACGGGGTCACAAAGAGTCAGGCAAGACTGAGCGACCTTACTTGTCAAGATAAACAATGTTAATATTAGGACAGAAAGATGCATAAAATTCTATTGCTAGTTTATATTTTTCCTCTTTAGACACATATTGGACTATAAAAATCAAATGTTTGGGATCATTATAATTTAAGATCTGACATTTTTCAAGGATAACTCTAAATTTCAACAGTATGGCTGCAAATACTAAAGGTCAATTTGAGATGTGTATTCTGACCAATGCACTGAGGAGGCTGGGTCCACTCTCCACTAATACACGTGATAAATCTGGGTCCAATGATTGTAAATGCTTCTCTGCAACTGAACTCTACTGAGTCTCCATGGTGATAGGGAGGGACAAAAGGCTTGATATCGCCGTGATCAAGGTCAGGTATATCTCCACATGTACGCTCCTCCTCTGAAAATGCACAAAAACATGTTCTTCTTTAAAATATTATTTAAATGTGTATATGAATACAAATAAGAGTAATGATTTACCTTGAAATATTGCTATTTTTAAATATATTACCAATACACACAGGTAAAGCTGTCCATTCTCCATCAACACACTGAATTTTATGAGAACCCTTCATCAGAAATCTGGGGTTGCAAGCATATTCCATGACCTCATTGTGTGCATATTCTTCTTTGTGCATTTCTTTTCCTTTCCCATTGAGAAGTTGAGGAGGATGAGCACATGATTTTACTTTCCCTACTGTAGAAATATTGCATAAATTATGGTTACATTGTCTGTCTTATAACTGAAAAATCCAGCTAATGCAGAAACTTATTTCACTGAATGATCTTTTATTTGTTATATAATTTATTTTAGCATTCTTAAACAATGAAAAAAGAATAGTGTTTACAGCAGACTCGTGTTTACTAATTCTGTTACTCTTCTTGAACTAGCATATTGCAGTCTATGTATGCTCATAAAGCATGTTCATAATCCAGACATGCTAAATAAATATGCAAACCAGATACTCAATCTGGGTGTATAAATTATAGCAATACTTTTATTCCACAGAAACACTATGAAAACTTTTTGAAAAAATATCATTTGAGAAAATCATTTGAACAGTTTAACTTTGATTCATATGATTTGATATGTGTGACTGAATTATACATGTGACTTTAAGTTACTTGAACACTGAATACATGTGACTTTAAGTTACTGAATACATGTGACTTTAAGTTACTTGAACACTCTTTAGACATACTTGTGGACACTAGATGTAAAGTCTACAGTATATAAACTATCCAATATTAATGGTGGAATTGCAGGAAAAGGAAAACTAAGAAGAAATCCTGCCAGTGTCAGGTTCCTCATGCATTTCTGTGGATTCTCCACTACATATTTCAAGAAGCACCTGGAGGTTAATTTCTTAAAGAAGGAAAACTGAGGTATCTACTACCCAGCACATATCCTTGGTGGGTATGCTGCTGCTAAGTCGCTTCAGTCACGTCCGACTCTGTGCAACCCCATAGACAGCAGCCCACCCGGCTTCTCTGTCCCAAGGATTATCCAGGCAAGAATACTGAAGTGGGTTGCCATTTCCTTCTCCACCTGGGTGGGTATATCTCTGCCTTAATGCATTAGATTACAGATGCACTGGAAGTGGACAGAAAATTAAGGGAGGGAAATAAAAAGGTTGGTATCTGAAATCCCAACACCTGCTCCAGTAACTGTCAGATAAATATTTACCTTTACACGTTGGAAGTTTAGGGGACCATCCAAAGTGGTAGCACTGAACTGAATCTGCTCCAAGCATAATATGGCCCTGACTGCAGGAGAATTTCAGCACATCTCCAACTTTAAATGTTTCTTTCCTGGGATAAACATTTCAGTATGTATCCATTTCAGGAATACTGCATTCTCTTTCTATCAAAAAAGATAAATAATTGAGTGAGAATATTTAACCATTGCAAAATAAATATTATTTGTGTCATATAAAATGAGGTGCTGGGTACTGCATACACAGAGGACACACATTAATGCACATTAATGCTCTTCCTTGAAAAACATTACATGTTAGGTTTTATACCCCCTCTGCACTCATCTGGGATTTTGAGAAATATTAAGGTATTGAGCAGCAACATATATACCTGATAATTTATTTGTAAAGTCAACTTGTTAATACTGGATCTGATTTTATCACTGACATTTACAAAATATAATGCTACTATTGGGTCTCAAAATGTATAACTATTCTCTCAGAATAAAAAAAAAAAGACACAATTTTAAAATTGAATACAAATGAAAAAATGGTATTATAAAAAATGTAACTGGAAAACTAGAACACACAAGAGAGACATTTCTCTTGTATTTGAGTTACAGGTACATTAAAAATCACTTCAATTTATCCTCAAGTGTAGTAATCAAACAAAAACATGAAACAAAATGAGTAAACAAGTTCAAGGTCACATAGGCATATTCTAGGTGTCTTGATTATGTATATGACAACACAAACATTTAATCTTATTGTATGTATAAATGATATTAACTATTAATATATGTTTAATTATTCTGATTCACTTTAAAAATGTGTAAACTTATCATTGAAAATATGTAAAATCTATGAAATTTCTGACATTGCTGTGTGTGGATTAGTCACTCAGTTGTGTCTGACCCTATGTGACCCCATGGAGTATAGCTGGCCATGATCCTCTGTCCTTGGAATTCTCAGGCAAGAATACTGAAGGGAGTAATTCATTCCTTTCTCTAGGGGATCTTCCTAATCCAGGGATCAAACCCAGGTCTCTTGCACTGCAGGCAGTTTCTTTACATCTGAGCCCCCACAGATTGCTACATATTATAGAAAAATTGCATTATTCTTATTTGAATCTTCCTATTTGTCAATATGCATCACTATGAACAAAAAGCATCACTATGAACAAAGCTAGTGGAGGTAATAGAATTCCAGTTGAATCCTGAAAGATGATGCTGTGAAAGTGCTGCACTCAATATGTCAGTAAATTTGGAAAACTCAGCAGTGGCCACAGGACTGGAAAAGGTCAGTTTTCATTCCAATCCCAAAGAAAGGCAATGCCAAAGAATACTCAAACTACCGCACAATTGCACTCATTTCACACGCTAGTAAAGTAATACTCAAAATTTTCCAAGCCAGGCTTCAGCAATATGTGAACCGCAAGCTGGTTTTAGAAAAGGCAGAGGAACCAGAGATCAAATTGCCAACATCCGCTGGATCATGGAAAAAGCAAGAGAGTTCCAGAAAAACATCTATTTCTGCTTTATTGACTATGCCAAAGTCTTTGACTGTGTGGATCACAATAAACTGTGGAAAATTCTGTAAGAGATGGGAATACCAGACCACCTGATCTGCCTCTTGAGAAATTTGTATGCAGGTCAGGAAGCAACAGTTAGAACTGGACATGGAACCACAGTCTGGTTCCAAATAGGAAAAGGAGTATGTCAAGGCTGTATATTGTCACCCTGCTTATTTAACTTATATGCAGAGTACATCATGAGAAATGCTAGGCTGGAAGAAACACAAGCTGGAATCAAGATTGCCGGGAGAAATATCAATAACCTCAGATATGCAGATGACACCACCCTGATGGAAGAAAGTGAAGAGAAACTAAAAAGCTTCTTGATGAAAGTGAAAGTGGAAAGTGAAAAACTTGGCTTAAATCTCAACATTCAGAAAACGAAGATCATAGCATCTGGTCCCATCACTTCATGGGAAATAGATGGGAAAACAGTGGAAACAGTGTCAGACTTCATTTTTTTGGGCTCCAAAATCACTGCAGATGGTGACTGCAGCCATGAAATTAAAAGACGCTTACTCCTTGGAAGGAAAGTTATGACCAACCTAGATAGCGTATTCAAAAGCAGAGACATTACTTTGCCAACAAAGGTTTGTCTAGTCAAGGCTATGGTTTTTCCTGTGGTCATGGTATGGATGTGAGAGTTGGACTGTGAAGAAGGCTGAGCACCGAAGAATTGATGCTTTTGAACTGTGGTGTTGGAGAAGACTCTTGAGAGTCTCTTGGACTGCAAGGAGATCCAACCAGTCCATTCTGAAGGATATCAGCCCTGGGTGTTCTTTGGAAGGAATGATGCTAAAGCTGAAACTCCAGTACTTTGGCCACCTCATGCGAAGAGGTGATTCATTGGAAAAGACTCTGATGCTGGGAGGGATTGGGGGCAGGAGGAGAAGGGCATGACAGAGGATGAGAAGGCTGGATATCATCACTGACTCAATGGACGTGAGTCTGGGTGAACTCTGGGAGTTGGTGATGGACAGGGAGGCCTGGCGTGCTGCGATTCATGGGGTTGCAAAGAGTTGGACACGACTGAGCAACTGAACTGAACTGATTGCTCAATAATTTATAAACTTCACAATTGGAATTTAAGTATTAGAATCTCACCCAAAAGAAAGACTATCTAATAGTCTTCAAACATTATCACACAATTATATATAAGCTAACTAGTTTTAAAAGTAATACTCCCTCCCCCCAAAATCAATAAATTTGTTTCTACTTTTGCTTTAATGTTGAGTTTTATAGCTTAGCTGTGAGGTTACTGTTGATGAGAATCATTGAGATTGCTTTCCTAAAGTTCTATTCCAAACCTCCACATAGTAATACTTCTAATGGTATATGACTTTGTTTACATATTTTGTGCTTAAAACATAAAATTCCTATTTTATCCTACTGTGTAAAATGGTGCTTTAACAAAAAAAGATCTTGACATTAGGCTGTTTTCTAACTGCTGTCTTCACAAAGAGTGACTGTAAGAATGACATGATCATCTTAAAAGCCTTTCCCTTTACTTAGAATTGTTAGCAGCTCAGTTGTGTCTATCTCTTTGCGATCCCATAGACTGCAGCTCACCAAAATTCCATGGAATTCTTCAGGCAAGACTATTGCAGTAGTTAGCCTTTCCTTTCTCTAGGGGATCTTCCCTACCCAGGGATCCAATCCAGGTCTCCTGCAATGCAGGTAGATGTATTACTGTCAGGTGGCTCAGAAATTTTGAAAGTGAAAGTGTAGTCTCTCAGCCATGTCTGATTCTTTTTGATCCCATGGACTATAGCCCACCATACTCCTCTGTCTCTGGAATTCTCCAGGCAAGAATACTGCAGTGGGATGCCATTCCCTTCTTCAAGAGATCTTCCAGACCCATTGATCAAACCAAGTGTCCTGCATTGCAGGCGGCTTCTTTACCATCCAGTCTTTTCTAAAATAAGCCAATTTCTTCACTGCCTCAGCTGCTGCAAAGGCATGTGTCTCTGCTGACGAATGGTTTCCAGGCTTTCTTTGTATAGACATCTTCCTACATAAACTTGACCCACAGTCCCTCCTAGTTTCTAAGCACCTGGATTCTTTTGTTCTTAAAACACACTTAGTGGAACAATATAATAGAAATATTTTTACTTTTTGGTTCATTATTTATTTTAATTCATCTTTTTTTTTTTTTTTCATACTGGCATGAAAGCTCTTGAAAGGCATACCACTGACCCCCACTGTATCTTTCACAATTTTCTCCTAGCCTACTTCTGGCACATATTAGGTGCTTGCCTACAGCCTTAAAAGTGAAATTACCTGGGTTCTGGACACTGTTGAACAAGCCTGGCCCATTTCTATAACAAGCTCCCCCTGTGTATCTATCTGAAATCTCTGTGCTCAATCTTTTCTGTGCTGCCCAGTGTTCCTTCTCCTCCTTCCCCCATGCACCATTCAGTCTCACATGACTTTGTCTCCTTCCTGAAATGAGAACAGGAACCATCAGCATCTACTTCTCTTCAGGATTGTATTTACACACCCATTTTCATTCCTTCTCCTGACAGGAAGTTGCAACGAATCCAGTTGTCACCAAGTCCAGGACTCTCTCAAAATTGCTGGTTCCTCTCTCACCTCCTTCACAGGGAGCCTGTGGTCAGTCTTTGCCTGCTTCCCTCTCTGGTTCATCCTCTTCAACGTTCATTACACTCTCATCTTTCCCATTAAAACAATACATAATCCACCGAGCAATATATCCTGAACCTCTTGTTCTCTGCCACAACGAAGCCTTTTGAAAGAGTTGTGTCCTCATGCTGTATTGCATTTCTTACTAATAATTTATTTAGCAGGCCGTAAGTAGATTTTTCCCTATTACTCCCAATCTGTCTCTGTGACAATTATTGTTGGCCTCCATGTAGCCAAATCCACCACATTTTAAGTCTTAACCTGACTTATTGACTGAATTAGAAATATTCATTAGTGTAACTATTCTAATGTAATTAGATTACAATTTCCTTGAATAAACTGTATGGTAGACATTATGACAAGAAGCTTACATGAATAATTTATTTTAATAACTAAAAAATCTTTTGAAATATTAGAACATTTGTAAATATTAAATCATTGTACAGATTCAGAGGAGTGAATGAACTTCAAATAGGTCGTTGCTCTTAGATATATAGTTAGATAATGGTGGAATTGGATATAGAACCATTTCAGGCTGATTCTACAGGAATTACCGCTAGTCAATTTATTACTCCTTGTTATTATATTATTTTCTTCTGTCCACAACTATGAAACATTCATTTTTTTCCCCTAAATTCTCTGGGTCCTCCTTTATTTTTATCACTTTGCCATCTATTCTTCTTCCGTCAGACACCTCAGTGTTGGAATCTTCAGGACTCAGTCTTGAACGCTTTTCTGTTTTCATTCTACATTATTTTCCAATCTGATGTCATCATTTACAGAGTGATAATCTCAAATGTACATCTCCTGGCTAAACCCATGCATTCAACACTGTAGTTGACATATCCAATGTTTATGGTCCATGGGCACACAACCACAGTATGTCAGCAGGACAAAGGAAGGATGGCAAAAAAAAAAAGGAGAGTGAGTAGAACTGAATCTGTACCCGGGGTTGGGGAACTGAAGCAGGGACAGTGCTGCATGGGAGAGCAAATGTTTGTGACAGAGGTGAAGCATTGAGGCTGTTGGAGAGTGAAGCAGCTGATCTGTGAGAGTCTGAATGGAATGAGGATCACACAGACAATCCTTGCCACAGCCATACATACCCCATACAGGGATTCAAGTCCCCTAGAAAGTGCTGTAGCTTGGAGCTGGAACATAGAGATTGGAAAACAATCCCAGGGCAAGGTCTGCTGTTGACTGAAGGGAGATGGTGTGAGGGAACCTAATGGAGAATTGCAGTGGAAAATGCTTATGAAGGAAAGCCAGCTAACCTGGAGGCAGGGTGACACTGCTGAGTCACACACAGATAATAGAGCGATCTCTGCAGCCTCTCTCTCTGAACATAGCACCAGACAGCTGAAACAACCCAGGGACGGTGGCCCTATAAGGACCTGATGTGCAAAGCAACACAGAAGGACCCCAGCCAGGGTGATCTTTAAGTCCCTGATGAGATAAACAACAGACAATGACCCCAAGTGGAGGGCCCTGTAAGCACCTAAAGGGGCCAAGCAACAGAGAAGGACCAGCCAAAGAGGCCCTCTGATGGCCAGATGCCAGAAGCTAGGAAAAGACTCTTTTAGAGCCATAGCTCCTGCAGCTGAGTCAGTTGGTTTCCCTGCACGCTTGGCACTGCCAGGGTTCCCATAATTCAAGCAGCTGTGTCACCTCCATGCTCAACCCTCACTGGAGAGAGCTGTCAGAAGCTAGAAAAATCCCTAATAGTCACATACCTCCTGTGACAATAGCCACAGCTATGTATCCAGCGTTGCCATGTTTCCCATTATCCAAGCTCCTGTGTCAAACCTTAGCTCAATCCCCACAAGGACAGAGCAACCAGAGGCTACAAAAAACCCTAAGGGCCTCATATTTCCTGCTGTCCTAGCCAGTGGCTCCCCTTAGTACCTGGTACTGACAGGGCTCCTGCAATCCAAGCAACTGCACCACCTCCACATTCAGTCCTCCCTGGGGCACACCCAAGTCCTCCAGGGGAGCCTCAGGAGCAAACTCCTGTGGACGACTCACATGCAAAAGTGGAGATAAAACCACAAGTGAAATCCAGGGGCAGGCGGCTAAGGAAGAGAACCAAAACATCCCCACCAGTGGTACAAGCTGAAGATTGAATCCACATGATCAAGGAGGCAGACTTTGTATTTATGGAATATATAAATGATTATTAGAGTTCCTGAAAAGGAAAAAACACTAGCACTGGCAGATGTGGACATCAGAGCAAGAACTTGCAAGAGTAAGACCAGATTAGAGTCTGAGCTGCCCCCACAATAGGTCCAGAGATGAGCCCAGAACCGGAGGGCATCCTAGGAGGGTGAGGTGGACTGTGACTCACATTGAGGAAAAGGATGCTGACAGCTGATCCAAGAAAAATATCTATTATTCTTATATTTTAACTTATTCAGTAGTTGTTACTTGATTTTTACCTTTTTTTCCCCTCTCTGTTATTCTAGTTGTTGATTTTAATGCTACTATTAAAACTATTTATGCTTTTGAGAAAGTTTTTAAATCACATTTTTAATTCCCTTTAAATACTTAGTCCACATTGGTTTTTGTTGTTTTATGGACTTTTTCCTGTTTTTAATTTTCGAAGTTTTTAAAAAAAATATTAGTATTTTCCACATATATTCTTTTGTTTGCTTTTCTTATTCTTTTCCTGTTGTAAGTTATTCTTTAATATATATAAACTTATTTATCTACCTCTATTGAAATTTTCTTTTCTAGCCTTTCTTTTTTTTTCCTTTTCTCACTATGTTTATTAATCTGTTTTGCTTTAGTTGCTTTATTCCCCAGTTGTCACATGGCTTTGGTTTAGTTTTCCAGTTTATGGTTTTAGTCAGTTTTGTTAATAACTAGTTCATATAATTTTTGCTTTCATTTGCTCACTGGATCAATCTCTTCTACTTTCTTCTTCTTCTTTTTTTTCTTTCTTTTACATTGTTTTTTTTTTTTTTTCCTGTGTGTGCATGCATGTGTATGTATCCTATTATTTTTGTAAGTACTTGCCTTATTTTTTATTTGCCATTTGTCTGGGGTTTGCATTTTGTTTCTTGTTTTAGTGTGCTTGTTTTAATCCCCGTTAATGCTGTTACAAACCACCTGTGGTATCTCACTTCCCTGGCCAGAGATCAGGCCCAGAGCCTTTGAAGTGGGAGTGCTGACAAGACTCTAGACTGCCATAAAACTCCTAAGCCCAGGGAGTATTTATTAGTGAGAACTCCCATAAAGGCTTCCACCTGTATACACCTGGCATCACCCAACTGCCAGCAGCACCCAGTGTAGGATGCCTCACCCAAAAAACAAACAAAATAAAAACACAAAGCCAGTCATCAGCAAAAAAGATTGCCACTCCACAAAGTCCTGCCGATTAGAGGGGAAAAAAAAAAAAACCCAAAAAAACTTACCTCCTTTCACCAGAGTACAAACAAAAGTCACCCCCAAAAGAAGCCTAAACAAACCAGTGGCACAACCTTACACACCAAGGGCAGAAGCCAAAAGGAAGAAGGAATTCGACCTGAAAGCCTGAGAAAAGGAGACATCAAATGCAATAATGAGAAACAAACAAAAAAAAAGACAGAAAAGTATTGCTTAAAAGAAGAAACAAACTAGAAGCACAAAAGATCAAAAAAAAAAAAAAAAAAAAAAAGAAGAAAAAAAAAAGGTGGGGGGTAATAGACAAAATACCTGAAAAAGAATTCAAAGTAATGATAGGAAAGATGTTCCAAAACCTTGAAAAGAGAATGGATAAAATGGCAGGAAGCAATCAACAAATTAACACAATAACCAAGGATATATAAGAAATAAAGAATAAATCAACAAGGATGAATAACACCATTATGGAAATCAAAAGTTCTCTAGAAAGAAACAATAATAGATTAATTGAAACAAAAAAATGAAACAGTAAGCTGGAAGATTAAATGGTGGAAGTAGTTACTGATGAGCAGAATAAAGGAAAAAGAATGAAAAGAATTGAGGAGAGCTTTGGAGACCTCTGGGACAGTATTTAACTCACCAACATTTGAGTTATAATGGTCCTAGAGGAAGAAGAGAAAAAGAAAGTCACTGAGAACATTTTTGAATATATTATAGTTGAAAACTTTTCCAGCATGGGAAAGGAAATAGTCAATCAAGTTCAAGAAGCACAGAGAGTCCAATACAGGATAAACCCAAGGAGAAACACATCGAGACACATACCAATCAACAGAGATTAAACACAAAGAAAGAATATTAAAAGCAGTAAGGGAAAAGCAACAAGTAACACACAAGGGAAAACCCATTCAATTAACAGCTGATCTTTCAGCAGAAACTCTGCAGGCCGGAAAGGAGTGGCAGGATATATTTAAAGTATTGAAAGGGAAAAATCTACAAGCAAGATTACTCTACCTGGCAAGGATTTTATTCAACATTGATGGAAAAGTTAAAATCTTTACAGACAAGCAGAAGTTATGAGAATTTAGCACCACCACACCAGCTTTACAACAAATATTAAAGAGACTTATAAACATAAGACAAAGGAAAGACCTACAAGAAACACAAAATAATTAAGAAAATACTAATTGGAACATATAGGATAATATTATAATAGGAAAATGCTAATACTGTAAATAATTACTTTAAATGTAAATGGATTAAACTCTCCAACCAAAGATACAGATTAGCTGAATGGATACAAAAACAAGACCCATATATATGCTGTCTACACAAGACCCACTTCAGACTTAGAGAAACATACAGACCGAAATTAAAAGGATGGAAAAATATATTCCATGAACATGGAAATCAAAAGGAAGTTGAAGTGGCAATTCTCATTTCTGACAAAACAGATTTAAAATAAAGAATATTATATGAAATAAAGAAGGGACATTATATAATGATCAAGAGATCAATCCAAGAAGAAGACATAATTCTATACATTTATGCACCCAACATAGAAGCATCTCAATGCATAAGGCAATAACTAACACACATAAAAGGGGAAACTGACAGCGATAAAATAATGGTAAGGGATGTTAACACACAATAGTTGTAAGGGGTGTTAACAATGGACAGATCATCAAAACAGAAAATTAATAAGGAAACATGAACCATAAATGAAACATTAGACCAAACGGACCTAATTAATATCTTCAGAACTTTCCACCCAAATGCATAAGAATACACCTTCTTCTCAAGTATGCATGGGACATTTTCCAAGATAGACCGTACCTTGGGTCACAAATCAAACTTCAGTACATTTTAAAAAATTGAAATCATATGAAGCATCTTTTCTGACCACAATACTATGAGAATAGATATCAAATAGATGGGAAATGGTAAAAACACAAACACTTGGAGATTAAACAATATGCTTTTACATAACAGACTGGTTCCTGAATGAATCAAAAGGGAAATCAGAAAATTCTTGAAGCAAATGACAATGAAAACACAACAACTCAAAATCTATGGGATGCAGCAAAACAGTTCTAAAAGGGAAGTTTATAGGAAGAAACAAGGAAAACATCAAAGAGAAAACCTAATTTACACCCAAAGCAACTCGATAAAGAAGGGCAAAAAACAAATCCAAAGTTAGTAGAAGGAAAGAAATTCTAAAGATCAGAGCAGAAATAAATGAAAAAGAAAGGAAGGAACAATAGTAAAGACTAATAAAACTAAAAGCTGCTTCTTTGAGAAGATAAACAAAATTGACAAACGATTAGGCAAACACATCAAGAAAAAATGGGAGAAGAATCAAATCAACAATATTAAGAATGAGAAATGGGAGGTTACAACAGAAATACAGGAATACAAATGATCATAAGAAGGTATTATGAACAACTATATGCCAATAAAATGGACAACCCGAAAGAAATGGATATATTCTGAGAAAAGTTCAATCTTCCAAGACTGAACCAGGAAGAAATAGAAATTATGAACAAGCCAATTACATGCACTGAAATTGAAAATGTGATTTAAAAAAAGCTCTCAAAAACTTAAAGCACAGGGCCTGATGGTTTCACAGGTGAGTTCTCTCAAACATTTAGAGAAGAGCTAATAATATTCCTATAAAGCTCTTTCAAAAAAACTGCAGAGAAATGAGCACTACCAAACTCATTCTACAAGGCCATCATCACCCTTATACCAAAACCAGACAAAGACAACACAAGAAGAAAACCACAGGCCAATATCACTGATGAAAATAGATGGAAAAATCCTCAACAGAACACTAGCAAACAGAATTCAAAAATACATTAAAAAGATAGTACACCATGATATGGAGAAGGCACTGGCCCCCACTCCAATACTCTTGCTTGGAAAATCCCATGGATGGAGGAGCCTGGTGGGCTTCAGTCCATGGGGTCGCTAAGAGTTGGACACGACTGAGTCACTTTCACTTTTCACTTTCATGCATTGGAGAAGGACATGGCAACCCACTTCAGTGTTCTTGCCTGGAGAACCCCAGGGATGAGGGAGCCTGGTGGGCTGCAATCCAAGGGGTCCAATAGAGTCAGACACGACTGAAGTGACTTAGCAGCAGCACAGGACACCATGATGGCAACCATCAACTTGCGTTTATCCCAGGGATGCAAGCATTCTTCAGTATACACAAATCCATCAATGTGATATACAATATTAAAAAATTGCAAGATAAATTCATATGGTAATCAAAATAAATACAGAAAAAGTTTCTGAAAAATTTCAACACCCATTTATGATAAATATTCTTCAAAAAATGAACAAAGAGGGAAACTATCTCAACATTTTAAAGGCCATATATGAGAAACCCAGAGCAGACATTATTCTCGATGATGAAAAACTGAAAGCGTACCCTCTAGGATCAGGTAAAGACAAGGGAGCCCACTGTCACCACTGTTAGTCAGCATTGTTTGGAAGCCTTAGCTACAGCAGAGGAGAAAAAGAAATAAAAGGAATCCAGATTGGAAAAGAAGAAGCAAAACTCTCATTGTTTGCACACAGATGATATTACACCTAGAAAACCCAAAAGATACTATCAGAAAATTCCAAGAGGTAATCAGTGAATTTAGCAAAGTGACAAGATACAAAATGAATACACAAAAATCACTTGAATCCCTATGTACTAACAATGAAACATCAGAAAGAGAAATTAAGGTATCAATCCTATTTACCATTGCAACAAAAAGAATAAAATGCCTAGGAATAAACCTACTTAAGGAGAAGTAAGAGCTGTATACAGAAAAGTATAAGACGCTGAGGAAAGAAATCAAAGACAACATAAACAGATGGAGAGTTATTCCATTATCTGGGGTTGGAAGAATCAACATTGTGAAAATGACTATGCTACCAAATATAATCTACAGATTCAATGTCATCTGTATCAAATTACCAATGGTGTTTTTCACAGAACTAGAACAAAAAGTCCCACAATTCATAGGGAAACATAAAAGACCTGAATAGCCAAAGCAATCTTGAGAAAGAAAAATAGAGCTAGAGGAATCAACCTTCCTGACTTTGAACTGACTACAAAGCTATAGTCATCCAGACAGTATGGTACTGGCAGAAAAATGGAAATATAGACCAATGGAACAAGACAGAAAGCCCAGAAATAAACCCACACACCTATGGATAGCTAATGTTTGAAAATAAGTAAGAATATACAATGAGGCAAAGAGAGTCTCTTCTATAAGTGCTGCGGGGAAAACTTGACAACTACATGGAAAAAAAATGAAATTAGACTACTTCCTAACACCATACAAGAAGATAAACTCAAAATGGATGGAAAACACAGGCAGAACACCTTATGTCATAAATCACAGCAAGATCCTCTATCACCCACCTCCTATAATAGTCGGGAAAAAAAAAAAAGATAATCAAGTGGGACATAATTAAACTTAAAAGCTTATCCAAAGCAAAGGAAATTATTAATAAGGTGAAAAGACAATGCTCAGAATGGGAAAAAATAACAGCAAATGAAACAACTGACAAAGGATTAATTTCCAAAAGATGCAAGCAGCTCATACAAATCAATGCCAAAAAAATAAAAGCAAACAACCCAATCAAAAAGTGGGAAAAAGACCTAAACTGACATATGTCCAAAGACCTACGGTGGCTAGTAAACACATGAATAGATGCTCAACATCACTCATTATTAGAGAAATGCAAATCAAAACTACAATGAGATATCACTTCATACCAATCAGAATGGCCATCATCAAAAAGTCTACAAACAATAAATGCTGGAGAACATGTGGAGAAAGGGCACCCACTTGCATTGTTGGTGGGAATGTAAATTGATACAGCCACTATACAGAACAGTATGGAGAGTACTTACAAAACAAGGAATAAAACCACTGTATGACCCACCAATCCCACTCCTAGGTATATACCCTGAGGAAAACAAGATGGAAAAAGACACATGTAACCCAATGTTCACTGCAGTTCCATTTACAACAGCTAGGACATGGAAGCAACATAGATGTCCATTGACAGATGAATAGATAAAGAAGCTGTGCTACGTATATACAATGGATTATTACTCAGTCATAAAAAGGAATGCACTTGAGTCAGTCCTAAAGAGGTGGATGAACATAGAGCCTAGTATACAGAGTGAAGTAAGTCTGAAAGAGAAAAGTAAACGCCGTATACTAACACATATATATGAAATCTAGAAATATTGTACTGATAAACCTATTTGCACAGCAGCAATAGAGACACAGACACTGAGAACAGACTTATGGACATGGCTGGCAGGGAGGAAGTAGAGGGTGGGATGTATGGAGAGGGTTAGCATTGAGATTTACACTACCATATGTAAAATAGACAGTCAATGGGGATTTGCTGTATGACTCAGGGAACTCAAACCAGAGCTCAGTAACAATCTAGAAGGGTGGGATGGGCAGAGAGCTGGGAGGGATTTTCATGTGAGAGGGGACATGGGTAAATCTGTGGCTGATTCTTGTTGATTTTTGGTAGAACCCAACTGTAAATCCTGTAAATCCTTCAATTAAAAATAAATAAATATAAAATAACCACCCACCCCTGAAATTCCGCATGCCAATGGACCCAGGAGGAGGCTCACTCATGCATGCATGAGGTAAAAGGCAGACAGATCTCTGTCTTGACTGTGATGCCTACAGTGGCTCATGAACCATCGCAATTCCCTCTCAGCTGCACTCCAGGAGTCCTGGAAAGCCTATCATAAAAATTCTTGCGTGGAGCTAAGTCCTTCTGTGAAACACCAGGTATTGACAAGAGGACCTCTGTCTGCTTCATTCACACACCCTTCCACCCTGTGGCCAGATCCCTGTGGTTACAACTGACTCAGAGGGAAGAGCAACCTTTGACAGACCACCAGTGAGCTTGCACAGAACTTTGGCTTAAATCTGTGACCCAGTACAGGAACACAAGATTAAGATTTAGTGCTACTTTGGGGGAAACAAACGACTGGCTGTCAGTACAAATTCTGGTGCACTAATGTATCTAGACAAGACATGAAGCACAGAAATTCTGACAAAACAGGGATGAGAATTGTCAGCAGGTGCCACTATAGAAGATCTGAGATAGCTGCAGAGTCTCTAGCCAGGTTGAAGGAAGTTATTTCTAACCCAAAGGAGACTGGTACTTGAATTAGAAAAACAGCACCACAAAACTTCAAAGAACATGAACCCAAAGTATCATGATACCAACATACTATAAACATCTTCAGTATTGACATCTGAATATTGGAGATCTGTGATTTATCCAAGGAAGAATTTGAAGTACCTATTTTAAATAACTCAGTGTGCTACAGAAAATGCAGTAAGAGAGTTGAACAAAAGCAGGAAAACATTAAACAAATGAACAATAAAAAATGGACAAAAAAACAGTTTAATAAAATGTACAAATCATAAAAAACCCAGAAACTCTGGTGCTGAAGATTCCAAAATGAAATGAAAAAATTCATTAAAGAGTATTATCCACAGAGTGAAAAGAGCAGAAGAATCTGTGAGATAGATGACATATCAGTTATCCTGTCAAAGGACATTAAAATCAAAACAAAAAAAAACATTATAACAAAACAATGAAAAAGAACAAAGAAAGGCTACATGATCTATGCCACATTGTCAATAGAACCAATTTGCAAATTATTGAAGTGCCAGGAGGAGAAAAGGAGATGAGGCAGAAAGCATATTTAAGGAGTAATGTCTGAGAACTTCCCAAATCAAGGATGATATTTGAATATCTAAGTTCAGGAAGCTTACAGGTGACCAAATCAAATCAACTTAAAAAATCCTCTATAACACATATTATAATAAAGTTGCAAAAATCAAAGAAAAAATGAGAAGCCTTCAAGCAGCATGAGGAAAAAACAAACAAGCTAACAAAACAAAAACTTGTAATTTACTACTTCAGTTCAGTTCAGTCACTCAGTAGTGTCTGCTTTGTGACCCCATGAACCACAGCACGCCAGGCCTCCCTGTCCATCACCAACTCCCACAGTTCACTCAAACCCATGTCCATTGAGTCGGTGATGCCACCCAACCATCTCATCCTCTATCGTCCCCTTCTCCTCCTGCCCTCAGTCTTTCACAGCATCAGGGTTTTTTCAAATGAGTCAGCTCTTCGCATCAGGTGGCCAAAGTTTTGAAGTTTAAGTTTCAACATCAGTCCTTCCAATGAACACCCAAGACTGATCTCCTTAAGGATGGAGTGGTTGGATATCCTTGCAGTCCAAGGGACTCTCAAAAGTCTTCTTCAACACAACAGTTCAAAAGCATCAATTGTTCAGTGCTCAGCTTTCTTTATAGTACAACTCTTACATCCATACATGACCACTGGAAAAACCATAGCCTTGACTAGACAGACTTTTGTTGACAAAGTAATGTGTCTGCTTTTTAATATTCTGTCTAGGTTGGTCATACTTTAATTCTAAGGAGTAAACATATTTTAATATCATGGCTGCAATCACCATCTGCAGTGATCTTGGAGCCCCCCAAAATAAAGTCAGCCACTGTTTCCACTGTTCCCCATCTATTTGCCATGAAGTGATGGGACCAGATGCCATGATCTTCATTTTCTGAATGTTGAGCTTTAAGCCAACTTTTTCACTCTCCTCTTTCACTTTCATCAAGAGGCTATTTGGTTCTTCTTCACTTTCTGCTGTAAGGGTGGTGGCATCTGCATATCTGAGGTTATTGATATTTCTCCTGACAATCTTGATTCCAGCTTGTGCTTCCTGCAGCCCAGGATTTCTCATGATGTACTCTGCATATAAGTTAAATAAACAGGGTGACAATATACAACCTTGATGTACTCCTTTCCCTAATTGGAACCAGTCTGTTGCTCCATGTCCAGTTCTAACTGTGCTTCCTGACCTGGAATTTACGAAGGAGCCCTCATTTGGATCTAAGAATATTTCTCAGCAGAAACCTAGTAGGCCAGGAGAAAGTGGGATGATATATTCCAAGTGTTGAAAGACAAAACTGCCGAAAAGAATATTTGAAAACATCATCCAGAAAAGAAAACAATATAAATACTTCACCTGACCAAACAATACTGAGAAAATTGAGCACAGCTAGACCTTCCTTGAGGAAGGCATGGCAACCCACTCCAGTATTCTTGCCTGGAGAAGCCCATGGACAGAGAACCTGTCTGGCTGCCGCCCATAGGGTCACAAAGAGTCAGACACAACTGAGGTAACTGAGCAGGCACACAGACCTTCCTTGCTGAAACACTAAAAGGAATTATTCAAGCTAAAGTAGAATAATGCCAATTAATTCCTTGAAAATACATAGTACACTGGTAAATTGAAGTGCATATTCACATTCAGAACACTATAGTACTTTGATATGGAATGTAAAACACTTAACTATTTAAGAGTTAAAGTGCAAGAATATAGAAGTAACTATAGCTACAATTATTTTTTAATTAAGGACACACTATAAAAAGAGGCAAATCATGACATCAAAAAGATAAAATGGAGAAGGGAAAAAGGAAGGAGATTTAATATATGGTTGACGTTCATATATTATCAGCATAAAACACACTGCTCTATCTGAAAGATGTTTTACGTAAATCTCTTGGTATATAAAGCAGGAATCCATACTAGATTCACAAATGGTAAAGAGAAGTTTATTAAACGCATACTACTATAACAAAAGTTATAGTAGTATTGTTACACTACTATAACAAAAGTCATGTATTCACAAAGGCAAGCAGTCAGAGGAAAGGAATTGGGGAACTCTAAAACATCCTGTTACAAAAGATAGTATTATCTTATCCTTATCTATCAATAATTACACTTAATATAAAGGAATGCGAGAGTGCATGCTAAGTAGCTACTGTTGTGTCTGACTCATTGAGACGCAATGGACTGTAGCCCACCAGGCTCCTCTGTCCACGGGATTTCCCAGGAAAGAATACTGGAGTGGGTTGCCATTTCCTTCTCCACTGTTTTCTTCTATCTCAATGAAGTTCTTAAGCTATTACTGTGAATTACTTATCAGACAAATCATCCATATCCGTTATTTGGGGACAGTAACTGAAAAACTATTGTGTTTCTCTGTTAAAATTTTAGTCCTTTGATGTCTGTGTCCCTTGAAGTCTCAGGTTGCTGTGTTTGCATTTAAAGAAACAGTTGCTCCCTCCTCTCTTTTGACTTGGGGAGGGAAGTACACTGTCACCCTGATAGGGATTTTGAGACTTTTTCAGACCTTTTTAAAGAGACACCTGTCCCATCTACTCAGTTCCTCCTAGGACAGAATTCTGGAGCTCGTATGCTTCTACCAACACAGCAAAGACAGTCTCTGTGCTGACAGTTTCCTGACTGCTTCCCTGGGGCAGTGCCAAATGCTCACATTCATGTGCTTTCTCACAGTCCCATCGGGACAGGTTAGCTTCTAGATGTACCACAGGCCATCTGCAAAGGTTTAGATGTCACTGTGGGGACCTACACAGGAGGCTGGCCCTGGGGAGGGGGATGTTGATGAGATGAGGGGCCCAGGGGTGAGCAGGACCACAAGCATGTGTCTGCAATGGTTTGGGGCTCCCTGGTGGGGTCTCCACGTGGTCAGTAGGACCCATGTCCCTTGAAGAATTCTAGCCCTGGATGCTGTGCTCCTGGCCTCTCCCTAACCCCCAGCCATGCAGGTGACCTCAGTGTCCTGGATAAGGGAAGAGAGAAGTGCGCTGGAAGATGAGGATGCCACTCTTGCTCACACACTCTTATTTTCCCCACAGGTAAAATCCTGTGCTGAGGGGTCTGTCTTGGCACTAAGCAGGGGCACTGCAGGGGCAAAATGAGACTACTGCTCTAACCCTCAGTGATGCATCCAGTCTTGAATCTTCATGCTCTAGCAGCATGCTGTCATTTCTCTGCTAGACTCCTGGACCCCCACAGAGATTCTCTTATCCACCAATGATGGTCAAAGTCTGTTTTATATCAGGAGAGATAGTGAGACTCCTGCCATCTTTCTGACCTCACTTTGTTTTTACAGGTTTCTTCTTTGTGGATCTTTTCCTATTTTGTTGAGTGATGTCTATCAATAGGTACATTTTTATATACTTATCAAAAAAAGATTGGGAACACGTGTAAACCCATGGTAGATTCATGTTGATGTATGGCAAAACCAATACAATATTGTAAAGTAATTAGCCTCTAATTAAAATAAATAAATTTAAATTAAAAAAAAGAAGTCTATAGGTACACTCATAGACACTTGTAAAAAATAAAATTAAATAGGTCTTTTGGCAAAACAAGAGGTTGATATAAACTTTTGGAGTGGATAATACAGCTGAGTCTTAGAAAATTATGAACTACTGGGATCTCAGCCCAGTTTACTCACTGACACGGATGCATCTGGGAGGAGGAGACCAGCCACTCTGTGCAGATCATTGTGTTCTGATTATTTTGAAGACTGTAGCCATGATAGCACCAAACCCTTACTGTTTCACCCTGTAAAATTTTTTTTTCGCTACTTGGGGTATATCCATTTTCCAAATTATTGAAAATACATTCTCCTAAGGATCATAAAAATAATATGATAGAAAAAAAAACCCAAAAATTTGTTAAAATAGAACCTTAAAGATTAACCTTATAGAATTTAAATGTGAATGCACAAATATTTAAATGTAATATGTAACAATAAAAATAAAAGCTACTACCACCTTTGTTACAAATGAAAATCAACATTCCATATTATTTTTCTTTAATTTATTATTAAAGTATGTATAAATGATGCAGATATTCTTATAAAGTCTCTATCTCACAGGATTTACATGAAGAGCCTCTAGTAAAGGGAAGATCTATTTGGATGTTTTTTTCATAGAACTCATCCCTTGGCCTTACTTTTGTTACACAACACTTAACTCTACTCACTTGTATACTTTTATCTCTTCACTCTTTCAAAGACGTATGCATATAAGCTTAAATAGGTTTACTTACTGAGGCATGGTTCTTCTGGAGACCATCCTTCTGCTGCGCAAGTCAGGTAATCCCAGGAATATTGTGAAGGAGGCACAAAATACTGATCACAATTATAGAGAAACTGTTGATTTACACGTGCTGGAAAGTATCTTCTGTATGAATGATATAGCTGTCCATGTTTTATTACTGGATAATTACATTGTTTCCCTTGGAATAAAAACAGTAGAAATAATGGTTTGCCTCATTATACAATCAAATTAGAAATTAACATTACCTCTATGAATTACATTCTTGTTCAGTTAATTACACTCACTACATTATGGTTTCTAGGAAAAGAAAAGTTATAGAAAACTCAGATGATTGAAGTATGTAAAGAGGTCCTTGATACTGAAGGTCAAATTATGTCTTGTGAGTCATATCATATAAAATTTGTATGTGGATTCTCTTGGTAGAAAACTATAGAGACTTATTAAATGAATTCTCCTTAAGTGCAGAAGTCCTAACCATGGTTGACTAAATTAGCATCTTAGTCAAGAGATGAAAGTACAGATTTTATCTTGTAGCTCATGTAGAAAGAAAACAGTGTTTTTTTTTTTTTTTCCAATTAACATTCATTACCTTAATTTTCTGTTTATTGGAAAAGTGATATATTTATATATAGAAAACCACAATAATTTTCATGGATCTAATCACACAGGAAAGTAACATTATTGTTTATCACTCAAACTAGATACTAGGCATCTTTTCCCTTGCTTGTCTAATAGGAGAAATAAACAATCAATGATTCTTAACTTCCAAATGGTTAAGATTAATGGAAACCCTTGTATGCTTGTGTCTAATTTTAATTGGAGAATGATGCAATTTTCAGTATTTCTTACAAATATTTTAAATGAGATATAACATAATTACAATTTATTTTTAATATATTTTGAGTAATTTTCGCATATATGCTTACTAAGTGAATTATAAACTTTGAATCTTTGCATATCTTAATCCCTTTTAGAAAGACTTGTCAATTATACAATCTCATGGCCTATAGTCTGCATCTCTTATCACTAATAGATTTCCCACACTTTTTTGAATTTCTCTACATTTTTTAGTTTGAAATTCTTATTTAGTTTTATTCCTCTTAAGTAACAGTCTAGGTTTCTTCCCACTACTTTTTGGAGATTAGAATAATTTCTCTTCATCCTTGAATTTTACAAATTTCACCATGTATGTCAAGATATGTGTATTTAACAATAATACCATGTTGGGTAAGCTTGAGTGTTTGTATTTGCAGGAGTCAAGTGAAAAGAACTCAACTAACTTTGTTATTACATTGTAGAGAGATTTCAGTCCTGATTATCTGAGTTCAGATCTAGTATATTTATTCACCTCATTTTGATGCTTCATAGAACATGAATTAGTAAAATAATCCACTGAGACTCACTTTCAAAAGGTACACAAAGAGGGCATAATTAAAAGTAAACATCATTACTATCACTGGCCTGAGCTATTTTCCTCCTCTCTTTTATTTGGTCACATGTGAATCTGTATTTGTCTCTCTAACCAGATCATTTATTGAAGCACATACAGTAGTCCACTATGGTCAGAGTGGCACTGACTTTGTCAAGACTCAGAACAACCTCATTCTCCTCTTACACTTCTGCCAATACAAGTTCTGGTCTCATGAGCAGGCTTGGCTATCCATCATAGTATTGGATCAGATTGATCTCAAAATTGATGAAAAGTATTCACTAAGTTTTAAAAGTGTTTCTAGTCATTCTGCATTTGTGCTGCTTATTCCTATGATCCAGGCCCAGGATCTTATAATTATCACAGCTAAATATCACGTTATTGAGTCCAACCTCACACATGGGCGTCTTTCTGAGTGATGAACCTGTCACTTTCATTACCTCAGTATCATTCCAGGCACATCTCCTCTGCTCCGTTAAACTGGTTGTTGATACAAAACAGCAATGGAGCAGGCCTGAGAACAAAATCCTGCATCTGATAATCAGCTTATTTAATGAAATTATGAATATCTGATAAACTATTTAACTGGCCAATTTCCTCATCTTGTCTACAAGAACTTTACAGTCCCTTGTGGGATAACTTTGCTGTGATATGAATACATTTGAGTTGATCTGCCATTTTCATAGGCTTCCCCTATGGCTCAGTGGGTAAAGAATCCACCTGTAATGCAGAAGACAAGGGAGATGTAGGTTTGATCTCTGGGTCAATCATATTCCCTTGCAGAAGGAAGTGGCAACGCATGCCAGTAATCTTGCCAGGAGAATTCCATGGATAGAGGAGCCTGGAGGACTATAGTCCAAAGGGTCGAAAAGAGTTGGAAATGATTGAGGGACTAGGCACACAGCATCATTTTCATAAATCCATCTTAAACAAGTTTAAATATCTTTAGTATAATTCTTATGTAGATTGAAATCTGTTTAGTACTGCTAACACCTTCATTTTAAAAGAAATTATGCTTCAAAAAATCATATTAGATTTATGCTTATAATTACTGTTAAGGTCATTGACCTGTTTTATAAAGTTACAGTTTTCTTTCATGGAATAACCACTTTGAGTGTGCCAAAATTTTCTGATGTACTGTTAGAAAAAAGTGTATTGTTACTATAGAGGCAGGAAAGAAGTTGAGGAGTAAAGAAAGCATCCCCAGAAAATACTCTGTTCAGTTGACCTGACGTTTTTCCATATGTGATGGTTTTAGGAAAGTCCACAATGCCTTCCACACTCCTCTCTCCAAATATTAGAGCGTAAGTCTTCTCTACTGAGCATGCAGGACTCAGTGACCATTTCTCATGATTACACATGACTGACGGGACAGTGTGACAAACTCATACCTGGTGTGGAGGCTTCCTCCTCCCTGTCTGTGGTCACTGGCCCTGATGAAAGCTAGCTATCTCTCAAGCAACCTTCACAGATGACCACGTGGTCAGGTGCTGAGGTCTCCTCCAAAAGCCAAGACAGTGAGCCAACCTGGAAGCAAAGCCTCCAGCCCAGCTGAGCGTCCAGGTGACAGTGGCCCAGGCCATTACCCAGTTGCCCCCCAAACAAAGTGACACATAACTAGCCAGAGAAGCCCTTTCCTGATTGTTGACCCACAGGAGCTCTAAAAATATGGAGGTGTGTTAAGTCAATGTGTTTTCTGGAAAATTTGTTAATTAGTACTATGAATCTAATAGAATGGCCATCCCAGTTGGTGCTAGTGGTAAAGAAGGAACCCCCTGCCAATGTAGGAGACATAGTATAGGCAGATTCAATCCTTGGGTTTGGATGATCCCCTGGAGGTGGGCATGGCAACCCACTCCAGTATTCTTGCCTGGAAAATCCCATGGACAGAGAAGTCTGGTGTGCTACAGTCAATGGGGAGGCAAAGAGTCAGACATGACTGAAGTGACTTAGCATGCAGACACGCAGGCATCTACAACAATAGGTGTTAGGTGATGTGAGTTTTATTAATGGTTTGAATCTGATATTACAATTATTCTGCATGCTAAAAAATTCATAAGTGCACCCATAAATTATGAAAAAAAACTCGCTTAAATATTCAAACATTTAGCTTTAAGACCACTTTTGGAAAGAGTTCAGTTGTTAATGAGAAGAAGTGTTGCACTGGAATATCTGGTGAAGATTTGTCAAAGTTTCACATTTCTCTTTCATATTGTGTACTCTTTCTCCTCTTGTTTGGAAATATGCCTGTAGTCTTATTCTAGTTGATTAATAAACCATCACTCATATACCTGAGAATCAGGAGAAACAACTCATGTCTGCCTGCTCCTCAGCAAGAATAATGATGATGCAGCCTTTCTTATAAGTGATCTGGGGCATGAGCTGCTTTTAATTGTAACACTAAGGAATAGACAGGAAGCTTTATTGTGCTGTAAATGTTGTTCACGAAGAAAATTGCCAAATGGACTAAAATAACATGCAACAAATAATGAGATGAATAATGCAGAGTGATGCATATTCTATTCACACCTTGAATTTCATGAGGTATCATAAAACTCATTAGAGTTTTCATTTACAAAACCTTGAAGACAAATGCATTATTAAAGAAAATGAAAGACAAAAACGTCATGATGAAGAACATATAAGTTTTATATTTTGAAGTAAAATCTTTGTTTTTAATATAATTTAATTACTTATATTAATACATTTATATAATTAGATTTTTGTTTCTCAATTTTTATTGGAGTTGCTTTAAAGGTTAGGTTCTGCTTTACACCAAAACGAATCTGTTATATGAATATATATATCCCCTTTTCTTGGATTTCCTTCCCATTTAGGTCACCAGAGAGCATTGAGTGGAGCTGCCTATTATACACAGTAAGTTCTCACTAGTTATCTATTTTATCCACAACAGCCAGGACATGGAATCAACCTAAATGTCCATCAACAGAAGAATAGATGCAGAAGAAGTAGTACATATATACAATGAAATATTACTCAGCCATAAAAAGCAAGGAAATTGTGCAATTTGCAGAGACATGGATAGAACTAGAAACTGTCATATAGAATGAAGAAAGTCAGAAAGAGAAAAATAAATATTGTATAATATTGCTTATATACGGAATCTAGAAAAATGCTACAGATGAACTTTTTTGAAAAGCAAAAATAGAACTACAGGCATAGAGAATGGATGTATGGATACAAGGGGACCCAAGAGTAGAGGGATGAATTGGGAGATTGAGCCTGACATATATACATTATTGTGTAAAAAATAGATAACTAATGAAAAGAACTTATAAGTTTAAAAATAAAAGTGACTTATGTATAGAAAAGTGACAAGTTTTTTATTTTTATTTTTTTAAGGCTGTCAACATTTACATTTCTCTCTAAAAATAATTCTAAATGTATTGGCACTACACTGGAAATTAAGACTGTATTCCACGTTTTGTAGAAGGAAAATGTATCTGGTACCTAAGCTCGTTTTTGCACTGGGATGACCCGGAGGGATGGTGGGAGGGGGGTTCAGGATGGAGAACACGTGTACGCCCCTGGCAGTTCATGTTGATGTGTGGCAGAACCAATACAATATTGTAAAGTAATTAGCCTCCAATTAAAATAAATAAATTATAATAAAAAAATAAAAACTAACAATGATGTTGCTGCTGCTGCTGCTGCTGCTAAGTCGCTTCAGTTGTGTCCGACTCTGTGAGACCCCATAGACGGCAGCCCACCAGGCTCCCCAGTCCCTGGGATTCTCCAGGCAAGAACACTGGAGTGGGCTGCCATTTCCTTCTCCAATGCATGAATGTGAAAAGTCAAAGTGAAGTCGCTCCGTCGTGTCTGACCCTTAGCGACCCCATGGACTGCAGACTACCAGGCTCCTCCATCCATGGGATTTTCCAGGCAAGAGTACTGGAGTGGGGTGCCATTGCCTTCTCCGAACAGTGATGTTAATGACTTTTAATTGATTTATTAAGCTATAATCACAATACAGTCAACTGAACATATTTAAAATGAGATTCGAACCTGCAAAAATCACCATATGTAAAAGTACAAAAATAACCATTGTTCTTCAGAACTTTCTCATATTACAAGTAAGACTCTCCTAAAACATTCTGGAATTATAATATACTTTTCTGTGACACATTTTCTATTCACATTTTCATGAGCATATTCACATGACCCCATAAACTACATGGAGTACCTTTTTGCGCTGTGGGACTCAGCTGACATAGAAAAGTATTCATTTTGTTTTCCCCTTTTAGGTGAATATCTCATCATTTTTCCATTAAGGTATTATGGTTATCTCACAGTGCAGACTATTTTAACCAGTTTATTCAATCAAAAATACACACAAAGGAAAGTAGATAGTTATATTTAGGAGGAAGGCTGAGTGTTCACATCTGTTTCAACTTACCCTGTCCATGAGCAGTGTAAAACCACAAGGTGAGAAGGACATTGATTAACAACAACATGTTAGATTTTCCCAATGGTACATTCACACAAATACTCCAGTTGCACTGTTTAGGGTTCAAAAATCTGCTTCATTTGCAGTTACCTAGTGTGACTGAATTTATGCATTACAATGAAGCTAGTTAATAAGTGCCATTTAGTAAATACCAAAGTTCAAAGTTTTGAAATGTCCCTAACTTGTTTCTGTTGGTAGTTTCACAATAAGTTATTGTATTCATCACCTGATATCTATGTGCACAACTTTCTGTGGCTAATATGGACTGGCTCCAAAGCCATATATCAGATACTAACTTTCAATAATAAATTTCAAGCGAGTAGGTGAAGTTTTTCCCAGCCATTTGGGTTGTCTGTATTTTCATGGACTTAGGAAAGTGAATAGATTAAAAAAAAATATATATATATATATATATATAGTAGATATTAAAAACAATCATATAAATTATAGCACAATCCCTTCATTTACATGCTATTTATGTGTGGGTTTTATGATTATCAATTTTTCCAATTTTGTTAACATATAATTGACATAAAGCATTGCATAATTTTCAGGTGTATGGCCTAATGATGTCATTTACATATATCCTGAAATGATTACAACAATAAGGTTTGTGAATATCCATCATCTCATATAGATATAAAATTAAAGAAAAAAAGAATTTGTGATGAGAACTCAGGACTTACTGTCCTATTAACTTTTATACTTAAGATACAGCAGAATTAGTCATATTAATCATGTTGTACACTACATCCTTAGTACTAATCTATCTCACAGCAGGAAGTTGGTACCTTTTGACTGGCTTCATCCAGTTCCCCTCTCTCCAGCCCTAGTCTATGGTAACCACAAATGAGATCTCTTTTTCAAAGTATTTGTTTGTTCTTTTAAGTACAGTTGGCCTACAACATTGTGTTAATTTGTGTTACACAGTGTAGTGATTCCATGTTTCTGTCCATTTCAAAATAATCACCACAGTAAGTCTAGTTAAAATCTAGCAAGATTTTAAAAATTGCATAATTATTGACTATATGCTCCACACTGAATATTTCATGTTTATGATTCATCTATTTTGCACCTGGAACTTTATCCCCTTAACCTCTCCCTCACCAGAGGATCTGGAGTGCATCCCCTTAAAAAGACACATACAGAATTGTTCATTGCAGCTTTATTCATAAATGGCAAAAATGCAAATGGTTCCCATGAACATTCAGAAAATGGATAAAACATTTGTAGCATTTTCATGCAACCGATTAATATTCACTAATTTAGAAAACAAAATGAAGTACTGCTATAGACAGCAGTTTGGGATAATCTCACAGCTCTTGTAAATGGAAAAAGTCAAGCACACTCACTAAGTACATATCTTATAATTTCACTGGTAGCCATTTCAAAAGGTGGAAAACCTCATCATGAAGGCAGTGAAAACGAGGTAAGGTGTGGTACAGAATGGGAAGAGACACAAGGAAACCTGATGATGTGCTGGACATTTGCTCAATTTAGTCCTGGGTAATAGTTACACAGGCATACATGTGTGTTAAAAAATTATCAATCAGATTAAGATTAACTTTAGATGTTTAGCTATTTATATGTTTAACTTTGCTTTAAAAAGTTACCATTTTCAGAATAAAATGTAAAGTTAAAAGTTATTGTTTTTCTTCAAAAGTTCATTTCTCATTGAACCCAAAACTTCACTCCAAAAAGAAATAGTGTAGTTATGGAAGATGGAGAGACTTCAAAAGGGATGAAGGAACATTTAGGATGATGAAAATATTCTATATCTTGATTATAGAGTAGTTGTATAGATGTATTGGGTAGGAAATGGAAACCTACTCCACTATTCTTGCCTGGGAAATCTCATGGACAGAGGAGCTTGGCAGGCTACAGTCCATGGGATTGCAAGAGTTGGACACAGCCTGTCAACTAAACCAAGACATAACTATGTATATTTTATGAGACTCATCATATTGCATATTTAGAATAGACAGGTTAAAAGTGTCTTCTCTGTAAAGGTAATGGGAAGTTCCTCAGAGCTCTAGTTGACTAAAAGGAAGGGGAAAATAGAAGGCCTTTAGAATTCTCCAAAGAAGCTAAAAGACCAAGGCAATAATAGAAGAGCATTTTCATAAAAGTTAAGAAAAGAAAATGAAAACCAGGAGTTTTATATCCATACAACCAGACAGCCAAGTATTAAACTACAGAAAATACTTTTAAATGTGCAAGAACTAATAGGACACTATTGATATACAGATGCACACATTCCGTGGCAATAGCTAAATGCTTAGTCACCCAGTTGTGTCTGACTTTTGCTATCCTTTGGATTTTAGCCCGCCAGTCTCCTCTGTCCATGAGATTTTCCAGGCAAGAATAAGGGTGAGGATTTCCATTTCATCCTCCACAGAATCTTCACAATCCAGGAATCAAACTAGTGTTTCCTGTGTCTCCTGCATTGCAGGCAAATTCTTTAAATGTTGAGCCATCAAGGAACTGCCTCCATGCATGTAAGGGGCACCTTAAATGTGGACTCTACCTTATTCCACCTGAATGAAGAGTTCAAACGAATAGAAAGAAGAGATAAGAAAGCATCCTTAAGTGAACAATGCAAAGAAATAGAGGAAAGCAATAGAATGGTAAAGACTAAAGATCTTTTCAAGAAAATTAGAGATAAAAAAGGAACTTTTCATGCAAAGATGTGCACTGAAGGATATAAACAGTTGGACCTAATAGAAGCAGAAGATATTAAGAAGAGGTGGCAGGACCCAGATAACCATGATGGTGTAATCGCCCACCTAGAGCCAGAAGTCCTGGAGTGTGAAGCCAAGTGGGCCTTAGGAAGCATTACTGTAAACAAAGCTAGTGGAGGTGATGGAGTTCCAGCTGTGCTATTTCAAATCCTAAAAGATAATGCCAATAAAGTGCTGCACAATAAGCCAGCTAATTTGGAAAACTCAGCAGAGGCCCCAGGACTGGAAAAGGTCAGTTTTCTTTCTAATCTCAAAGAAGGACAATGCCATAGAATGTTCAAACTATCACATAATTATGTTCATTTCACATATTGGCAATATAATGCTCAAAATATTTCAAGCTAAGCTTCAATAGTATGTGAACTGAACTGAGACTTCCAGATCTATAAGCCGGATTTAGAAAAGGCAGAAGAACTAGAGATCAAATTGCCAGCATCTGTTAGATCATAGATAAAGCAAGGGAATTCCAGAAAAACATATACTTCTGCTTCACTGACTACACTTAAGCCTTTGACTTTGTGGATCACAACAAAATGTGAAAAACTCAAGAGACGGGCATTCTAGACCACCTTGGAAACCTGTACGCAGGCCAAGAAGCAATAGTTAGAACCAGAAATAGAACAATGAGCCAGTTCCAAATTGGGATAGGAGTACATCAAGGTTGTATATTGTCACCCTGTTATTTAACTTTATGTAGAGTACATCATGGTTTCAGTGTGTTTGCCCTCTGATGCCCTCTTGCAACACCTACCATCTTACTTGGGTTTCTAGAAAACTAGCCAATCTAATGACACTAGGACAACAGCCTTGTCTAACTTAATGAAACTAAGTCATGCCCATGGGGCAACCCAAGATGGGCAGGTCTTGGTGGAGAGATCTGACAGAATGTGGTCCACTGGAGAAGGGAATGGCAAACCACTTCAGTATTCTTGCCTTGAGAACCCCATGAACCGTATGAAAAGGCAAAATGATAGGATACTGAAAGAGAAACTCCCCAGGTCAGTAGGTGCCCAATATGCTACTGGAGATCAGTGAAGAAATAACTCCAGAAAGAATGAAGGGATGGAGCCAAAGCAAAAACAATACCCAGCTGTGGATGTGACTGGTGATAGAAGCAAGGTCCGATGCTGTAAAGAGCAATATTGCATAGGAACCTGGAATGTCAGGTCCATGAATCAAAGCAAATTGGAATTGATCAAACAAGAGATGGCAAGAGTGAATGTTGACATTCTAGGAATCAGTGAACTCAAATGGACTGGAATGGGTGAATTTAACTCAGATGACCATTATATCTACTACTGTGGGCACGAATCCCTCAGAAGAAATGGAGTAGCCATCACTGTCAACAAAAGAGTCCGAAATGCAGTACTTGTATGCAATCTCAAAAACGACAGAATGATCTCTGTTTGTTTCCAAGGCAAACCATTCAATACCACAGTAATCCAAGTCTATGCTCCAACGAGTAATGCTGAAGAAGCTGAAGTTGAACCGTTCTATGAAGACCTACAAGACCTTTTAGAACTAATACCCATAAAAGATATCCTTTTCATTATAGAGGACTGGGATGCAAAAGTGGGAAGTCAAGAAACACCTGGAGTAGCAGGCAAATTTGGCCTTGGAATATGAAATGAAGCAGGGCAAAGACTAATAGAGTTTTCTCAAGAAAATGCACTGGTCATAGCAAGCACTCTCTTGCAGCAACACAAGAGAAGACTCTACACATGAACATCACCAGAAGGTCAACACCAAAATCAGATGGATTATGTTCTTTGCAGCCAAAGATGGAGAAGCTCTATACAGTCAGCAAAAACAAGACCAGGAGCTGACTGTGGCTCAGACCACGAACTCCTTATTGCCAAATTCAGACTTATGTTGAAGAAAGTAGGGAAAATCACTAGACCATTCAGGTATGACCTAAAGCAAATCCCTTACAGTGGGATCCCTACAGTGGAAGTGAGAAATAGATTTAAGGGCCTAGATCTGATAGATAGAGTGCGTGATGAACTATGGAATGAGGTTCGTGGCATTGTACAGGAGACAGGGATCAAGACCATCCCCATGGAAAAGAATGCAAAAAAGCAAAATGGCTGTCTTGGGAGGCCATACAAATAGCTGTGAAAAGAAGAGAAGTGAAAAACAAAGGAGAAAAGGAAAGATATAACCATCTGAATGCAGAGTTCCAAGGAATAGCAAGAAGAGATAAGAAAGCCTTCTTCAGCGATCAATGCAAAGAAATAGAGGAAAACAACAGAATGGGAAAAACTAGAGATCTCTTCAAGAAAATTAGAGATACCAAAGGAACATTTCATGCAAAGATGGGCTTGATAAAGGACAGAAATGGTATGGACTTAACAGAAGCAGAAGGATCTTCATGACCCAGATAATCATGATGGTGTGATCACTGACCCAGAGCCAGACATACTGGAATGTGAAGTCAAGTGGGCCTTAGAAAGCATCACTATGAACAAAGCTAGTGGAGGTGATGGAATTCCAGTTGAGCTATTCCAAATTCTGAAAGATGATGCTGTGAAAGTGCTGCACTTAATATGGCAGCAAATTTGGAAAACTCAGCAGTGGCCACAGAACTGGAAAAGGTCAGTTTTCATTCCAATCCCAAAGAAAGACAATGCCAAAGAATGCTCAAACTACCACACAATTGCACTCATCTCACACGCTAGTAATGTAATGCTCAAAATTCTCCAAGCCAGGCTTCAGCAATATGTGAACCATGAACTTCCTGATGTTCAAGCTGGTTTTAGAAAAGGCAGAGGAACCAGAGATCAAATTGCCAACATCTGCTGGATCATCGAAAAAGCAAGAGAATTCCAGGAATAACATCTATTTTTGCTTTATTGACTATGCCAAAGCCTTTGACTGTGTGGATCACAATAAACTGCAGAAAATCCTGAAAGAGATGGGAATACAGACCACCTGATCTGCCTCTTGAGAAATTTGTATGCAGGTCAGGAAGCAACAGTTAGAACTGGACATGGAACAACAGACTGGTTCCAAATAGGAAAAGGAGTACGTCAAGGCTGTATATTGTCACCCTGCTTATTTAACTTATATGCAGAGTACATCATGAGAAACTCTGGACTGGAAGAAACACAACCTGGAATCAAGATTGCCGGGAGAAATATCAATCACCTCAGATATGCAGATGACACCACCCTTATGGCAGAAAGTGAAGAGGAACTAAAAAGCCTCTTGATGAAAGTGAAAGTAGACAGTGAAAAAGTTGGTTTAAAGCTCAGCGTTCAGTAAACGAAGATCATGGCATCCGGTCCCATCACGTCATGGGAAACAGATGGGGAAACAGTGGAAACAGTGTGAGACTTTATTTTTCTGGGCTCCAAAATCACTGCAGATGGTGACTGCAGCCATGAAATTAAAGGACGCTTACTCCTTGGAAGGAAAATTATGACCAACCTAGATAGCATATTCAAAAGCAGAGACATTACTTTGCCAGCAAAGGTCCGTCTAGTCAAGGCTATGGTTTTTCCTGTGGTCATGTATGGATGTGAGAGTTGGACTGTGAAGAAGGCTGAGGGCTGAAGAATTGATGCCTTTGAACTGTGGTGTTGGAGAAGACTCTTGAGAGTCCCTTGGACTGCAAGGAGATCCAACCAGTCCATTCTGAGGGAGATCAGCCCTGGGATTTCTTTGGAAGGAATGATGCTAATGCTGAAACTCCAGTACTTTGGCCACCTCATGCGAAGAGTTGACTGATTGGAAAAGACTCTGATGCTGGAAGGGATTGGGGGCAAGAGGAGAAGGGGACGACAGAGGATGAGATGGCTGGATGGCATCACTGACTCGATGGACGTGAGTCTGGGTGAACGCTGGGAGTTGGTGATGGACAGGGAGGCCTAGTGTGCTATTATTCATGGGGTTGCAAAGAGCTGGACACAACTGAGCAACTGATCTGATCTGATCTGATCTGGAGTACATCATGTGAAATGCTGAGATGGATGACTCACAATCTGAAATCAAGATTGCCAGATAAATATTAACAACCTCAGATATGCCGATATCACCAGCTCTTTGCAGAGATCCAAGATGAACTGAAGAATCTCTTGATGAAGGTGAAAGAATTGAGTGAAAAGGCTGGCTTAAACCTGAACATGAAAAAGCTAAGATTATGGCTTCAAGTCCCAACACTTCGTGGGAAATAGATGGGAAGCAATGGAGATAGAGGTAGACTTCATTTTTGAGGACTCAAAAGTCACTGACAAGAGTTACTGTAGCCTCAAAATTGAAAAAAAAAAAAAAAAGCCTGCTCCTTGAAGGAAAGCTATGAAAAGACGGAAGGTATGGGGAGGGAGGTGCGAGGGGGGTTCAGGATGGGGAACACGTGTACACCCATGGCAGATGCATGTTAATGTATGGTAAAACCAATGCAATATTATAAAGTAAATAAATAATAAATAAAAAATAATTATAAATAAAAAGCATCACTTTGCCAAAAAAGGCCTGTATAGTCAAGCTATGGTTTTTCCAGTAACCATGTACGGATGTGAGAGTTTGATCATAAAGGAGGCTGTGTGCCAAAGAATTGATGCTTTCAAACAGTGGTGTTCTCCAGAGAGTCCCTTGGAGAGCAATGAAATGAAACCAGTCAATCCTAAAGGAAATTCACCCTGTATATCCATTGGAAGGACTGATGTTGAAGCTGAGGCTCCAATATTTTGGCCACCTGTTGTGAAGAGCTAACTCATTGGAAAAGACCCTGATGTTGGGAAATATTGAGGGCAGGAGGAGAAGGGGTTGACAGAGAATAAGATGAATGGATGTCATCATTGATCCAATGGGTATGAGTTTGAGCAGACTCCTAGAGATAGTGAGAGACAAGAAAGCCTGGTGAGGTGCTGTCCAAGGGGTTGCAAATAATGGGACACAAGTGACTGAACAGCAAAATGAAGATTATTCCACCAGATGGCACTGTTCAGTCTCTAAAGAATGCTTTTTTTGTTTCTTTGTTTGTTTTTATAATTATTTTGTGGGCAAGGTAGGAAGGGGCCTTGAAGATTCTGAGACTCTTTTTGCTTTAATATATATTTCAAAAGATGACATGGGAAATAGGCAATATCATGATGTTAAACATTTTGTATATTTTTTTCCAGAGCTGAGACTGAAATAAGAACTGGGGCATTGATAGACTTATATTTGTAAGAATTAAATATTCTGCAAAGTAGAAAATATGCAGCCAAATCATGGCAGTAGAAGGAAGAGATGAAGGGAATATAAACACTGACCACTGAGAAGTAGGTGAGTGTTCAAACATCCCACTTACAACTGGCAGTAAGATGTCAAATAGTTGAGTATAATGAAAATAAGCATGGTGTTCTATGAAATGTACTATACAGGTTTAGACATATAGAAAAGACACAAAACTTTCTCATATAATAAACTAAATGTAAAAGCACAAAAGGAGAGGAGTGTATATATTTCAACATAAGATGCTATAGCAAAGTTTCTACCAAACATGAGTCATATCTATAAGCATGTACAGTGTGAAATTATCATTAAAGAAAGGGTCTTTCAACTGACTTAACCTTATTCTGTCTGTATACAAGGAGCACACCTAATCAGAGTGACCAGGGAAACTAAACCTGATTTATGCACTGCAATTGGCAGGCTTGGAGGAAAAAGAGACAGGGAGAGATGTGGAGAGCCAGACAGAGTATTATGCGGTTAGAATTTAGATTTAACAAGAATTTTTTGGGCTCCAAAATCACTGCAGATGGTGATTGCAGCCATGAAATTAAAAGACACTTAGTCCTTGCAAAGAGAGTTATGCCCAACCTAGATAGCATATTGAAAAGCAGAAAGCAGAGTTGTTACTCTGACAACAAAGGTCCATCTAGTCAGGCTATGGTTTTTCCAGTGGTCATGTATGGAAGTGAGAGTTGGACTGTGAAGAAAGCTGAGAGCCGAAGAAGTGATGCTTGTGAACTGTGGTGTTGGAGAAGACTCTTGTGAGTCCCTTGGACTGCAAGCAGATCCAACCAGTCCATTCTAAAGGAGATCAGTTCTGGGTGTTCATTGGAAGGACTGATGCTGAAGCTGAAACTCCAGTACTTTGGCCACCTCATGCGAAGAGTTGACTCATTGGAAAAGACTCTGATGCTGGGAGGAATTGGGGGCAGAAGGAGAAGGGGACAACAGAGGATGAGATGGCTGGATGGCATCACCAACTCGATGGACATGAGTTTGAGTGAACTCCCGGAGTTGGTGGTGGAGAGGGAGGCCTTGAGTACTGTGATTCATGAGGTCTCAAAGAGTCGGACATGACTGAGTGACTGAACTGAACTGAACTGAACTGAAAGGAACAAATGGGTCAGCAGGTAAAGAATTGGCCTGTAATGAAGGAGACATAGGAGATGCAGGTTGGATCCCTGGCTCGGGAAGATCCCCTGGAGGAGGGCATGGCAATCCACTGCAGTACTCTTGCCTGAAGAATTCCATGGACAGAGGAGACTGGCGGGCTACTGTCCATGAGGTTGCAAGGAGTCTGAGAGGACTGAGCGAATAATCTCACGACCAAGCACACAGAGGAACAAAGGACATTGCACAATGCAAAATGTCCAAATTACAATAAAAACTTACCCAGTTGGGAAACGTGTGCTAGATCCAGAAACATGAGGTTCTACTGCTCCTGGATGCACCTTCAGCTTGGAACCACTCCTCTGTTGTTGGAGATATGGTTTTGCAGTTAGTTCTGGATCTAGAGAAGAAGAAGAACAGGCTAGCAGGAATCTAACAGGATTTTCCCTCTGGATCACCAGATCTCCATGTGGAGATCTCTCACCAGATCTCTGTCTCTAACCACTGTGGGCAACTGCCTCACTGGTAGAGCTGGATAAATCTTCTTGTTTCTGATTTCCCACTCCAATCTATGGGCAAAACTCAGGGAAAACCTGCAAACCAAAAGAGGTTGAATCATATTTTATATGCACTAACCTCTAAGACGGCATAGAAGTGTGTAAAGGTGGATTTGGTGCTTGCAACACCAGTAAATAATCAGTGTAGTTCACCATTGTCCACCACAATAACAACAATGATGCTTCTACATAACAATATTAAATCTGTCTCCTAAAATGAAGATTTCTTTGTTCTCTTTCTATAGACTGAAGTCAAATCTTCCAAGAGTCACCTTATTTATATATGCTGACATTATTACCTTCTTTAATTTAGTCACAACTCCACACAGGTGTCTTGTATTTTGAAAAAGGGAATTATTTTTCTTTAAAACCATAAGGGCAAAGAGGTAAATGTAGTTAAAAATTTACAAGTATATTTATCAGAATCAAACTAGAAAGCACAATGAAGCAATCCTCAAAGCAGATTCAAAAGTAGGAAAAAAAAAAAAAAAAGAAAGAAAGAAAAAAAAAGTAGACTCTGTTGAAATTACAAATTCATTTTTCTACACCTGATAATATATCTGCCTTGTCTTCAGCCAGCAATGAAAAAGTCCATGTCCCTTTCCTTGTGGGGTTAACCTAAACTTCATTTCCAAGTGGTCAGATTCTAGAGGGATCTCACACTTAATTGGTTCCTGCTGTCTTCTATTAACCTTTATAGGAACATAGAAAAGTGCAAACGAGAAGCCTCAGAGAATATCCTTATCCAAATATAATTTCCTGTCCACATCATGTAGCAATAGACAATGACCGTTTGGTGGCTGAGTTCAATGTCCCCAGCCTGTGTTCATATCAATCTCTGTGCCTGAGAGTTCAATGACATAAGAGGCTTAAGATAACAGATAGTTACTTTCCACTTCCAGGAAAGGGAAATATCCATTTTTCTGGTGAAAAGACCTTATACTATGACTTTACACTTTGGCAAAATAAGAAACTGTAAGCCTGGGAAAAGAATGTTATTAGTGATTGTACATCTTAACAAATGCAGACAAAATTATAATCAACACAATCTAATGCTAATACTTGGTTAAAAAAAATACAAGAAATCAAGTTCTTGCAAAGACAAATAGAAATTTTTTTTCAATCAATTTATAGCCATTGATATGATACAGTGCCAATATGTTACCATCCCATCAAACTTGTAACAATGTTAGGGTTTTTGATGTTGTGATTTTCAATAAAAACAAAAAAATATAGTTGGTCTTTGTCCCCCTTTTGGGCACAGAACTCTAAAAACTCTTGGAATTCCCTATATGTCTTTTGTTATGTTAATACAGTGACTTCTGGAAATCTTCCTAATGATGGAGGCTAGTTGCCCGGGGAACCAACCATATGACTAGACGGTTGAAGCAAAAATCCTACCCTCCTGCTGTCCAGCGAAGGGCAAGGGACTACAGGTTTCATCAGTTAGCAATGAGGTGAATAAATAAATAATTTATGCCCATGTAGTGATGCCTTGGTTCTGAGAACCTCCAGGACTCATAGCTTAGAGGAACTGGGAGTGTGGAGCCCTGAAAGAGCATGGAAGCTCTGCACTTAGTAGGTTCCTTCTGTCTTCTATTAACTTCTACCACACTTTGCCCTGGGCCTCCCTTCCATCTGGCTGGTCATGAGTTAATTTATTTAGTTTCTTTTGGGTTCCAGGAGCCACATTAGCAAGTAACTGAACCTGAAGACAAAGTTGTTGCTACCTCCAATCTTAATGATTAGACCAGAAGGGCAGGGTCCCATGGATTTGTGATAGGCTTCTGAAGTGGGGAGGGTGGCATGTTTGTGGGAATGAGCCCTTAACCTCTGGGATCTGAAGCTGTTCCAGGTAGATGGTATTAGTATGTACTAAATTGTAGGATGCCCAGCTTGTGTTGGCAAATTGCTTTTAATATGGAAAAAAAAATACGCATCATGATAGAAAAGATCATCAAACTACTTGAATAGCATATTTCAGTTGGGATAACAAATAGACTTGTCCTTACTGGGAATAAACTTACAGCTAAGTGTGGTAACTGAAAATGTTCAATTTCACAATTGTGAAATTGAATTGCAAATTGTGAATTTTGCACAGTTTCAATTAAGCTTCTTGTTTTTCCTCCCACTGTTTCCTTCATATGTGGTTGTGGTTGTTGTTGTTATTCAGTCACTCAGTCGTGTCCGACTCTTTGCAACCCTATGGACTGCAGCATACCAGGTTTCCCTGTCCTTTCTAAGTACCATTTACTAACTTGACACCTGTCTAGGTTTGTCGTAACTCTCTTTAAAGGAGCAAGCATGTTTTAATTTCATGGCTGCAGTCATCGAGACAGTGTACTGAAAGCAGAGACATGAGATTCCTGACAAAGGCCCATTCAGTCAAAGCTATGGTTTTTCCAGTAGTCATGTATGGATCTGAGAGTTGCACCATAAAGAAAGTTGAGCACTGAGGAAATGATGCTTTTGAATTGCAGTGCTGAAGAAGACTCTTGAGAGTCTTTGAAGTGTAAGATCAAACCAGTCAGTCCTAAAGGAAATCAATCTTGAATATTCATTGGAAGGAGTGATGCTGAAGCTCCAATACTCTGGCCACCTGATGCAAAGAGCTGACTCATTGGAAAAGACCCTGATGCTGAGAAAGATTTAAGGCAAAAGAAGGGGGTAGCAGAGGATGAGATGGGTTAGATAGCATCATTAGTTCAATGGACAGGAAAGACTTTAGGAGACAGTAGAGGACCAGGAGCTTGGCATGCTAGTCCATGGGGTCACAGAGTCAGACACTGGTTAGTGATTGATCAACAGCAAACCTGACACCTGACCTTCAGTATGAGTAACCGAACTGTGCCACTTCTTAAAGTTTTATTGGAGAACTTCCTATTTCTTTTCTTTTTAAAAAACATTTATTTGTTTTAATGATTCATGATTGCATTACAATATTGGTTTGAATCTGTCATACATCAACATGAATTAACCATAGTTATACATATATCCCCTCCCTCGTGAGTCTCCCTCCCACCTCTCATCCATTCCCACCCCATCGAGGTTATTCCAGAGCCCTGGTTTGGGTTCCCTGAGTCATACAGCAAATTCCCATTGGTATCTGTTTACATATGTTAGTGTATATGCATCCATGCTGCTCTCTCCATTCATCTCACCCTCTCCCTCTTCTCCCCCACCCTTGTCCATAAGCCTGTTCTCTGTGTCTGTGTCTCCACTGTTGCTCTATGAACAGGTTCATCAGTACCATGCTTATAAATACATTAATATACGGTATAGGTTTTTCTCTTTCTGACTTACTTCACTCTGTATAATAGGCTCTAGGTTCATCGACCTCAAAAGAACTGCTCAAATGCACCCCTTTATATGACTGAGTAGTATTCCATTGTATATATGTACCATAGCTTCTTTGTCTATTAAACTGTCAACGGATATCTAGTTTGTTTGCATGCATGTCTATCATATATAGTGCTACAATAAACAGTACAGGTGTCTTTTTTAGTTTTGATTTCTTCAAGGTATATGCCTAGTAGTGGTATTGCTAGGTCATAGGGTGGTTTTATTCCTAGATAGTAAGGAATGTCCATACTATCTTCCATAGTGGCTGTGTCAATTTACATTCCCACCAGAAGTGCAGAAAGGTTCCCTTTCTCCAGACTCTCTTCAACACTTCTTCTTTATGAATTTTTTTGATTATGGCCATTTGGTCTGGTGTGAGGTGATATCTCATAGTAGCTTCGATTAACATGTCTCTAATAATTAGTGCTGTTCATGGATTTATTAGCCATCTGTAGGTCTTCTTTGGAGAAATGTCTGTTTAGATCTTTTGCCCACTTTCTGATGGGCTTGTTTGTTTTTCTGGTATTGAGTTGTATGAGCTGCTTGCATATTTTGGAAATTAATAATTCATAAACTGTTTCCTTTGCTATTACTTTGTTCCATCCTGAGGGTTGTCTTTTCAGTTTGTTTATAGATTCCTTTGCTGTGAAAAATCTTATAAGTTAATTAGGTCCTACTTATTTATTTTTGGTTTTATTTCCATTATTTTAGGAGGTAAGTCATGAAAGATCATGCTGTGATTTATGTCATACACTATTCTGCCTATGTGTTCTTCTAAGAGTTTTATAGTGTCTGGCCTTAAATCGAAAACATTTAGTTTTTATCCATTTTGTGTTTATCTTTGTGTATAGTGTTATGAAATCTTTTAATTTCATTCTTCTGTACATAGTTGTCCTGTTCTTCCAGCATCAGTTATTGGAGAGACTATATTTTCCCCATTGTGTATTCTTGCCCCCTTTTTCAGAGATAAGGTGCCCATGGATGTCCAGGTTTCTCTCTCGGCTTTCTATCTTGTTCCATTGGTCTATACTTCTGTTTTTGTGCTGGTGCCATGCTCTCTGGATGACTATAGCTTTGTACTATAGTCTGAAATCACACAAATTGATTCCTCCAGCTCTATTCTCCATTCTTTTTTTTAAAATTTATTTATTTTAATTGGAGGCTAATTACTTTACAATATTGTAGTGGTTTTTGTTATACATTGACATGAATGAGCCATGGGTTTACATGTGTTCTCCATCCTGAACCTCCCTCCCACCTCCCACCCCATCCCATCCCTCTGTGTCATCCCAGTGCACAAGCCCTGAACACCCTGTCTCATGCATCAAACCTAGACTGATGACCTGTTTCACCTATGATAATATACATGTTTCAATATATTCTCTCAGATCATCCCACCCTCACATTCTCCTACAGACTCCAAAAGACTGTTCTATACATCTGTGTCTCTTTTACTGTCTTGCATATGGGATTATCATTAAGATGTTCCTAAATTCCATATATATGGGGTAGTATACTGTATTGGTGTTTTTCTTTCTGACTTACTTCACTGTGTATAATAGGCACCAGTTTCATCCACCTCATTAGAACTGATTCAAATGCATTATTTTTAATAGCTGAGTAATATTCCATTGTGTATATGTACCACAAATTTCTCATCCATTCATCTGCCGATGGGCATCTTGGTTGCTTCCATGACCTGGCTATTATAAACAGCACTGTGATGAACATTGGGGTACACATGTCTCTTTCAGTTCTGCTTTCCTCAGTGTGTATGCCCAGCAGTGGGATTGCTGGGTCATATGGCAGATCTATTTTCAGTTTTTTTAAGGAATCTCCACACTGTGGAGATTCCTTAGTGGCTCCATAGTGGCTGTACTAGTTTGCATTTCCACCAACAATGCAAAAGGGTTCCGTTTTCTGCACAGCCTCTCCAACACTTATTGCTTGTAGACTTTTGGATAACAGCCATTCAGACCTGTGTGAGATGGTGCCTCATTGTAGTTTTGATTTGCATTTCTCTGATAATGTCTATTCTTCTTTCTTAAAATTACTTTGACTTTTGGGGGTCTTCTGTGTCTCCATACAAATTGTATATTTTTTTGTTCTAGTACTGTGAAAAATGCCACAGGTAATTTGATATTGCTTTCAATCTCTAGATTGCTTTTGGTAATGCAGTCATTTTCACCATATTGATTCTTTCAACCCAGGAGCATGGAATATCCCTCCATCTCTGTATTTCGTCTTTCATCCATGTCTCTTGATTTTCTGTATATAATTCTTTTCTCTCCATAGGTAGGCTTATTCCAAGGTATTTTATTCATTTTGTTGCAATGGTAAATGCGATTGATATCTTAATTTCTCTTTCTGATTTTTCTTTGTTATTCTATAGGTATAGAAGTGATTTTTGTGTATTGATTTTATAATCTGTGACTTTACTAAATTTACTGATAATTTCTAACAATTTTCCGATAGTACCTTTATGGTTTTCTATGTACAGTATGATGTCGTCTGCAAATAGTGAGAGTTTTACTTCTTCCTTTCCAATCTGGATTTCTTTTATTTCTTTTTTCCCTCTGATTGCTGTAGCTAGAAATTCCAAACTATATTAAGTATTAGTGGCATGAGTAGGTGCCCTTTTCTTGTTCCTGATCTTATAGGGAATGCTTTCAGTGTCTCACCATTGAGAATGTTTACTGTGTGATTGTTGTATATGCCCTTTAATCATAAATGGGTGCTGAATTTTGTTGAAAGCTTTTTCTGCATCTATTGAGAATATCATATGGTTTTAGCTTTCAATTTGTTAAAATGGTGTATCATATTAATTGACTTGCATATATCCAAGAATACTTGCACCCTGGAATAAACTCAACTTGATCATGGTGTATGATGTTTTTATTGCATTCTTGAATTCTGTTTGCTCTATTTTGAGGAGGATTTTTGTACCTATGTTCATCAGTGATATTGACCTGTAATTTGTGTGTGTGTGTGTGTGTGTGTGTGTGTGTGTGTGTGTGTGTGTGATATCAGTGTCTGGTTTTGCCATCAGTGTGATTGTGGCCTCATAGAATGACACAATAGAAGAATATAGAGGGATGTTTTCCTCTGCAAGTTTTAGAAAGAGTTTGGAAGGATAGGTGTTAGCTCTCGTCTTAAAGTTTTATGGAATTCACCTGTGAAGCCATCTGGCCTCAGGCTTTTTTCTTGGGAGAGATTTTTTATCACAGTTTCGACTTCATGTTCCTAATTCTCTTGTTCATAATTTCTATTTCTTCCTGGTTCAGTCTTGAATTGAAGGGGGTACAACTTTTCTAAAAATCTGTTCATTTTCTCTAGGTTGTCTATTTTCTTAGCATCAGTGCATTTCAGTCGTTCAGTCGTGTCCAACTCTTTGCAACCCCATGAATCGCAGCACACCAGGCCTCCCTGTCCATCACCAACTCCCGGAGTTCACTCAGACTCCTGTCCATCAAGTCAGTGATGCCATCCAGCCATCACATCCTCTGTCGTCCCCTTCTCCTCCTCCCCCCAATCCCTTCGATCATCAGAGTCCTTTCCAAGGAGTCAACTCTTCGCATGAGGTGGTCAAAGTACTGGAGTTTCAGCTTTAGCATCATTCCTTCCAAAGAAATCCCAGGGCTGATCTCCTTCAGAATGGACTGGTTGGATCTCCTTGCAGTCCAAGGGACTCTCAAGAGTCTTCTCCAACACCACAGTTCATCAAGTCTTCTGCTCTCAGCCTTCTTCACAGTCCAACTCTCACATCCATACATGACCACAGGAAAAACCATAGCCTTGACTAGACAAACTTTTGTTGGTAAAGTAATGTCTCTGCTTTTGAATGTGCTATCTAGGTTGGTGATAACTTTCCTTCCAAGGAGTAAGCGTCTTTTAATGTCATGGCTGCAGTCACCATCTGCAGTGATTTTGGAGCCCAGAAAAATAAAGTCTGACACTGTTTCCACTGTTTCCCCATCTATTTCCCATGAAGTGATGGGACCAGATGCCATGATCTCTTTTTCTGAATGTTGAGCTTTAAGCTAACTTTTTCCCTCTCCACTTTCACTTTCATCAAGAGGCTTTTGAGTTCCTCTTCACTTTCTGCCATAAGAGTGGTGTCATCTGTATATCTGAGGTTATTGATATTTCTACCGGCAATCTTGTTTCCAGCTTGTGTTTCTTCCAGTCCAGCATTTCTCATGATGTACTCTGCATATAAGTTAAATAAGCAGGGTGATACAGTTGCTCATATTAGTCTCTTTTGATCTTTTTTATTTCTGCATTTTATGTTGTGACTGATCCTTTCTCTCTTTTTTCTTTTTTTTATTTTCTTTTTTTAACTTTACAGTATTGTATCTCATTCCTCATTCCTTTGATTTGATTTTCACCATTTTTTCCTACATGAGCCTGGCTAATGGTTTGTCAATGTTCTTTATCTTCTCAAAGAATCAGCTTTTAGTTATCAATCTTTACTATTATTTCCTTCACTTCTTTTTCTTTTTATAATATAAATTCATATATTTTAATTGGAGGCTAATTACCCTACAATATTGTAGTGGTTTTGCCATACATTGACATGGACCCGCCATGGGTATACATCTGTTCCCCATCCTGAACCCCCCTCCCACCTCTCTCCCCATCCCATTCCTCTGGGTCATCCCATTGCACCAGCCCCGAGTGCCCTGTCTCATGCATTGAAACTGGATTGGCGATTCATTTCACATATGATAATATACATGTTTCAATGCCATTCTCCCAAATCATCCCACCCTGGCCCTCTCCCACAGAGTCCAAAAGACTGTTTTAACATCTGTGTCTCTTTTGCTGTCTTACATATAGGGTTATTGTCTCCAGCTTTCTAAATTTCATATATATGCGTTAGTACACTGTATTGGTATTGTTCTTTCTGGCTTACTTCACTCTGAATAATAGGCTTCAGTTTCATCCACCTCATTAGAACTGATTAAAATGTATTCTTTTTAATGGCTGAGATATATTCCATTGTGTATATGTACCACAACTCTCTTATCCATTTGTCTGCTGATGCACATCTAGGTTGCTTAGCCTCCATATGTTTGTATTTTTAATAGTTTTTTTTTTCCCCCTGTTGCTGCTAAGTCTCTTCAGTCGTGTCCGACTATGGGTGACCCCATAGACAGCAGCCCATTAGGCTCCTCTGTCCCTGGGATTCTCCAGGCAAAAGTACTGGAGTGGGTTGCCATTTCCGTATCCAATGCATGCAAGTAAAAAGTGAAAGTGAAGTGGCTCAGTCATGTCCGACTCTTAGCAACCCCATGGACTGCAGCCTACTAGGCTCCTCCATCCATGGATTTTCCAGGCAAGAGTACTGGAGTGGGGTGCCATTGCCTTCTCTGAAGGCAATGTATTTTTAATTTTTTTTTTCCCTCTGTAGTTGACATCTAATCTTACTGCATTGTGGTCAGAAAAGATGCTTGGTATGATTTCATTTTTTTTGAATTTACCAGGGCCAGATTTATGACCCAGGATGTGATATATCCTGCAAAAGATTTCATGTGAATTGAGAAAAAGGTGAAATTCATTGTTTTGGGGTGAAATGTGCTATAGATATCTATTAGGTCTAACTGGTCTATTGTATCATTTAGAACTGTGTGTTTCCTTGTTAATTTTCTGTTTAGTTGATCTATCCATAGGTGTGAGTGGGGTGTTAAAGTCTCCCACTATTATTGTGTTATTGTTAATTTTCCCTTTCATACTTGTTAGCATTTCCTTACATATTGCGATGCTTCTATGTTGGGTGCATATATATTTATAATTGTTATATCTTCTTCTTGGACTGATCCTTTGATTATTATGTAGTGTCCTTCTTTGTCTCTTTTCACAGCCTTTACATTAAAGTCTATTTTATCTGATATGAGCATTGCTACTCCTCCTTTTTTTGGTCTCCATTTGCATGAAATATTTTTCCCTGTCCTTCACTTTCAGTATGTATGTTTCCTTGTTTTGAAATGAGTATCTTGAAGACAGCATATATAGGGGTCTTTTTTTTATCCATTCGACCAGTCTTTGTCTTTTGGTTGGGGCATTCAACCCATTCAGATTTAAGGTAATTATTGATAAGTATGATCCCATTGCCATTCACTTTATTTATTTATTTTTTTAAATTTTATTTTATTTTTAAACTTTACATAATTGTATTAGTTTTGCCAAATATCAAAATGAATCCATCATAGGTACACGTGTGCTCCCCATCCTGAACCCTCCTCCCTCCTCCCTCCCCATACCATCCCTCTGGGTCGTCCCAGTGCACTTTATTGTTTTGGATTCGAGTTTATAAACCCTTTCTGTATTTTCCTGTCTAGAGAAGATCCTTTAGCACTTGTTGGAGAGCTGGTTTGGTGGTACTGAATTCTCTCAGCTTTTACTTGTCTGTAAAGCTTTTGATTTCTCCTTCATCTTTGAATGAGATCCTTGCTGGGTAGGGAGAGGACAATGGCACCCCACTCCAGTACTCTTGCCTGGAAAATCCCATGGATGGAGGAGCTTGGTGGGCTGCAGTCTATGTGGTCGCTAGGAGTTGGACACGACTGAAGCGACTTAGCAGCAGCAGCAGCAGCTTGCTGGGTACACTAATCTGGGTTGTAGGTTTTTCTCTTTCATCACTTTAAGTATGTCCTGCCATTTTTTTCTGGCCTAAAATTTCCTATTGAAAGATCAGCTGTTATCCATATGGGAATCCATTTGTGTGTTATTTTTTGTTTTTCCCTTGTTGCTTTTAATATTTGTTCTTTGTGTTTGATCTTTGTTACTTTGATTAATATGTGTCTTGGGGTGTTTCGCCTTGGGTTTATCCTGTTTGGACTCTTTGGGTTTCTTGAACTGGGTGATTATTTCCTTCCCCGTTTTAGGGAAGTGTTCAACTATTATCTCCTCAAGTATTTTCTCATGGTCTTTCTTTTTGTATTCTTCTTCTGGGATGCCTATGATTCGATTGTTGAGTGTTTAACATTGTCCCAGAGGTCTCTGAGGTTGTCCTCATTTATTTTAATTCTTTTTTCTTTTTTCCTCTCTGATTCACTTATTTCTATCATTCTATCTTCTACCTCACTAATGCTATCTTCTGCCTCTGCTGTTATACTGTTGGTACCCTCCAGAGTGTTTGTGATCTCATTTATTGCATTATTCATTATGTATTGACTCTTTTATTTCTTTGAGGTCTTTATTTATTGCATCTTCTCCATCCTTGTCTCCAGTCTATTTATCTGTAACTCCATTTTGTTTTCAGGATTTTGGATCATTTTCACTATCATTATTCTGAATTCTTTCTCAGGTAGATTCCCTATCACTTCCTCTTTTGCTTGGTTTGGTGGGCATTTATCCTGTTCTTTTAACTTCTGAGTATTTCTCTGCCTTTTCATCTTGTTTATATTGCTGTGTTTGGGGTGGCCTTTCCATACTCTGGCAGTTTGTGGTTCCTCTTTATTGTGGAGGTTCCTCATTGTGGGTGGAGTTGGTCAGGTGGCTGGTCAAGGTTTCCTGGTTAGGGAAACTTGTGTCAGTGTTCTGGTGGGTGGAGCTGGATTTCTTCTCTCTGGAGTGCAATGAAGTGTCTAGTAGTGAGTATTGAGATGTCAGTGGGTTTCATGTGACATTGGGCAGCCTGCATTTTGAAGCTCAGGGCTATGTTCTTGTGTTGCTGGAGAATTTGCATGGTATGTCTTGCTTTGGTTCTTGTTGGCTCTTGGGTAGTGCTTGGTTTCATTGTAGGTATGGAGGCTTTTGATGCGCTCTTATCAATTAATGTTCCCTGGAGTCAGGAGTTCTCTGGTGTTCTCAGGATTTGGACTTAAGCCTCCTGCCTCTGGGTTTTAGTCTTATTCGTACAGTAGCCTCAAGACTTCTCCATCTATACAGCACCAATGATAATACTCTAGGTTAATGATGAAACGTTTCTCCACTGTGAGGGACACCCAGAGAGGTTCACAGTTACATGGAGAAGAGAAGAGGGAGGAGGGAAATAGAGGTGACGAGGAGAAGAGGGCGAATCAAAAGGGGAGAGAGCAAGCTAGTCAGGAATCACTTCCCTATGTGCTCTCTATAGTCTGGACCACTCGGAGATGTTCACAGAGTTACACAGTGAAGACAAAAGGGAGGAAGGAGTCCGATGTGGCCAGGAGGAGAAAATGGGGAATCAAAAGGAGATAGACAGATCCAGCCAGTAATTAGTTCCCTAAGTGTTCTCCACAGCCTAGAACACACAAAGAGATTCACAGAGTTGGGTAGAGAAGAGAAGGGGGAGAGAGAAGATAGAGGCAACCTGGTGGAGAAAAAGGAGAGTCCAGAGGGGGAGAGAGCAGTCAAGCCAGTAATCTGGCTCCCAAGTAAAAATGGGTACTGAAGATTGGGTTGTTAAAGGTACAAAAATGATAACAAATACCAAAAAGCAAAGATTAAAAATCTAGAGTAGAGGTTAGATTCTCAAAGATATGATATTAAAAAAACAAACCAAAGTCACAAAATTATAAAACATATATATGAAGTTTGCTTTAAAATATGGTCTTTTTTTTGCAAGGTTATAAAAATAGTAGGTTATAAAAATGAAAATTAAAGGAATAATAGAAGACTTTAAAATTAAAAAATTATAATAGGAAAAATATCTCTAGGAATTTCTCTAGAGCTGTTGTCGACAGTGTGAGGTCAATTCATTTTCAGATAATTCCTTGATCTGGCTTGTACTTCTTCTCAAGATCTATAGGCCCCTTCCTATGTAGTCAGTGCTACCTACAGGGTTTTAATCTGTTGCACCTGTCACTTCCAAAGCAGTTCCCTCTGTTTATTATAGCTTCTTCTGTTTCTGGTGTCTTCAGCGTCTAATTTCTGCCCTGACACAGGGGTGGTGCGATGGTAGTCAGTTTTCCAGGATCACTTGTTCAGTCGTGCTGTCAGGAGGGAGCAACACTGCAAATAAATATCACTGGCGTGTGTGGGAAGTGCTCCCAGGGTTTCAGCCACCCTGGGATTGCCCCCGCTCACTGTGTGTGTGCTTTCATTCTACACTTCTCAGGCTCTATGTTGCTCTGCCAGGAACTACCCGAGGCGGGCCCTGGGTTGCATACACTTCCCAAGTCTAAGTTGCTCAGGTTCAGGTTCTTGGATACTCCACAAAGGCACAGCCTTGGTTGGACCTGTGTTTGGTGCCCTTCCCAGGTCCGAGCAGCTCAGGTGACCAGGTGTTTGGCGAGCGCAGTCACCTCCAGGTAGGGGGTGCGTCTTATCGCCTCCCCCATCCCAGCTGCTCGGTTTGCGGAGTGTACAATGGACTCTCCTTCTCAGATGTGCTGGCTGTCTCTTCTGGGGAGCTGATCTCTGGCTGCAACCCTCCCGGTAGATGTTGACCCTCCAGAATCCCAAGTAGTCTTGGTTAGCAACAAAGCCTGCTTGCAGTTTGGTATATGATGCCTCTCTGGGGCCGCGATTGCCCCCTTCTGGCTCTGGCTGCCCCAGCCTGCCTATCTCTGGCTGGGGATGGGCTGGTCCACAGTCAGCCAACTCTGCCCAGTCCTTTGTTCTGTAAGCCGGCAGAGTTTTAGATTAGGGCTTTTCAGAGGATAGTTCTCGCTCTCTCTCTCTCTCTTTTTTCCTGTCTCTCTCTGGCTATCCCACAGTCTGTGTTGCTATCTCACCTTAGTTCCCTAAGATTGCTCTCAGGGCATTCAGGCCCAGGCCTTATCCTAAGCAATGCAGCCTGCCCCTCCCTGTCCAGCCCCTGCCTGCTAGTGGCAGAATCCAGCCTCTGGGCTGCTTCTCTACTGGGAGGTGCCATTGGCATGTAATCTGTGGGTTTTACTTATTTATTTATTTTTCCTCCTGGTTATGTTGCCCTCTGAGATTCCAAGACTCAGTACAGACCCCAGACCTGCCAGTGGGAGTGTTTCCTGGTGTTTGGAAACCTCTCTTTTTTAAGATTCCCTTCCTGGGACAGATCTCAGTCCCTACCTCTTTTGCCTCTCTTTTTATCTTTTATATTTTCTCCTACCTCCTTTTGAAGACAATGGGCTGCCTTTCTGGGTGTCTGATGTCCTCTGCCAGCATTCAGAAATTGTTTTGTGGAATTTGCTCAGTGGGTCTTTGGTTCATTTTCTGATGCCTCTATAGCCATAAAATGATGTCAAAACTTTAAAGTGTATTATATCTGAAATGAGAATTGCCACTCTGGCTTCTTTCAATTTTTTTTGCATGGGTATCACTTTCCATCCTTTTGCTTGAAATCTGTATGTGTCTCAAGGTCTGAAATGGGTCTCCTGTAGGCAGAAAATATATGGGTCTTATTTTTGTATTCATTCATCCAGTCTATATCTTTTGGTTGGAGAATTGAGTTCATTTACATTTAAAGTAATTATTGATACATATGTTTCTACTGATGTTTTCTTAAATTTTTTGTAGGTATTTCCTTTCCCTTTTGTTTATGACTTATATAAGTCCCTTTACTATTTGTTGTGGAGAAGGCAATGGCAACCCACTCCAGTATTCTTGCCTGGAAAATCCCATGGATGGAGGAGCCTTGTAGACTGTAGTCCATGGGGTTGCTAAGAGTCAGACACAACTGAGCGACTTCCCTTTCACTTTTCACTTTGATGCATTGGAGAAGGAAATGGCAACCCACTCCAGTGTTCTTGCCTGGAGAATCCCAGGGATGGGGGAGCCTGGTGGGCTGCTGTCTATGGGATCGCATAGAGTCGGACACGACTGAAGCGACTTAGCAGCAGCAGCAGCAGTATTTGTTGTAATGCTGGATTGGTGGTCCTATATTCTCTTGAATTTTGCTTTTCTGTAAAGCTTTTGATTTCTCCATCAGTTTTGAATGAGATCCTTACTAGATAGAGTAGACTTGATGGTAGATTTTTTTTTTTTTTCCCTTTCATTATTTTAAATATATCCTGACATTACCTTCTGGCTTGCAGAAAGATCTGCTGTTATTTGTATGGGTTTTCCATTGTATGTTACTTGTTTCTTTTCCCTTGATGCTTTTAATATTGTGTTTTATACTTAGTGCTTTTAATCTTTGTGTTTAATATCTGTTAGCTTGATTAGTATGTGTCTCAACATCTTTCTCCTGGGGTTTAGCCTGTATTAGACTCTGTGCTTCTTTTACTTGATTGACTATTTCCTTTCCCATGTTGAGGAAGTTTTCAACTATAATCTCCTCAAAAATGTTCTCAATGCTTTCTTTTTCTGTTCTTCTTCTGAGGCCCCTATAACTCAAACACTGGTGAGTTTAATACTTTTATAGGTTTATTCTCATTTTTTCCCTTTATTTTTCTCTTCAGCAGTTATTTCTGCCATTCTGTCTTCTAGGTCACTTATCTGTTCTTCTGCCTCAGTTACTCTACTATTGGTTCCTTCTAGAGTATTTTCAATTTCAGTAATGTGTTATTCATCTCTCTTCATTGCTTGTTCTTTATTTATTCTTTATTTCTTCTATGTCCTTGGTAATTGTATTAGTTGTGTTAATTGTTTCTTGCATATTCTACATCCTACTTTTGAGGCTTTGGAACATCTTTACTGTCATTATTATGAATTATTTTTCAGGTAGTTTCCTTATTTCCTCCTTGTTTATTTGGTCTTGTGAGTTTCTACCTTGTTTCTTCATTTGTCCTATATTTCTGTGTCTTTTCTTTTTCTTTTTTTTCCTAACTTACTCCATTTGAAGTCTCCTTTCCCAGACTTTAGGGACGTATCCCTTCTTCCTTTTGGTTTTTGCTCTCAGTGGGAAAGGTTGTTTCAGTGGTTGTGTTGATTTCTTGTTAGGGGTGACCTGAGCCTCCGTTGTAGTGGAGGAGGTGAGTTTTGTTTTTTTGTTTTTTTTTGTTTTGTTTTTGTTTTTTTTTAAATTTCTTTTTCCTGAAGGGCAAGGCTGTGTGAGGTGGTATATTTTGGAGTGTCTGTCGAAATCCTGTCTGCTGATGATTGTTATTGTGCTTTTGTCTTGCCAGTTGATTGGGTAAGCTGTCCTGCAGTGTATATGCAGCTCGGTGATACCAGGCTCTGTGTACAATTCTAGGCCTTAATTTCTGTGGGGGAGGGGGAGTGATTACGAGTTCTCTAGCAGTCTCAGATCTTGGACTCAATGCTCCCACCTCAGTGGTTCAGTCTCAGGCACAATCTCCCATCCTGAAATTCTCCATCTCTTCTTTCCACTTTTAATGTCTATCTTTTCTCCTACCTCCTTCCAGTGAGCTTATCTTACCCTGCTGGAGGCCTGGGGTCTTTTGCTGTCTCCTAGAGGCTGTTTTGTAAGAGTTATTCAGTATCTCGATGAGTTTTTGGTGTATTTGTGGGGAAGATGGTGATCTCCCCATCTTACTCCGCTGCCATTTTTTCTGCTTCCATTCATGTATTGCTGTATTATATAATATTGTTTAGAATTCTATATAAAATATCCTGTGCATTTAAGAAGTCATATAACATTTTTGCTAATGGCACAGTATTTAGAGACAGACTAGCAAGAATTTAAGTTTTGGCATAACAATGGGATAGATGTGAGGTCTTTGGTGATATACTATGAGCTGTGTGGATTTCATCTCATCTGTGAAATATCTACAATCATATATTCCATATATGAGCTTCCCTTTCTATGGTCTTCCCTCATACATTACTCAGGAAAGAATCCACCTACAATGCAGGAGAACTGGGTTCAATTCCTGGATTGGGAAGATCTCCTGGAGAAGGAAATGGCAACCCACTCTAGTATTCTTTTTTTTTTTCTTTCCCACTCTAGTGTTCTTTACTGGTGAATCCCATGGACAGAGGAGCTTGGCATTGTACAGTTCATAGAGTTGCAAGAGTCAGACATGACTTAGCAATTAAACCACTACCATACCCATATTAAGGACATTTGTGAAGATCACACATATTAATTATACAATATCTTGAAATGCAGTATATGATAAGTATTCAGTTGTTACTAAAACTTAGTTTTTCTTAATTTGATATCTTCTTAGGCAATAATCTTACCACTAAGCATTCCAGGGTCTACAAACTTCAAGGGAAATTAGAACTTAATCCTTACTAGGAAGTCATATCTCCAGATATATATTGTGATTTTCTAACACTAAAATAAAGAAGAATATAGTGGAGAATGTATTAGGAAATCACACACGTAATTCTACAAATTACTTCATTAGAAAATGAACTCTTATTTAAGCAGTTTTAGGTTCACAGCAAATTTGAGCAGAAAATACAGAGTTCTCAAACTCCCCCCCGCCCACACACACACACACAGATTGAGGTTTGTTTTAAGGAACTGGCTCATGTGATTGTGAAGACTGGTAGACCTGAAACCTGCAGGGTAGGTGGCAGCCTGGAAAATCCAGGAAGGGTGTGTGTTGCAGTTTTAACTTTGGAAGCCTAGAAAGGCAGAGTTCCTTTTTCCTTGAAGGAGCTCAGTGTTTTCTCTTTAAACTGTCAACAGAATGGATGAAGTACACCCATGTTATGAAAGGTAATTTATTCAAAGTCTGTGATTAAATGTTAATCATATCTTTAAGATGCCTTCAGAGAAACAGACAAACTGGTTTGACCAAGCTACTGAGTACTATAACTGGCCAAGTTGATACAAAATTAACCACCATACAAAATATCCAAGGTGAACTTGGATATTTAGTTCAGGAGATGCCAAACCAATTGTGGAAAATTCATCTAATTTCTTCTTGCTGCTTACAGTGAAATATATGGGATAAGTTGTAAGTTGAAGAATGAATTATCAGCCATTAAGGAGTCAGTAGGGGATAATTTGAAATTTCCCAGCCTACCCCAGAGTGTACTCACTAATCAAGTCAGTAGTGAGGAGAAACCATCCTTTGCTTAAAAGTTTAAGCATGTGACTTGTTGTTGTTCAGTTGCTTAGTCAGGTCAGACTCTTTGTGACCCCATGGACTGTAGCATGCCAGGCTTCCCTGTCCTTCACTATTTTCCGGAGTTTGCTCAAACTCATGCCCACTAAGTCAGAGATGTCATCCAACCATCTCGTCCTTTGTCATCCACTTCTCCTCCTGCTTTCAATCTTTCCCAGCATCAGGGTCTTTTCTAACGAGTCAGTTCTTTGCATCAGGTGGTCAAAACATTGGAACTTCAACATCAGTACTCCCAATGAATATTCGGGATTGATTTCTTTTCAGATTTATTGGCTTGATCTCCTGGCTGGCCAAGGAACTCTCAAAAGTCTTCTCCAGCAAACTGTTCAAAGGCATCCATTCGTCAGCACTCAGCCTTTCTTATTGTCCACCTCTCACATCTGCACATGCCACTGGGAAGAAACATAGTGTTGACTATACAGACTTTTGTCAGCAAAGTCATGTCTCTGCTTTTTAATATGCTGTCTAGGTTTGTTATTTTTATTCCAAGGAACAAGCATCTTTTAACTTAATGTGAAATTAAATAGCTTGCTTTCAAAGAGCAAGTGTCTTTTAATGCGACTTAAAATCCAATCATCTCAGCCCAGATGGCGTTCAATTCAGTCACTCAGGTGTGTCTGACTCATTGCATCCCCATGGACTTCAGCATGCCAGGTGAAGCCAGTGGTAAAGAACCTGCATTACAATGCAGTAGACTTAAAAGATGGGCGTTTGTTTCCTGGGTTGGGAAAATCCCTGGGGAAGGAAATCGCAATCCATTCCAGTATTGTTTAGAGACTCCCATATACAGAGGACCCGGTCAGGCTACAATCCCTGGGCTCACAGAGAGTCGGACATGACTGAAGCGATTTAGCCCGAAATAGAGATGCTGTTATCCAGGGGCAATCTGTGTTTTATCCACATAGCTGAGAACTTCTACCTGAAGTTCACAAGAGACTGACAAGGTTTTTGAGAACTTTATACTAGCAGAAATGAGTTCAGCTTGGACTAAAAGGGACAGGCATCAAACACATAAAGGAGAAAGCCTCAAAAGATAGACCCTGCTCAAAGTGGCATGGAATAACAGGGCCTGTCCCAGCTAAGAAGTAGGCTAGCCTCTCTGGTGGGTTGAAAATTTGGGGCTTTCCCCCATGGGCATTTTTTTTTTTTTTTTCCATAAAGAAGTGTTCTCTCTATTGGGATCTAATGAGATTTCTCGTCACGGTTTGGAGTTTAAGACTTCTCTGTCTCCATTTTGAATGGTAATATCTATCCTAGGTATGTATTAACACTGCACTTTGAAAGCATATTGCTTGTTTTCTGGTTCATAGGGGCACATATGAATAGGAATTTTGCCCAAGGGTGGATGAAAAAAAGCCTCATCCATAACTTATTCAGAAGATATTTAAGTAAAATTTGGAACTTAAAGTTGATGCTGAAAAGGGTGAAAACCTTGGGAGATGTTGGGATTGGGTGAATATATTTGACACTTGGGAAACAGAGGAAGCTGAGAGGCTGCAATATGCACTGTTATGTGTCGAACAGTATCCTCAAAAGAGTTTTTAGAATCCTTACACCCAAGACTTAAAAGTCTTACTTTATTTGGAATTAGGTATCTAACAGATGTAATCAAGTTAAGATGCAACCATTTTGGTGGGCTTCAATAAAATATCACTGATGTCTTTAAGAAAAAAAAAAAATACAAGTAAAGACAAAGACACACAGAGAAAATATTTTGTGGCCAGAGAAGCAGCAGTTAGATAAATGCAGCTCCAAGCCAAAAACCAGCGAGGACTGAAGGCCACTCCCAGAAGCTACAAAAGTAAAGCATATTCTACTGATTCTCAGAGACAGCATGGAATAAAGAAGAACAAATAGAAGCAAAAGGAAGCAAGTGCTATTGTTAGTGTTCCAGGGGCCCCAATCTCATGTATAAGGGCTTCACACCAAGGACCTCCTTTAATCTTATTCACCATCCAAAAGTCTTACCTCAATTCTATCACTTTAGAAGGTTTGATTTCAAAATGCAGATTCTGGAGGACTCACTCCATCTTTATCCAAAGTTAATAGCTTTTCAAGAAAGAGTTAACTGTAATTATCTTTCATGTGTGTTGATATATTTACTGTGCTGTCATGTGTTAGCTGAATTCAGGTCATGAATCGGTTAGATTTGTACTTAATGAAGATTTCAAATGTATATTTGAAGATTATACATTTGAAGATTTCAAATGATGATATACTAATATTGGAAATTGAAGAATACGTTTCAATAATTTTACCTCTAGTAGTGAAACATATGACTCACAGAGTTGGCTGATAAGAACAAAAGTCTATCCACCCACCAGTTGAGTGACATTTAGATTATTCCCAGGTTGTGGCTGTTCTTTTCAGAAAAGACAAAACTACAGTCACAGATGCCACATTAATGGTTCTCAGAGGTTAGGGTTTGATGAAGATTGCCTGCAGAAGATTTTTCTGGGGTTATTGAACAGATGGTGCTAGTGGTACAGAACCTGGCGGCCAATGCAGGAGATGTAAGAGCATAGGCTTGATCTCTGGGTGGGGAAGATCACCCAGAAGAGGGAATGGCAACCCACTGCAGTATTCTTGCCTGGAGAGTCCCATTGACCCAGGAGCCTGGCAGCCTACAGTCCATAGGGTCACACAGAGGCAGACACAGCTGAATGCACAGCAGCCTATATTTTGACTAGACGACTCTTATGCACCTGTATTCATTGGTCAAAATTTCTTGAACTGTGTGCTTAAAGAGTGTAAGCTTATTGTATGTAAGTACCTGAGTAAAATCAGATTTTATTTTTCAGATGTCAAAAATACACTTCTTTGTTTTATTACTTTCATTTAACTTAAAACAATATGTAACTCTAAAAGTAATCCACTTTTAAGGGAATAACTGCAAATACCAAATCAGTTCAGTTTCTCAGTTGTGTCCGACTCTTTGCGACCCCATGAATCGCAGCACGCCAGGCCTCCCTGTCCATCACCAACTAACGGAGTTCACTCAGACTCAACGTCCATCGAGTCAGTGATGCCATCCAGCCATCTCATCCTCTGTCTACCCCTTCTCCTCTTGCCCCCAATTTCTCCCAGCATCAGAGTCTTTTCCAATGAGTGAACTCTTCGCATGAGGTGGCCAAAGTATTGGACTTTCAGCTTTAGCATCATTCCTTCCAAAGAAATCCTAGGGCTGATCTCCTTCAGAATGGACTGGTTGGATCTCCTTGCAGTCCAAGGGACTCTCAAGAGTCTTCTCCAACATCACAGTTCAAAAGCATCAATTCTTCAGTGCTCAGCCTTCTTCACAGTCCAACTCTCACATCCATACATGACCACAGGAAAAACCATAGCCTTGATAGACGGATCTTTGTTGGTAAAGTAATGTCACTGCTTTTCAATATGCTATCTAGGTTGGTGATAACTTTCCAAGGAGTAAGCGTCTTTTAATTTCATGGCCACAGTCACCATCTGCAGTGATTTTGGAGCCCCGAAAAATAAAGTCTGACATTGTTTCCACTGTTTCCCCATCTATTTCCCATGAAGTTATGGGACCAGATGCCGAGATCTTCATTTTCTGAATGCTGTGCTTTAAGCCATCCTTTTCACTCTCCTCTTTCACTTCCATCAAGAGGCTTTTTAGTTCCTCTTCACTTTCTGCCATAAGGGTGGTGTCATCTGCATATCTGAGGTGACTGATATTTCTCCCGACAGTCTTGATTCCAGCTTGTGCTTCATCCAGCCCAGCATTTCTCATGATGTACTCTGCATATAAGTTAAATAAGCAGGGTGACAATATACAGCCTTGACGTACTCCTTTTCCTATTTGGAACCAGTCTGTTGTTCCATGTACAGTTCTAATAATTGCTTCCTGAACAGCATACAAATGTCTCAGGAAGCAGGTCAGGTGCTCTGGTATTCCCATCTCTATCAGAATTTTCCACAGTTTATTGTGATCCACACAGTCAAAGGCTTTGGCATAGTCAACAAAGCAGAAATAGATGTTTTTCTGGAACTCTCTTGCTTTTTCAATGATCCAGCAGATGTTGGCAATTTGAACTTTGGTTCCTCTGCCTTTTCTAAAACCAGCTTGAACATGTGGAATTTCATGGTTCATGTATTGCTGAAGCCTGACTTGGAGAATTTTGAGCATTACTTTACTAGCGTGTGAGATGAGTGCAATTGTGCAGTCATTAGAGCATTCTTTGGCATTGCCTTTCTTTGGGAATGGAATGAAAACTGACCTTTTCCAGTCCTGTGGCCACTGATGAGTTTTCCAAATTTGCTGGCATATTGAGTGCAGCACTTTCACAGCATCATCTTTCAGGATCTGAAATAGCTCAACTGGAATTCCATCACCTCCACTAGCTTTGTTCATAGTCATGCTTTCTAAGGCCCACTTGACTTCACATTCCAGGATGTCTGGCTCTAGGTGAGTGATCACACCACCGTGATTATCTTGGTCATGAAGATCTTTTTTGTACATTTTTTCTGTGTATTCCTGACACCTCTTCTTAAAATTTTCTGCTTCTGTTAGGTCCATACAATTTCTGTCCTTTATCTAGCCCATCTTTGCATGAAATGTTCCCTTGGTATCTCTAATTTTCTTGAAGAGATCTCTAGTCTTTCCCATTCTGTTGTTTTCCTCTATTTCTTTGCATTGATCACTGAGGAAGGCTTTCTTATCTCTTCTTTTTATTCTTTGGAACTCTGCATTCAGATGGTTATATCTTTCCTTTTCTCCTTTGCTTTTTGCTTCTCTTCTTTTCACAGCTATTTGTAAGGCCTCCCCAGACAGCCATTTCACTTTTTTTGCGTTTCTTTTCCATGAGGATTGTCTTGATCCCTGTCTCCTGTACATGTCACAAACCTCCGTCCATAGTTCATCAGGCACTCTGTCTATCAGATCTAGGCCCTTAAATCTATTTCTCACTTCCACTGTATAATCATAAGGGATTTGATTTAGGTCATACCTGAATGGTCTAGTGGTTTTCCCTACTTTCTTCAATTTCAGTCTGAATTTGGCAAGAAGGAGTTCATGATCTGAGCTACAGCCAGCTCCTGGTCTTGTTTTTGCTGACTGTATAGAGCTTCTCCATCTTTGGCTGCAAAGAATAAAATCAATCTGATTTCAGTGTTGACCATCTGGTGATATCCATGTGCAGAGTCTTCTCTTGTGTTGTTGGAAGAGGGTTTTTGCTATGACCCGTGCATTTTCTTGGCAAAACTCTGTTATTCTTTCCCTGCTTCAATCTGTATTCCAAGGCCAAATTTGCCTGTTACTGCAGGTGTTTCCTGACTTCCTACTTTTGCATTCCAGTCCCCTATAATGAAAAGGACATTTTTTTGGGGGTGTTAGTTCTTAGTCAAAAGCTATCACAGTTTGAAAATTAATACTCCTTATTCAGTATAAGCATATAAATTTGGATGAACATGACTCAAATTTAAATCTTCTATCCCCTAGCTTACCTTCAATAACCAGGATTACACTGATAAAAGATATGATGCTTTTCTTATCTTTATAGTATATTTACGCTTCAGTCATGTCCAACTCTGTGCGATCCCATAGACGGCAACCCACCAGGCTCCCCCATCCCTGGGATTCCAGGCAAGAACACTGTAGTGGGTTGCCATTTCTTTCTCCAGTGCATGAAAGTGAAAAGTGAAAATGAAGTTGCTCAGTCGTGTCCGACTCCCAGAGACCCCATGGACTTCATCCCACCAGGTTCCTCCGTCCATGGTATTTGCCAGGCAAGAGTACTGGAGTTGTTGCCATTGCCTTCTCCTGTGTGTATGTGTGTGTGTGTATATACATATATATACATATATATATATATATACACATATATATATACATGTATATATATGTATACACACACACATATATATATATATATATTTGCACAATGGGGCAAGTAACTATAAAATGAATGAATTTTTGCCATTTTAAACAACATAAATGGATTTGGAAGGTATTATTCTTTGTGAAATTTGTCATACAGAAATATACAAGTACCGTATGATATCACTTATATGTGGAATCTGAAAAAATAAGATGAATGAGTATAACAAAACAGCAATAGACTCATAGATACAGATAACAAACAAGTAGTTTCCAGTGAGGAGAGGGAAGTGGGAATGGACAAGATAGGCATATTTGGTTAAGAGGTATTAAGTATTATGTTTAAAATAAAGAATCTCCAAGGACATACCATACAACACAGGGAGTATAACCAATATTTTACAGTAACTCTAATGCAGTATAATCTTTAAAAATAGTGGATCTCTATGTTTACACAACTGAAACTGTTGTAAATCAAATATAGGACAATTAGAAATTATTTAAAAACAAATTATTTTAAAACTCTTTAGGTGAAAGTTGATTATGAAGAGAGTCTGTAAATTAACACTCATCTTTACACAGAATGACAATAAATGCATAAAAATGATAAAACTGAATCTTTAAAAATCACCATTTTCTAGACAATAGTGAAATAACTGCTAGCAGCCTCGGGTCATAAATAGACTCTTCAATCATTAGTTGAAAATTTTGGAGAAACAATATCTACAAAAATGTTAACATTTATAGAAAAGATAACTTGTCAACTGTAACAATTTCATTTAAGGGTGAGAAAACAAGCTGTTACTAGCAATTGAGATTTAAATCAATTAGCACCAATGGTTATGGCCATGCTTCTTAGACTAATAAGGTCACTTAACTTGATGCAGTATAAAGTAATAAGATACCACCTTAAATATTTTGGCTTCATTAATTGTATCTCTGTTTTAATAATAAATTTTTTATGATATTCAGAAATTTAAAATGTTTATAGTTAACGGATTTAAGCTTAATATACTGTTTATAATGACATTTCTTCAAAGAAGATATACTGATGGCTAACAAACACATGAAAAGATGCTCAACATCGCTCACTATCAGAGAGATGCAAATCAAAACCACAATGAGGTACCATTTCACACCAGTCAGAATGGCTGCGATCCAAAAGTCTACAAGCAATAAATGCTGGAGAGGGTGTGGACTGTTGGTGAGGATGCAAACTAGTATAGCCACTATGGAGAACAGTGTGGAGATTTCTTAAAAAACTGGAAATTGAACTGCTTTCTGACCCAGCAATCCCACTGCTGGGCATACACACCAAGGAAACCAGAACTGAAAGAGACACATGTACCCCAATGTTCATTGCAGCACTGATTATAATAGCCAGGACATGGAAGCAACCTAGATGTCCATCAGCAGATGAATGGATAAGAAAACTGTGGTACATACACACAATGGAGTATTACTCAGCCATTAAAAAGAATACATTTGAATCAGTTCAATGAAGTGGATGAAACTGGAGCCAATTATACAGAGTGAAGTAAGCCAGAAAGAAAAACACCAATAAAGTATACTAATGCATATATATGGAATTTAGAAAGATGGTAATGATAACCCTGTATGTGAGACAGCAAAAAATATACAGATGTATAGAACAATCTTTTGGACTCTGTGGGAGAAGGAGAGGGTGGGTGATTTGGGAAAATGGCATTGAAACATGTATAATATCATATAAGAAACAAATCACCAGTCAAGGTTCTATGCAGGATACAGGATGCTTGGGGCTGGTGCATTGGGATGACCCAGAGGGATGGTGTGGGGAGGGAAGTGGGAAGCGGGTTCAGGATTGGGAACATGTGTACACCCGTGGTGGATTCATGTTTATGTATGGCAAAACCAATACAATATTGTAAAGTAATTAACCTCCAATTAAAATAAATAAATTAAAAAATGTATGAACATAAAAAATAACCTTTCAGACTGGTGGTGAATGTTTCTAAAATACTCTGTAACAGCAAAATCAGAAAAAAGTTACTAGACCTAGAGATCATTACCAAATTGAATTCTAAAGCTCATGTTGTGTCACTTTGCTTATTTATTTATTTTAGAAAATATTTTGTGGTTCAAAGCTGTTATACTTAAAGATAGAAAAATTCAAGAATTCATGTAAGTAAAAAGAAGTTAAAGACCTTTTACACCTATTATCTGTGAATTCAACTCTAGCTATACTAAATATTTTCTTACACTTCTTGCCAATATTTTTCTGTAAAAAGGTATTCAGTGTTTAATGCAGAGTGCCTTTATGTGTGTGTGTTTATATTTAATGTTGAATTTTTTAATCACTTATATGCCACGTTATAATAGTTATGCACTGTGAATCTCATTGCTCTTTACTTGAATGATTATGTGTACTTTGATAAACGTCTTGCAAAATATTATGAGATCCAACCAGTCCATCCTAAATGAAATCAGTCCTGAATATTTATTGGGAGGACTGATACTGCAGCTGAAACTCCAATACATTGGCCACTTGATATGAAGAGCTGACTTATTTGAAAATACCCTGATGCTGGGAAAGACTGAGGGCAGGAGGAGAAGGGGACGACAGAGGATGAGATGGTTGGATGGCATCACTGACTCAATGGACATGAGTTTGAGTAAACTCTGGGAGTTGCTGAAGGACAGGGAGGCCTGGAGTCCTGCAGTTCAGGAGGTCACAAAGAGTTGGACATGACAACGACTGAACTGAACTGAAAATATTATGTAGTTCGTCATGTTTGGTTTATTCATCTATTGATAGATGAGAAAAAGTAAGATAAACTACTTATATTTAATTGCTGACATAAGTATGACATAGTTTGCTTTAATATGTTTATTAAGTGATACTATCAATATTTTGAATCGTTTCCATTTCTTTCCATACCTTTTCCCCCATGTATTCCAAAAGAGAATTTCAGAAAGTCTCAGAGGTAATGGAGAAACCTTTAAGAAGGTTAGGACACTGATGGATGGAAGTAGGCATGGAAGTGATTGAATCTAATTTCTTGCTGTAAATGTTTCAAGAACAGGACATGTAACATTTTGGTATTCCAAGTTTAATGAGGTACTTTTAAAAAGTGATTCATTGGTCTCCCATCTCTCAGTTACATTTCCCCCATAATATTTAGTGCAAATCTGATTTATGATTCAAGATGAATTAAAAAAATACTTGATAAAATCAACAGAATTGAATTAATAAGGAAAAATCTGAATACATGTACACATTTTAATTTTACAACTGCATTTAACCAATGTTTTATCCACATTGAGGATACACCACCTTTCCTTCCTGACAAGTTGTTCAAAATGTATGCTCTGGTATCACTGGATGATAACCACGTTGACACATAAATTCAATATTATCCTCTGTTTTAGAGTAAAGTTTTGTATCGTGTCTCCATCTTAACTGTATGTGATGTTTTCTCATTTTTTCTTCTGAAATTACACATGTCTCTAAAGTTAAAGAAAACAAACATAAACCTTTGAGTAATATGCAAATACTTTCTATAGAATTTCAGGGTTTCAAGAACTTTGGTCCAAAAATTCTTCCTCAAACATTTCCCAAACCAATACACTGAAAATGTATAATATAGATTTCATTATATTAAAAAAGTTATTATAAGAATGAGATACATTGTTTAGTGTAATCATTAAATGTTATAATGAAAGATCCACAATGTCAGTTATCATATGAAGAGCTTTCATAAAGGAACCGAACATGAAATTTTCTAACTTTATTTCTATATACAGATATTAATACTTGGTGGTCAAGCATGAAAAAGAATGGTTGTTATTTAATCCATAAAAATTCTATTATTAACAGTTAGACATTATGCTGTGCACAAGGATTATCCCAGGATCCAAGAGAAGTTTAAAGCATTTACCTAAGCATTTTGGTGGTTCTGACCACTCTCCATTCTGACATACTACGTTTCTGTCTCCCCGAAGTTCATAGTAGGCCTGACACTGGTACTCAACAATCATTCCTGGAGGATTTACAGATTGCAGGAGTGAGGTAATGTCTCCGTTGTCTATTGGTGGAGGAGGCCCACATTTTCCTTGAGAGCCAAAAAATAATGGCGTTTGCTTTATTCCAAGACCACAGCTACAATTTTAAACGAATAAAATTAAAATGCAGCCAAAACCATAATATAAAAACGTGATTTCTGATGACAGAAATGATTTATAGAAGGAATTTTAATCACTTAATCAGAAATGCACATTTTAATACCTTATTTTTTGCCCCCATGGAAGCACATATATTACATTAACAAATACGTATGCTTTGCTGTGTCCTGATTTTAAAACATGTTTTCTTTCAGAACATATATTGGAAAGATGGATAGCTAAGACAAAAAAAATTTTACCCTTTTATACAACATGTTGCAGTGTCTGTGAAAGCAAATTTTAGCTTCTATTTCTGGACAAGATGAGGTAAAATATTTGTGCTTATAGCATCTGCTAAGTATTCCTTCTGCCAAATAAAGGTCCTGAGCATATTATAAAAACCAGCACAGAAGACTGTGAAACAAGTAGAGAAGTCAATCTGCTCAGGGACCTTGGGATTCAAAGAGTTACACTGAAGAGAGTCCTTGGGTTTTTCATTTTGCCTTCTATGTATACTGAATGGGTCCCTGAGACTGAAACCTAGAAATAATACAAGTTCAGAAAGAAAAAAAGTCTCATGAAGCAGTTGATCTCTTTAAGAAAAGGCTCATAAAAGAGTAGCCTAGCAAGACACAAACAGTTTTCACAATACTGTCTTAGTCTAGAAAACACCTTGTATGCACCAGACCCAGAGACCCACAGAGACTAAGCCAGAATTGTGTCTGAGTGTCTCCTGCAGAAGTACAGGTGAACAATGGGCTGCTACAGGGGCAGGGGCTCTGGGTGCAGTAGACTTGGGTATGGCATAAGCCTTCTTGGAGGTTGCAATTAACCCCACTGTAAAGCCACTGGAAATTACACAGGACTGTTGAAACAGATTCTTGCTGCTGCTGCTGCTGCTAAGTCGCTTCAGTCATGTCCAACTCTGTGCAACCCCAGAGATGGCCTCCTACCAGGCTCCTCTGTCCCTGGGACAGATTCTTAGAGGGTACAAAAAAAACAAAAAACAAAAAACAAAACCTTGTGCACAACAGGACCAAGGAGAAAGAAGCAGTGATCCCACAAGAGACTGACCCAGACTTGCCCGTCAGTGTCCAAGAGTCTTCAGTAGAGGCATGGGTTGGTGGTGGCCTGCTGCAGGTTTGGGGGCACTGAGTGTAGCAGTGCATGCATAAGACCTTTTGAAGGAGGTCACCATTATCTTCCTTATCTCCACCATATTTGGCCACAGGTCAAAAAAACAGCAAGGGAACACAGCCCCACCCATCAATAGAAAATTGGACTAAAGATTTACCGAGCATGGCCCCTTCCATCAGACCAAGACTCAGTTTCCCCTAAGTCAGTCACTCCCAATAGGAAGCTTCCATAAGCCTCTTATCGTTTTCCATCAGAGGGAAGACAGAATGAAAACCACAGTCACAGAAAACTAACTAATCTGATCACATTGACCACAGCCTTGTATAACTCCGTGAAAATCCCAGCCATGCTGTATAGGGCCACTCAAGACATGGCAAAGAGTTCTGACAAAACGTGGTCCACTGGAGAAGGGAATGGCATATCACTTCAGTATTTTTGCCTTGAGAACCCCAAGCACAGTATGAAATGCCAAAAAGATAGGACACTGAAAGATGAACTCCCCAGGTCAGTAGGTGCCCAATATGCTACTGGAGATCAGTGGAGAAATAATTCCAGAATGAAGAGACGGAAAAAAAGCAAAAACAACATCCAATTGTGGATGTCACTGGTGATGGAAGTAAAGTCTGATGCTGTAAAGAGCACTATGACATAGGGACCTGGAATGTTAGGTCCATGAATCAAGGAAAATTGGAAGTGGTCAAACAGAAGATGGCAAGAATGAACATCAGCATTTTAAAAATTAGTTAACTAAAATGGACTGGAATGGGTGAATTTGACTCAGATGACCATTACATCTACTACTGTGAGCAAGAATCCCTTAGAAGAAATGAAGTAGCCATGATAGTCAACAAAACAGTCTGAAATGCAGTGCTTGGATGTAATGTCAAAAATGACAGAATGATCTCTGTTCATTTCCAAGGCAAACCACTCAATATCAGAGTAATCTAGGTCTATGCCTTGAACAGTAATGCTGAAGAAGCTGAAGTTGAACAGTTCTATAAAGACCTACAAGAACTTCTAGAACTGACACCCAAAAGGGTGTCCTTTTCATTATAGGGGACTGGAATGCAAAAGTGGAAGTCAAGAGATACGTGGAGTAACAGGTAAATTTGGGGTTAGAGTACAAAATGAAGCAGGGCAAAGGGTAACAGAGTTTTGCCAAGAGAACACACTGGGCATAGTAAACACCCTCTTCCAAAACACAAGCAAAGACTCTACACATGGACATCACCAGATGGTCAATACCGAAATCAGATTGATTATATTCTTTGCAGCCACAGATGGGGAAGCTCTATACAGTCAGCAAAAGCACAACTGGGAGCTGACTGTGGCTCAAATCATGATCTCCTTGTTGCCAAATCATACTTAAATTGAAGAAAGAAGTGAAAATCACTAGATCATTCAGGCATGACCTAAATCAAATCCCTTACAATTATAGAGTGCAAGTGACAATTAGATTCAAGAGATTAGATCTGATAAGACAGAATGCCTGAACAACTATGGAAAGAACTTCCTGACTTTGTACAGGAGGCAGGGATCAAAACCATCCCAATAAAAACAAGTGAAAAGGGCAAAATAGTTGTCTCAGGGGGCCTTACAAATTGCTGAGAATAGAAGAGACAAGAAGGCAAAGGAGAAAATGAAAGATAAAATCATTTGAATGCAGAGTTCCAAAGAATAGCAAGGAGAGATAAGAAATCCTTCCTCAGTGATCAATGCAAAGAAATAGAGGAAAACAATAGAATGGGAAAGACTACAGATCTCTTCAAGAAAATTAGAGATACCAAGGAAACATTTCATGCAAAGATGAGCACAATAAAAGACAAAAATGGTATGGACCTAATGGAAGTAGGAGATATTAAGAATAGGTGGTAAGAATATACAGAATTATACAGAAAAGATCTTCATGACCCAGATAACCATGAAGGTGTGATCACACACCTAGAACCAGACATCCTAGAATGCAAAGTGAAGTGGGCCTTAGGAAACAGCACTGGGAACCAAGCTGGTAGAGGTGATGGAATTCCAGTTGAGCTATTTCAAATCCTAAAAGATGATGCTCTTTAAGTGCTGTGCTCAATATGCAAGCAAATTTGGAAAATTCACCAATTACCACCGGTCTGAGAAATGTCAGTTTTCATTCCAATCCCAAAGAAACACAATCCTAAAGCATGTTCAAACTACCATAGAATTGCATTCATCTCACTTGGTAGCAAAGTAATACTCAGAGTTCTCCAAGATAGGCTTCAACAGCATGTGACCCATGAACTTCCAGATGTTCAAGCTGGATTTAGAAAAGGCAGAGGAAGCAGAGCTCAAATTGTCAACATCTGTTGGATCATCAAAAAGGCAAGAGAGTTCCAGAAATAAACCTACTTCTTCTGTATTGACTAGGCCAAAGCCTTTGACTGTGTGAATCACAACAAACTGTAGAAATTAAAGAGATGGGAACACCTGATGTGCCTCCTGAGAAATCTGTATGCAGATGAAGAAGCCACAGTTAGAACCAAACATGGAACAACAAACTGGTTCCAAATCAGGAAAGGAGTACATCAAGGCTGTATACTGTCACCCTGCTTACTGAACTTATATGCAGAGTACATCATGCGAAATTCCAGACTGGATGAAACACAAGCTGGAATCAAGATTGTCAGGAGAAATATCAACAACCTGATATATGCAGATGGCATCACCCTTATGGCAGAAAGTGAAGAAGAACTATAGAGTCTCCTGATGAAAGTGAAAGGGGAGAGTGAAAAAGTTGAATTAAAACTCAACATTCAGAAAACTAGGTCATGTCATGCATAACATCACTTCATAGCAAATAGATGGGGAAACAATGGAAACAGTGACAGATATTAATTGGGGGGGAGGGCGCTCCAAATCACTCCAGACTAGACTGGAACAATTAAATTAAAAGACACTTGCTCCTTGAAAAAAAAGTTATGACCTACCTAGACAACATATTAAAATGCAGACAAATTGCTTTGCCAACAAAAGTCCATCTAGTCAAGGCTATGGTTTTTCCAGTAGTCATGTATGGATGTGAGAGTTGGACCATAAAGAAAGCTGAGCACAGAAGAATTAATGCTTTTGAAATGTGGAGTCAGGGAAGATTCTTGAGAGTACCTTAGAATGAAAGGAGATCAAACCAGTCAATCTTATAGGAAATCAGTCCTGAATATTCATTGGAAGGACTGATGATGAAGCTGAAGCTCCCATACTTTGGCCACCTGATGCAAATAACTGACTATTTGGAAAAGACCCTGATGATAGGAAAGATTGAAGGCTGGAGGAGAAAGGGAAGACAGAAGATGAGATTAGATGGCATCACCAACTCGATGGATATGAGTTTATTTAACGTCTGGGAGTTGGTGATGGTCAGGGAAGCCTGGTATGCTGCAGTCCATGGGGTTTTAAATAGTCAAACACGACTGAGTGACAGACTGAATTGATTTCATCTAGAAGCACAAGATGGCAGAAACCTAAGACCAATCCTTTCTATGCCTTGATCTACGGGGGCCAAGCAAGCAGCCCACATTTCCACCCACATAATGGGGGAAAAAGAAACCTCTGCCCTTTCTCCTGGTGTCAGAGGAGGCCAGGTGGGAACCTTGTACTTGCACCCTACATGACAGTAATAGAGGCCTGATTAATGAAGGAGTCTGATAATATCCTTAGTCTCAAGATATAAAAGCTCAAGTGTCCAAATACAGTTGAAAATCATTTATCAGACCAAAGACCAGGTAAGGCTCAAAAGAAAAAAACAATCAACAGAAGACAACACTGAAATGACACAGATATTTAAATCATTGGATGATGGTTTTTAAAAGTCCAGTCCAGTTGATAGATCTAGAAAATAGATTATTAGAAAATCACATGGTTCACCAATATATTGCAGTTGGCAGAGTATCAGTAAGCTTGAATATAAACTAACTTTTAAAGTAGACTGAAAAGAAAATGGACATAGCTTAAAGGACCTTTGGGAAGATAGCAAAGAACTGCTGAACATGAAGTTGAAAATAAAGAATAAGAGATAATAATAATAATAATAATAATGGCTGACTTACCTATGCCATCATTTTCTGACGGCCTAAATGGAAATGAAATCCAAAAGAAGGGGGATATGTGGATATGTGTAGCTGATTCACTTTGATGTACAGTAGAAACTGCACAATTTTGTAAAGGAAATACACTCCAAAATTATTTTTAAAATATCATGGCCGAAAATTTCTCAAATAGAGCATATGACTTACCGACTAATCAAAAACAACTACATATTAAAACTGCTCAGTTCAGTACAGTTCAATCACTCAGTCATGTCCGACTCTTTGCTACCCCATGAACTGCAGCACACCAGGGTTCCCTGCCCATCATCAACTTCCAGAGTTCACCCAAACTCATGTCCATTGAGTCAGTGATGCCATCCAACCATCTCATCCTCTGTTGTCCCCTTCTCCTCCTGCCTTCAATCCTTCCCAGCATCAAGGTCTTTTCAAATGCCACACTTCTTCACATCATGTGGCCAAAGTACTGGAGTTTCAGCTTCAACATCAGTCCTTCCAATGAACACCCAGGACTGATTATATTTAGGATGGAATGGTTGGATCTCCTTGCAGTCCAGGGACCCACAAGAGTCTTCTCCAATGCCACAGTTCAAAAGCATCAATTCTTCGGCACTCAGCTTTCTTTCTAATCCAACTCACATCCATACATGACCACTGGGAAAACCATAGCCTTGACTACATGGACCTTTGTTGACAAAGTAACGTCTCTGCTTTTAAATATGCTGTCTAGATTGGTCATAACTTTCCTTCCAAGGAGTAAGAGTATATTAATTTCATGGTTGCAATCACCATCTGCAGTGATTTGGGAGCCCCCCAAAATAAAGACAGTCACTGTTTCCCCATCTATTTGCCATAAAGTGATGGGACTGGATGCCATGATCTTAGTTTTCTGAATGTTGAGCTTTAAGCCATCCTTTGCACTCTCCTCTTTCACTTTCATCAAGAGGCTTTTTCATTCTTCACTTTCTGCCATAAGGGTTGTGTCATCTCCATATCTGAAGTTATTGATATTTCTCCTAGCAATCTTAATTCCAGCTTTTGCTTCCTCCAGCCCAGCGTTTCTCATGATGTACTCTGCATATAAGTTAAATAAGTAGGGTGACAATATACAGCCTTGACATACTTCTTTGCCTATTTGAAACCAGTCTGTTGTTCCATGTCCAGTTCTAACGGTTGCTTCCTGAACTGCATACAGATTTCTCAGGAGACAGGTCAAGTAGTCTGGTTTTTACATCTCTTTCAGAATTTTCCTCAGTTTATTGTGATCCACATAGTCAAAGACTTTGGCATAGTCAATAAAGCAGAAATAGATGTTTTTCTGGAACTCTCTTGCTTTTTCCATGATCCAGCGGATGTTGGCAATTTGATCTCTGGTTCCTCTGCCTTTTTAAAACCAGCTTGAACGTCTGGAAGTTCATGGTTCACGTATTGCTCAAGCCTGGCTTGGAGAATTTTGAGCATTACTTTACTAGCATGTGAGATGAGTGCAATTGTGCGGTAGTTTGAGCATTCTTTGGTATTCCTTTCTTTGGGATTGGAATGAAAATTGACCTTTTCCAGTCCTGTGGCCACTGCTGCCATGGCTGCGTGGTGCCAGAGCAGCAAACAGCAGAGAGGAGATATCCCTCATCCAAGGTCAGAAGCGTGGGCCATGAGGATATTCCCCACGTCGAAGGTAAGAGAAACCCAAGTAAGATGGCAGGTGCTGAGAGATGGCATCCGAGGGCAAACAGTCTGAAATCACAGTCACAAAATCTAGCCATCTGGTCACATGGACCACAGCCTTGTCTGCTCTGTGAAATTAGGCCATGCCCTGTGGGGCCACCCAAGACTGATGGGTCATGGTGGAGAGGTCTGACAGAATATGGTCCACTGGAGAAGGGAATGGCAAACCACTTCAGTATTCATGCCTTGAGAACCCCATGAACAGTATGAAAATGCAAGAAGATAGGACACTGAAAGATGAGCTCCCCAGGCGGTAGGTGCCTAATATGCTAATGGAGATTAGTGGAGAAATAATTCCAGAAATAATGAAGCGATTTTTAAAAAAGCAAAAACAACACCTAGTTGTGGATGTAACTGGTGATAGAAGCAAGGTCTCATGCTGTAAATAGCAATATTGCATAGGAACCTGGAATGTTAGGTCCATGAATCAAGGCAAATTGGAAGTGGTCAAACAGGAGATAGCAAGAGTGAACGTCGACATTCTAGGAATCAGTGAACTAAAATGGACTGGAATGGCAGATGTCCATTGTATCTACTACCGTGGGCAGGAATCCCTTAGAAGAAATGGAGTAGCCATTATAGTCAACAAAAGAGTCCAAAATGTAGTACCTCAATGCTATCTCAGAAATGAAAGAATGATCTCTGTTCATTTCCAAGGCAAACCATTCAATATCATGGTAATCCAAGTCTGTGCCCCGAAGAGTAATGCTAAAGAAGCTGAAGTTGAATGGTTCCATGAAGGCCTTAAGGCCTTAAAACTGCTCAGTGAATTCCAAATGAGATAGAGCCAAAGAACTTAATGTCAAAATCCATAATAATCAGTTCCTGTTGTGTTGTTCAGTCGCTCAATTGTTTCTGACTCTTTGCAACCCCATGGATTGTAACAAGCCAGGCTTCCTTGTCCTTCATTAACTCCCGGAGTTTGCTCAAAGTCATGTCCAATCTGTCGATCATGCCATCTAACCATCTCATCCTCTAATGCAGCTTCTCATCCTGCCCTTAAATTTTTCCAATGTCAGGGTCTTTTCCAATGAGTCAGTTCCTCTCATCAGGTGGCCAAAACAGGAGCTTCAGTTTCAGCATCAGTTCTTCCAATGAATATTCAGGACTGATTTCTGTTAGGCTTGACTGGCTTGATCTCCTTGATCAGAGACTCTTGATCTCAAGAGTCTTCTCCAGCACCACAGTTCAGAATATCAATTCTTTGGTATCAGCCTTTTTTGCAGTCAAATATTCACATCCATACATGACTGCTTGAAAAAGCATAACTTTGACAATATTAACCTTTGTTGGTAAAGTGATGCCTCTGCTTCTTAACATGCTGTCGAGCTTTTCATAGCTTTTCTTCCAAGGAGCAAGTCTTAATTTCATGTTTGCTGTCACCATCCACAGTGATTGTCAAGCCAAAAACAATGAAGTCTCTCACTGTTTCCATTTTTCCCATTTTTGTATGCAGTGATGGAACTGAATGTCATGATCTTCATTTTTTGAATGTGGTTTTAAGCTAGCTTTTTCTTTTTTTAATTTAAATTTATTTATTTTAATTGGAGGCTAATTACTTTACAATGAGATGGGAGGGGGTTTCAGGATGGGGAACACGTGTAAGCTAGCTTTTTCAGTCTCCTCTTTCATCATTATCAAGAGGCTGTTTAGCTCCTCTTTGCTTTCTGCCATTAGTGTGATGTCATCTGTGTATCTGAGGTCATTGGTATTTTTCCGGGCAATACTGATTCCAGCGTGTGCTTCTTCCAGCCTGGTATTTTGCGTGATGTTAAAGTAGCAGGGTGACAATATACAGCCTTGACATACTCCTTTCCCAATCTTGAACCAGTTTGCTGTTCCATTCCAGTTCTAACTGGCGCTTTTTGACCTGCATACAGGTTTCTCAGGAGGCAGGTAAGGTGGTCAAGAGTTCCTTCTTTTTTTTTTTTAAATTATAGTATTTTTTTATTTTTTTTTCTATCTTTTTTTAAAATTTTATTTTATTTTTTAACTTTACAATACTGTATTGGTTTTGCCATATATCAACATGAATCCACCACAGGTATAAACGTGTTCCCATTCTTTTTAATAAGTTTCCACAGTTTGTTGTGATCCATAAAGTCAAAGACTTTCATGTAGTCAATGAAGCAGAAGTAGATGTTTTTCTGTGTTTCCTTTGCTTTTTCTATGATCCAACAATGTTGTTAATTTAATCTCTACCTCCTCTGCCTTTCTAAATTTAGCTTGTAAATCTGGACGTTCTTAGTTCACATGTTGTTGTAATTTAGTATGAAGGATTTCGAGTATTATCATGCTAACTGGCCTTTTCCAGACCTGTAGCCACTGCTGAGTTTTCCAAATTTGCTGGCATAGTAAGTGCAGTACTTTCACAGAATCATCTTTTAGGATTTGAAATAGCTCAGCTGGAATCTCATCATTCTTCTAGTTTTGTTTGTAGTGATGCCCACTTGACTTCACACTCCAGGATTTCTGGCTCCAGGTGAGTGACAACACCATCATGGTTATCTGGATCATTAAGTCCTTTTTTGTACAATTCTTCTGTATAATCTTGCCACCTCTTCTTAATATCTTTGCTTCTCTTAGAGGCATACTGTTTCTGTCCTTTACTGTCCTCACCACTACATGAAATGTTCCCTTGCTATCTCTAATTTTCTTGAAGACGTCTCTAGTCTTCCCCATTGTATCGCTTTCCTCTACTTTTTTCTTTTTTCTTTTTTTGCATTGCTCACTTATCAAGGAGCAATCTTGTTTCTTATCTCTCCTTGCTATTCTTTGGAATTCTGCATTCAGATGGGTATATTTTCCATTTTGTTCTTTGCATTTTGCTTCTCTTCTTTCTCAGCTCTTTGTAAGGCCTTCTCAGAAAGCCATTTTGCATTGTTGCATTTCTGCTTCTTGGGGATGGTTTTGCTCACTGCCTCCTGTACAAAGTTACAAGCCTCCATCCATAGTTCTTCAGGCACTCTCTCAGATCTAATCCCTTGAATATTTTTATCCCTTCCACTATATAATCATAAAGGACCCGAATGGTCTAGTGGTTTGCCCTGCTTTCTTCAATTCAAGTATGAATTTCACAATAAGGACCTCAGGATAAGAGCACAGTCGGCTTCCAGTCTTGGTTTTGCCAACTGTATAGAGCTTCTCTATCTTTGACTGCAAAGAATATAATCATTCTGATTTCAGTACTGACCATCTCATGATGTCCATGTGTAGAACTGTCTCTTGTGTTTCAAAGAGGCTGTTTGCTATGACCCATGTCTTCTCATGTCAAAAATATTTTAGCCTTTCCCCTGCTTCATTTTGTACTCCAAGGCCAAACTTGCCTGTTACTCAAGGTATCTCTTAATTCCTACCTTTGCATTTCAGTGTCCTATATGAAAAGTAGATTTTTTTTTTTTTTTGCTTTCATGTTTAGATCTAGAATGTAATGTAGGTCTTCATAGAACCAGTCAAGTTAACATATTTTGACATTAGTGCATGGGGCATACACTTGGATTACTGTGATTTTAAGTGACTTGCCCTGAAAATGAATGGAGATATTTCTGTTGTTTTTGAGACTGCACCCAAGTATTGCATTTCAGAATCCTTTGTTCGCTGTGTGTGTTACTCCATTTCTCCTAAGAAATGCTTGCCCATAGTAGTGGATATAATGGTCATCTGAATTTAATTTGCCCATTCCTGTCCATTTGAGTTCACTGATTCATAATCTTGATGTCATAATCAGTACCGTACTTTTTATGTCTATAGCATTGTAGTATAGTCTGAAGTCAGAAAGTGTCAATCTTCTAGCTCCTTTTTTTCTTTCTCAAGATTGCTTTGTCTATTTTGGGCCTTTTGTTCTCCACGCACATTTTAAGGTTTTTTTTTTTTTTTTTTCTAGTTCTGTGAAAAATTGCCATTGGTAATTACATATGGATTGCATTGAAACTGTAGATTGCTTTGGGTAGTATAGTCATTTTGACAATATTGATTTTTCTAATCAAAGATAGTGGTCTATCTTTCCATGTGTTTGTGTCTTCAATTTCTTTCATTAGTATCCTGCAGTTTTCAGATTACAGATCTTTTGTCTCATTAGGTTTACTCCTAGGTATTTTATTCTTCTCTAAAGAAAACATGTAGATGGCCAAGACACCCATGAAAAGATGTTCATATCACTAATTATTTGAAAGATTCAAATGAAAACTAGAGCATGATATCCCTTAACATGATTCAAAAGAGCTATCATCAAAAAATCCACAAACAATATGCTGGAGAGTATGTGGGGAGAAGGTAACCCTCCTAAACTGTTATTTGATACAGCTACTGTGGAAAACAGTATGTACATTCCTTTGAAAACTAAAAATAGAGCTACCATATGACCCTGCACCTTACCCCTGGGCATGGATCCGGTGAAAACCTTGGTCTAAAAGGAAACACATACCATAATGTGCATTGCAATGCTGTTTACAATAGTCAAGATATGGAATCAAATTAAATGTCCATCAACAGAGAAATGGATGAAGAAAATGTGGTAAATATATACAATGGAATATTACTCATCCATTAAAAGAATGAAATACTGTCCTTTGCAAAAATATGGATGGACTTCAGATCAGATAAGTTGCTCAGTCGTGTCCGACTATTTGCGACCCCATGAACCGCAGCACGCCAGGCCTCCCTGTCCATCACCAACTCCCGGAGTTCACGAGACTCCTGTCCATTGAGTCAGTGATGCCATCCAGTCATCTCATCCTCTGTCGTCCCCTTCTCCTCCTGCCCCCAATCCCTCCCAGCATCAGAGTCTTTTCCACTGAGTGAACTCTTCGCATGAGGTGGCCAAAGTACTGGAGTTTCAGCTTTAGCATCATTCCTTCCAAAGAAATCCCAGGGCTGATCTCCTTCAGAATGGACTCGTTGGATCTCCTTGCAGTCCAAGGGACTCTCAAGAGTCTTCTCCAACACCACAGTTCCAAAGCATCAATTCTTCAGCACTCACCCTTCTTCATAGTCCAACTCTCACATCCATACATGACCACAGGAAAAACTATAGCCTTGACTAGACGAACCTTTGTTGGCAAAGTAATGTCTCTGCTTTTGAACATGCTATCTAGGTTGGTCATAACTTTCCTTCCAAGGAGTAAGCGCCTTTTAATTTCATGGCTGCAGTCACCATCTGCAGTGATTCTGAAGCCCAGAAAAATAAAGTCTGACACTGTTTCCACTGTTTCCCCATCTATTTCCCATGAAGTGGTGGGACCAGATCCCATGATCTTCGTTTTCTGAATGTTGAGCTTTAAGCCAACTTTTTCACTCTCCACTTTCACTTTCATCAAGAGGCTTTTGAGTTCCTCTTCACTTTCTGCCATAAGAGTGGTGTCATCTGCATATCTGAGGTTATTGATATTTCTCCTGGCAATCTTGATTCCAGCTTGTGCTTCTTCCAGTGCAGAGTTTCTCATGATGTACTCTGCATATAAGTTAAATAAGCAGGGTGACAATATACAGCCTTGACGTACTCCTTTTCCTATTTGGAACCAGTCTGTTGTTCCATGTCCAGTTCTAACGGTTGCTTCCTGACCTGCATACAGATTACTCAAGAGGCAGAGCACGTGGTCTGGTATTCCCATCTCTTTCAGAATTTTCCACAGTTTATTGTGATCCATACAAAGGCTTTGGCATAGTCAATAAAGCAGAAATAGATGTTTTTCTGGAATTCTCTTGCTTTTTCCATGATCCAGCAGATGTTGGCAATTTGATCTCTGGTTCCTCTGCCTTTTCTAAAACCAGCTTGAACATCTGGAATCTCACGATTCACATATTGCTGAAGCCTGGCTTGGAGAATTTTGAGCATTACTTTACTAGCATGTGAGATGAGTGCAATTGTGTGGTAGTTTGAGCATTCTTTGGCATTGCCTTTCTTTGAGATTGGAATGAAAACTGACCTTTTCCAGTTCTGTGGCCACTGCTGAGTTTTCCAAATTTGCTGGCATATTGAGTGCAGCACTTTCACAGCATTGTCTTTCAGGATTTGAAATAGCTCAACTGGAATTCCATCACCTTCAGTAACTTTGTTCATAGTGATGCTTTCCAAGGCCTGCTTGACTTTACATTCCAGGAAATTTGGCTGTAGGTCAGTGAATACACCATCGTGATTATTTGGGTCGTGAAGATCTTTTTTGTACAGTTCTTCTGTGTATTCTTGCCATCTCTTCTCAATATCTTCTGCTTCTGTTAGGTCCATACCATTTCTGTCCTTTATCAAGCTCATCTTTGCATGAAATGTTCCCTTGGTATCTCTAATTTTCTTGAAGAGATCTCTAGTCTTTCCCATTCTGTTGTTTTCCTCTATTCTTTTTGCATTGATCTCTGAGGAAGGTTTTCTTATCTCTTCTTGCTATTCTTTGGAACTCTGCATTCAGATGGTTATATCTTTCCTTTTCTCCTTTGCTTTTCGCTTTTCTTCTTTTCACAGCTATTTGTAAGGCCTCCCTAGACAGCCATTTTCCTTTTTTCATTTCTTTTCCACGAGAATGGTCTTGATCCCTGTCTCCTGTACAGTGTTACGAACCTCATTCCATAGTTCATCAGGCACTCTATCTATCAGATCTAGGCCCTTAAATCTGTTTCTCACTTCCACTGTATAATCATAAGGGATTTGATTTAGGTCATACCTGAATGGTCTAGTGCTTTTCCCTACTTTCTTCAATTTAAGTCTGAATTTGGTAATAAGGAGTTTATGATCTGAGCCACAGTCACCTCCTGGTCTTGTTTTTGTTGAGTGTATAGAGCTTCTTCATCCTTGGCTGCAAAGAATATAATCAATCTGATTTCAGTGTTGACCATTTGGTCATGTCCATGTGTAGAGTCTTCTCTACACATTGGAAGAGGGTGTTTGTTTTGACCAGTGCATTTTCTTGGCAAAACTGTATTAGTCTTTGCCCTGCTTCATTCCGTATTCCAAGGCCAAATTTGCCTGTTACTCCAGGTGTCTCTTGACTTCCTACTTTTGCATTCTAGTCCCCTATAATGAAAAGGACCTCTTTTTGGTGTGTTAGTTCTAAAAGGTCTTGTAGGTCTTCATGGAACCGTTCAACTTCAGGTTCTTCAGTGTTACTGGTTGGGGCATGGACTTGGATTACTGTGATATTGAATTGTTTACCTTGGAAACGAACAGAGATCATTCTGTCGTTTTTGAGATTGCATCCAAGTACTGCATTTTGGACTCTTTTGTTGAACATGATGGCTACTCCATTTCTTCTGAGGGTTTCCTGCTTGCAGTAGTAGATATAATGGTAATCTGAGTTAAATTCACCCACAAATACTCCAGTTGCACTGTTTAGGGTTCAAAAATCTGCTTCATTTGCATTTACCTAGTGTGACTGAATTTATGCATTACAATGAAGCTAGTTAATTAGTGCCATTTAATAAATATCAAAGTTCAAAGTTTTGAAATGTCCCTAACTTGTTTCTGTTGGTAGTTTCACAATTAGTTACTGTATTCATCACCTGATATCTATGTGCACAACTTTCTGTGGCTAATATGGACTGGTTCCAAAGCCATATATCAGATACTAACTTTCAATAATATATTTTGAGAGAGTAGGTGAAGTTTTTCCTAGCCATTTGAGTCATACTCACTAATCAAGCTGGCAGTGAGCAGAAACCATCCTTTGCTTAAAAAATTAGGCATGTGACTTGCTGTTCAGTTGCTCAGTCCTTTCAGACTCTTTGTGACCCCATGGACTGTAGCATGCCAGGCTTCCCTGTCCTTCACTATATCCCAGAGTTTGCTCAAACTCATGCCCATTGAGCCAGTGATATCTTCCAACCATCTCTTCCTCTGTTGTCCCCTTCTTCTCCTGCCTTCAATCTTTCCCAGCTTCAGGGTCTTTTCTAATGAGTCAGTTCTTCACATCAGGTGGCCAAAACACTGGAACTTCAGCTTCAGCGACAGTACTTCCAGTGAATATTCAGGGTTGATTTCTTTTAGGATTGACTGGTTTCATCTTCTTACAGGCTAAGGGAGTCTCAAGAGTCTTCTCCAGCAAACAGTTCAAAGGCATCAATTCTTCAACACTCAGCCTTTTTATTGTCCAGCTCTCACGTCTGTACATGCTACTGGAAAAAACATATCTTTGACTATACAGACCTTTGTCGGCAAAGTAATGTCTCTGCTTTTTAGTATGCTGTCTAGGTATGGTATTTTTCTTCCAAGGAGCAAATGTCTTTTAACTTGAAGTGAAATTAAATAGCATGCTTTCAAGGAGCAAGTGTCTTTTAATGCGACTTCAAGTCCAATCTTCTCAGCCCAGATGGCACTCGGTTCAGTCAGTTCACTCAGGCGTGTCCGACTCTTTGTGTCCCATTGGACTTCATCATGCCAGGTGGCGCAAATGGTAAAGAACCCGGAAGACAATGCAGGAGACTTAAAAGACGGGCATTTCATCCTTGGGTTGGGAAAATCCCCTAGGGAAGGAAATCACAACCCACTCCAGTATTGTTACTTGGAGAACCCATGGACAGAGGACCCTGTCAGGCTACAGTCCCTGGAGTCTCAGAGAGTCGGACATGACTAAAGTGACTTAGCAGGCACAACTGCCTATAGTTATGATTCTTATGCAAATGTATATATTTGTCAAAATTTCTTGAACTGTGTGCTGAAAAACTGTAAGCTTATTGTACCTAAAGTACCTGAGTAAAGTCAGATTTTATTTTTCATATGTGAAAACTATACTTCTTTGTTTTATTTCTTCCATTTAATTTAAAACAATTATGTAACTCTAAAATAAATCTATTTTTAATAGAATAACTGCAAATACAAAATATGAAAATTTAAAAATGAATATGGCATTTTTCTGTCAACCCTGTGTACTACACTTTTTATAAAAATTTGATATCAACCACTTAAACATTGTATTGTGAGTTTTGTTTTTTAATTTTGTGTTTGTGAGTTACTCCATTAAAAATAATTATTTTTAAGAGTGATTCTGAAACCATTTTATTTTGTTCTATATATTTTCTTAATTACTAAAAGATCTTACACTTAAATATTCTTGATGTATTTAAAAGATTGACTTCTCATAAGGCATTAGTATAAACCTAAATTGCTTTCTTGATATTAGACTTGGACTGTATAATTTATCATTTGTATTTTAGTAGGATGATAAGGCCACTTCCCCCCAAGAGAAATGACTGTGTAGAATCAGCAGCAGCAGCAACAGGATCTGTTCATAATTCTTTAATTTAAAAAAGAAAGAAGTCTGACATATACAGACTACTATATATAAAATAGACAACAAATAAGGACCTACTATATAACACAGGAGACTCTACTCCATACTTTTTTTATAGCCTATATGGGAAAATAACCTTTAAGAAAAGTGTATATCTTTAACTGATTCACTTTGCAATGCATCAGAAATTACACATTATAAATCAACTATATTCCAATAAAATTTGTTTTTAAAATAAAAATTAAGTCTGAGATTTTTTCAAGATTTTCATATTTGCAAATAATGATCTGCACATAGTACATGCTTGTCTCATTTTTAGCTTAGAAAATCATAACCTTTCACTGAGATTGAAAAAATAATTTGTGTTCTTACTGTCCAGGTTACTTCCTTAGACTCACTCTTCATTATGTTTTCCACATTTGCCATCTTGTATGTAATTCTTTTTCTCCTGGTGTTTCACATTGCAGACTTACAAAATATGTCTAGGTTTTCCTCTCTAGTACTTATTTAAGGTGCCAGACCATTGCCTATTCTTTAGTACCACAAGTGATGATGCTTTCACTTAACTTCATACCCTAGAGGTACATATTTATAGATATATATTTTTTCACTGTGTGTTTTCACACATATTAGATGTCTTAGTACAATTGAGAAAAGATTAAAGAAAATTTTATTTATTTATTTATTTTTTGTAACTAGCCTTCTGAATTCCAGTTGAGCTATTCCAAATCCTGAAAGATGATGCTGTGAAAGTGCTGCACTCAATATGCCAGCAAATTTGGAAAACTTAGCAGTGGCCACAGGACTGGAAAAGGTCAGTTTTCATTCCAATCCCAAAGAAAGGCAATGCCAAAGAATGCTCAAACTACCACACAATTGCACTCATCTCAAACGCTAGTAAAGTAATGCTCAAAATTCTCCAAGTCAGGCTTCAGCAATACGTGAACCGTGAACTTCATGATGTTCAAGCTGGTTTTAGAAAAGGCAGAGGAACCAGAGATCAAATTGCCAACATCCGCTGGATCATGGAAAAAACAAGAGAGTTCCAGGAAAACATCTATTTCTGCTTTATTGACTATGCCAAAGTCTTTGACTGTGTGGATCACAATAAACTGTGGAAAACTCTGAAAGAGATGGGAATACCAGACCACCTGATCTGCCTCTTGAGAAACCTGTATGCAGGTCAGGAAGCAACAGTTAGAACTGAACATGGAACAACAGACTGGTTCTAAATAGGAAATGGAGTACGTCAAGGCTGTATATTGTCACCCTGTTTATTTAACTTATATCATAAGAAATGCTGGACTCGAAGAAACACAAGCTGGAATCAAGATTGCTGGGAGAAATATCAATCACCTCAGATATGCAGATGACACCACCCTTATGGCAGAAAGTGAAGAGGAACTAAAAAGCCTCTTGATGAAAGTGAAAGTGGAGAGTGAAAAAGTTGGCTTAAAGCTCAACATTCAGAAAACGAAGATCATGACATCCGGTCCCATCACTTCATGGGAAATAGATGGGGTAACAGTGGAAACAGTGTCAGATTTTATTTTTCCGGGCTCCAAAATCACTGCAGATGGTGATTGCAGTCATGAAATTAAAAGACGCTTACTCCTTGGAAGGAAAGTTATCACCAACCTAGACAGCATATTCAAAAGCAGAGACATTACTTTGCCAACAAAGTTCATCTAGTCAAGGCTATGGTTTTTCCTGTGGTCATGTATGGGTGCGAGAGTTGGACTGTGAAGAAGGCTGAGCGCCGAAGAATTGATGCTTTTGAACTGTGGTGTTGGAGAAGACTCTTGAGAGTCCCTTGGACTGCAAGGAGATCCAACCAGTCCATTCTGAAGGAGATCAGCCCTGGGATTTCTTTGGAAGGAATGATGCTAAAGTTGAAACTCCAGTACTCTGGCCACCTCATGCGAAGTGTTGACTCATTGGAAAGGACTCTGATGCTGGGAGGGATTGGGGGCAGGAGGAGAAGGGGATGAAACAGGATGAGATGGCTGGATGGCATCACTGACTCAATGGACGTGAGTCTGAGTGAAGTCCGGGAGTTGGTGATGGACAGGGAGGCCTGGCATGCTGCAATCCATGGGGTCGCAAAGAGTTGGACACGACTGAGCAACTGATCTGATCTGATCTGATCTGAGCCTTCTGAAATACTGGGGCAATTGTAAAACAATTCCACTGTTTTACCTCCCACCCTTGCACACTAGATTCATGCGAAATAAGTTAGACTTCACAGCTTTTTTTCTACTTTTTAAAAACAGTGTCTTCAAATATGCTTAGTCAAAAGCCATGTCAGCTAGGAAATTAATACTCCTTACTCAGTGTAAACAGATCAATTTGGGTCAACATGACTCAAAGTTAAATCTTTTATTCCCTAGCTTAACTTCAATAACCAAGACTACACTGAAAAAAGATATACTGCTTTTCTTATCTTTATAGTAGATTTACCCAAAACCACTGCATTATGTGTGTGTATGTGTGTGTGTGTATGTGTGTGTGTGTGTATATATATATATATATATATATATATATATGTATATGTATTTTTTTTTACATAATGGGCCAAGTAACTATAGATAAGAATGAAGTTTTGCCATTTTAAACAACATAAATGGACTTGGAAGGTATTATTCTTTGTGAAATTTGTCATACAGGGAAATACAAATACAGTATGATATCATTTATATGTGGAATCTAAAAAATAAAGAAAATTAATGAATATAACAAAACAGAAACAGACTCATAGATACAGATAACAAGCAAGTGGTTGCCAGTGGGGAGAGGGAAACAGGGAGGGACAAGATAGGTATACTTCATTAAGAGGTATTAAGTATTATGTATAAAATAAAGAAGCTCCAAAGGCATACCATACAACACAGAAAGTATAACCAATATTTTACAATAACTCTAAATGAAGTATAATCTTTAAAAATTGTGAATCTCTGTGTTATACACCTAAAACTATTGTAAATCAACTATATATCAATTTAAAAATTATTTAAAAACAAATTATTTTAAAGATTTGCTAAAACTCTTTAGGTGAAAGTTGAATATGAACTGAGTCTGTAAATTAACACTCATCTTTACACAGAATGGCAATAAATGCAGAAAAATGATAGGACTGATCTTTAAAAAATCACCATTTTCTAGACAACAATGAAATAACTGCTTGCAGCCTCGGGTCTTAAAGAGACTCTACAACCATTAGTTGAAAATTTTGGAGAAATAATATCTACAAAAATGTTAAGATTTACAGCAAAGATAACTTGTCAACTGTAACAATTTCATTTAAGGGTGAGAAAACCAGCTGTTACTAGCAATTCAGATTTAGATCAGTTAGCACTAATAGCGAAGGCCACTTGATTTGATGCAGTACAAAGTAATATTACCTTAAATATTTTTGCTTAATTATTTATGTCTCTATTTTAATATTAAAATTTGTATATATATAAATTTAAAATGTTTATAGTTAACTGATTTAAGCTTAATACGCTGTTTAAAATTTATGGATATAAAAATCACCTTTCAGACTGTTGGTGCATGTTTCTAAAACACTTTGTACCAGCAAAATCAGGAGAATGATACTAGACCTGGAGATCATTACAAATCGATCTCCAAAGCTCTCAACATATGTTGTTTCACTTAGTATATGTCTTCATTTTAGAAAATATTTTGTGATTCAAAGGTGGTGTATATTAAAGAACAGAAAAATTCAAAAATTCATGTAAGTAAAAAGAAGTTAAGCACATTTACATGTATTATCTGTATATTCAACTATAGCTATTCTAAGTGTTTTCTTGTACTTCTTGTCAATATTTTTCTATAAAAAGATATTCAGTTTCATCCACCTCATTAGAACTGATTCAAATGTATTCTTTTTAATGGCTGAGTAATACTCCCTTGTGTATATGTACCACAGCTTTCTTATCCATTCATCTGCTGATGGACATCTAGGTTGTTTCCATGTCCTGGCTATTATAAACAGTGCTGCGATGAACATTGGGGTACACGTGTCTCTTTCCCTTCTGGTTTCCTCAGTGTGTATGCCCAGCAGTGGGATTGCTGGATCATAAGGCAGTTCTATTTCCAGTTTTTTAAGGAATCTCCACACTGTTCTCCATAGTGGCTGTACTAGTTTGCATTCCCACCAACAGTGTAAGAGGGTTCCCTTTTCTCCACACCCTCTCCAGCATTTATTATTTGTAGACTTTTGGATCGCAGCCATTCTGACTGGTGTGAAATGGTACCTCATAGTGGTTTTGATTTGCATTTCTCTGATAATGAGTGATGATTTGAATCAGTTCTAATGAGGTGGATGAAACTGGAGCCTATTATACAGAGTGAAGTAAGCCAGAAGGAAAAACATAAATACAGTATACTAACGCATATATATGGAATTTAGAAAGATGGTAACAATAACCCTGTATACGAGACAGCAAAAGAGACACTGATGTATAGAACAGTCTTATGGACTCTGTGAGAAAGGGAGAGGGTGGGAAGATTTGGGAGAATGGCATTGAAACATGTGAAATGTCATGTATGAAACGAGATGCCAGTCCAGGTTCAGTGCACAATGCTGGATGCTTGGGGCTGGTGCGCTGGGACGGCCCAGGGGGATGGTATGGGGAGGGGGGAGGGAGGAGGGTTCAGGATGGGGAGCACGTGTATACCTGAAATTTAAAAAAAAAAATTAAAAAATTAAAAAAAAAATAAATAAACAGTTTGAATGAAAAAAAAAAGATATTCAGTATTTACAGCAGTGTCTTTATGTGTGTGTGTTTATATTTAATGTTGAATTTTTTAATCACTTATATGCCATGTTATAAGTTATGCAATATGATTCTCATTGCTCTTTATTTGAATTATTATGTGTACTTTGATGAACATATTGTAAAATATTATGAGATCCAACCAGTCCATCCTAAAGGAAATCAGTCCTGAATATTCATTGGAAGGACTGATGCTGAAACTGAAACTCCAACACTTTGGCCACGTGATGCAAAAAACTGCCCCATTTGAAAAGACCCTGATGCTGCGAAAGATTGAAGGCAGGAGGAGAAGGTGGTGACAGAGGATGAGATGGTTAGATGGCATCACCAACTCGATGCACAGGAGTTTGAGTAAACTCCAGGAGTTAGTACTGGACAGGGAAGGCCTGAGGTGCTGCAGTCCATGGGGTCACAAAGAGTCAGACATGACTGAATGACTGAAATGAATTGAAATGAAAATATTATGTATTTCATCGTTTTTGGTTTATTAATCTATTGATAGATGAGCAAAAGTAAGATAAACTATACTTAATTACTGACATAGGTATGACATAGTTTGCTTTTATATGTTTGTTAAGTGATATTATCAATATTTTGAAGTTTTCCATTTCTTTCCACACTTTTTTCCCATGTCTTCTAAAACAGTTTCAGAAAGCCTTCAGAAGTAATGGAGAAAGCTTTAAGAACGTTAGGAAACTGATGGATGGAAAGAGGCATGGAAGTGATTGAATCTTGCTGTAAATGTTTCATGAATAAGACACATAACATTTTGACTTGCAAAGTTTAATGAGGTACTTTTAAGAAGTGATTCATTGGTCTTCCATCTTTCAATTACATCGTTCCCACATATTTAACATAAATCTGTTTTATGATTCAAGATGAGTTAGAAACTACTTGATAAAATAAACAAAATTGAATTAATAAGGAAAAATCTGAATACATATACATATTTCAATTTTACAACTGCATTTAGTCAATGTTTTTTCCACAGCTAGGATACACCACCTTTCCTTCCAGACAAGTTGTTCGAAATGTATGTTGTGGTGTTACCGGATGATAACCATGTTGACACATGAATTCAATATTATCCTCTGTTTTAAAGTAAAGTTTTGTATCAGGTTTCCATCTTAACTCTATGTGATGTTTTCTCATCGTTTCTTCTGAAATTACACATGCCTCTAAAGTTAAAGAAAATAAACATAAAATTTTAGTAGTATGCAAATGCTTTCTATAGAATTTCAGGGTTTCAAGAACTTTGTTCCAAATATTCCTCCTCAAAACTTTTCCAAACAAATACACTGAAAATCCATAATGTAGGTTTCATCATATTAAAAATTTAATATTACAAGAATGAGATACTTCGTTTAGTGTAATCATTAAATGTTATAATGAAAGATTCATAATGTCAGTTATCATATGAAGACCTTTCATTAAGGAACCATTGTTGCTCAAACATGAAATTTTCTAACTTTATTTCTATATACAGATATGAATACTTGGTTGTAAAGCATGAAAAAGAATGGTTGTTATTTAATCCATAAAAATTCTATTAACAGTTAAACATTATGCTGTGTACAAGGATTATCCCAGGACCCAAGAGAAGTTTAAAGCATTTACCTAAGCATTTTGGTGGTTCTGACCACTCTCCATTCTGACATACTAGGTTTCTGTTTCCCTGTAGTTCATAGCAGGCCTGACACTGGTACTCAACACTCATTCCTGGAGGATACACCGATTGCAGGAGTGAGGTAATGTCTCCATTGTCTATTGGTGGAGGAGGCCCACATTTTCCTTGAGAGTCTAAAAAATAATGGTGCTTGAATTATTCAAAGACCACCCCTACAGTTTTAAATAAATAAAAATGTAGCCAAATATATAAAATCAAAACTTATGACTTCTGATGACAGAAATGATTTATAGAAGGAATTTTAATCACTTAATCAGAAATGCACATTTTAAGACCTAATTTTTACCCCCATGGAAGCACTTGAACGTGAGTGCCCAGGAGACTTTGGCTGAAGCTTGGGTTGGCGGTGGCCTGCTCCAGGGTTGGGGGCACTGAGTGCAGTAGTGCATGCATAAGACCTTTTGAAGGAGGTCAACATTATCTTCCTTACCTCCACCGTAGTTTGGCCACAGGTCAAACAACAGGGAGGGAACACAGCCTCATCCATCAACAGAAAATTTGTCTAATGATTTACTGAGCGTGGCCCCTTCCATCAGACCAAGACTCAGTTTCCTCCTGAGTCAGTCTCTCCCATCAGGAATCTTCCATAAGCCTCTTAACCTTATCCATCAGAGGGCAGACAGAATGAAAATCACAGTCACAGAACATTAACCATTCTGATCACATGGACCACAACCTTGTCTAACTCAATGAAACTCTGAACCATGCCATGTAGGGCCACTCAAGACAAATGGGTCATGGTGGCGAGTTCTGACAAAACATGGTCCACTGGAGAAGGGAATGGCAAACCACTTCAGTACTCTTGCCTTGAGAACCCCATGAAAAATATGAAAAGGCAAAAAGAAAGGATACTGTAAAATGAACTCCTCAGGTCGGTAGGTGCTCAATATGCTGCTGCAGATCAGTGAAGAAATAACTCCAGAAAGAAAAAGGAGATGGAGCCAAAGCAAAAACAACACCCAGTTGTGGATGTGACTGGTGATGGAAGTAAAGTCTGATGCTGTAAAGAGCAATAGTGCATAGGAACCTGGGATGTTAGGTTCATCAATCAAGGCAACTTGGAAGTGTCAAACAGGGATTGGTAAGAGTGAACATCAACATTTTAGGAATTAGTGAACATTAAAATGAAATGAAATGGGTGAATTTGACTCAAATGACCATTATATCTACTACTGTGGACAAGAATCCCTTCGAAGAAATGGAGCAGCCGTGATAGTCAACAAAAGAGTCTGAAATGCAGTGCTTGGATGAAATCTCAAAAGTGACAGAATAATCTCGGTTCATTTCAAAGACAAAGCAATCAATATCACAGTAATCTAGGTCTATGCCCCGACCAGTAATGCTGAAGATGTGGAAGTTGAACAGTTTTCTGAAGACCTACAAGACCTTCTGGAACTAATACCCCAAAAAGTTGTCCTTTTCATTATAGGGGACTGGAATACAAAATAGGAAGTCAAGAGATACCTGGAGTAACAGGCAAATTTGGCTTTGAGGTACAAAATGAAGCAAGGCAAAGGCTAACAGAGTTTTGTCAAGGGAATGCTCTGGTCATATCAAATATCCACTTCCAAAAACACAAGAGAAGACTCTACACACGGACATCACCAGATGGTCAATTCCAAAATCAGATTGGTTATATTCTTTGCAGCCACAGATGGAGAAGCTCTATACAGTTAGCAAAAACAAGACTTGGAGCTGACTGTGGCTCAAATCATGAGTTTCTTGTTGCCAAATTCAGATTTAAAATGAAGAAAGTAAGGAAAACCCCTAGACCATTCAAGTATGACCTAAATCAAATCCCTGATGATTATAGACTGGAAGTGACAAATAGAGTCAAAGGATTAGATCTGATAAGAAAGAATGCCTGAAGAACTATCAACAAAGGTTAGTGACTTTGTACAGGAGGCAGTGATCAAGATCATCCCCCCCAAAAAAAGTAATGTAAAAAGGCAAAATGGTTGTCTGAGGAGGCCTTAAAAATAGCTGAGAAAAAAAGAGACGCTAGCTAAAGGCAATGGAGAAAAGGAAAGATAAACCCATTTGAATGCAGAGTTCCAAAGAATAGCAAGGAAAGATAAGAAAGCCTTCCTCAGTGATCAATGCAAAGAAATGGAGGAAAATAATAAAACGGGAAGGACTAGAGTTCTTTTCAAGAAAATTAGAGATACCAAGGGAATATTTCATGAAAAGATGGGCACAATAAAGGAGAGAAATGGTATGGACCTAACAGAGGCAGAAGATATAATAAGTTGCCAAAATACACAGAAGAACTATACAAAAAAGATCTTCATGATGCAGATAACCATGATGGTGTGATCACTCACCAACAGCGCAACATCCTGAAATGTGGAGTCAAGTGGGCCTTAGGAAGAATCACTACAAACAAAGCTAGTGGAGGTGATGGAATTCCCATTAAGCTTCTCCAAATCCTAAAAGATGATGCTGTTGAAGTACTGCACTCAATATGCCAGCAAATTTGGAAAACTAAGCAGAGGACACAGATTGGAAAAGGTCAGATTTCATCTCAATCCCAAAGAAAGACAATCCTTAAGAATGTTCAAACTACTGCAGGATTGCACTCATCTCACACACTAGCAAAGTAATGCTCAAAATTCTCCAAGTTAGCATTAAACAGTACTGAACTGTGAACTTCCAGATGTTTAAGCTGGATTTTGAAAAGGCAGAGAAACCAGAGATCAAATTGCCAAAATCCTTTGGATCATAGAAAAAGAAAGAGAATTCCAGAACATCATCTACTTCTGCTTTATTGACTATGCCAAAGCCTTTGACTGTGTGGAAAACAATTCTTTGTTGGAAAAGAATTTTCCAACAAACTGTGGAAAATTCTTAAAGAGATGAGAATAGAACACCTGACATGCCTCTTGAGAAACCTGTATGCAGGTCAAGAAGCAACAGTTAGAACTTACCAAGGAACCACAAACTGGTTCCAAATCAAGAAAGGAGTACGTCAAGGCTGTATTTTGTCACCTTGCTTATTTAACTTATATGCAGAGTACATCATGCTAAATGCTGGGCCTGATGAAGCACAAGCTGAAACAAGATTGTGCGGAGAAATATCAACAACCTCAGATATGTAGATGACACCACCTTTAATGGCAGAAAGTGAAGAATTAAAAAGTCTCTTGAGGAAAGTGAAAGAAGAGAGTGAAACGTTGCCTTAAAACTCAACGTTTGGAAAACTAAGGTCATGGCATCCGGTCCCATCACTTCATGGCAAATAGATGGAAAACAATGGAAACAGTGAGAGACTTATTTTGGGGGTCTCCAAAATCACTGCAGATGGTGACTGCAGCCATGAAATTAAAAGACATTTGTTCCTTAGAAGAAAAGTTATGATCAACCTAGACAGTATATTAAAAAGCATAAATATTACTTTCCCAACAAAGTCAAAATTATGGTTTTTCCAGTAGTCATGTATGATCTTTCCCATGGTCATGTATGGGTGTGAGAGTTGGACGACAGACAAAGCTGAACACTGAAAAATTTATGCTTTTGAACTGTGGCGTTTGAGAAGACTCTTGAGAGTCCCTTGGACAACAAGGATATCCAACCAGTCAGTCCTAAAGGAGATCAGTCCTGAATATTCACTAGAAGGACTGATGATGAAGCTGAAACTACAATACTTTGGCCACCTAATCTAAAGAACTAACTCATTTGAAAAGATCCTGATGCTGGTAAACACTAAAGATGGGAGGAGAAGGGGACGACAGAGGATGAGATGGTTGGATGGCATCACCAACTCGATGACCATGAGTTTGAGTAAGCTCTGGGAGTTGGTGATGGACAGGGAGGCCTGGAGTGCTGCAGTTCATGGGTTTGCAAAAAGTTGGACATGACTGAGTGACTGAACTGAGCGTATTTAGTCTAGAAACACACCAATGTAGAAATCTAAGACCAATCCTTTCCCTGTCTTGATCTACAGGAGCCAAGAAAATAGCCCTCATTTCCACCCACATGATGGGGGAACAAGAAACCTCTGCCTTTTCTCCTAATTCAGAGGAAGCTGGATGGGAAACTTTGACTTGCACCCTACATGGCAGTAATGGAGGCCTGACTAATGAGGGAGTCCAATAACATCCTTAGTCTCAAGATATAAAAGCTCATCTGTCCGAATAAAGTTGAAAATCATTTATCAGGCCAAGACCAGGTAAGGCTCAAAAGAGAAAAAACAACAGAAGAAAACACTGAGATGACACAGATATGGAAATTTTGGATGAAGGCTTTTAAAAATCCAGTCCAATTGACAGAACCAGAAAATAAGTTATTTAAAAAACTACATGGCTCAACAATACACTGCAGACAGCAGAAGGATGAGTAAGCTTGAAGATAAACTAACTTTGAAAATAGACTGAAAAGAAAATGGACATAGCTTCAAGGACCTGTGGGAAGATAGCAAAGAACTGTTGAACATGAAATCGAAGATAATGAATAATAGATAAAATAATAATGGCCGAGTTCTCTGTGCCATTATTTTCTGATGGCCCAAATGGAAAGAAAATCCAAAAGAAAGAGGGTATGTGTATATGTGTAGTTGATTCACTTTGATGTACACTAGAAACTAACACAATATTGTAGAGGAAATGCACTCCAAAATTATTCTTGAAAAACAATGGCTAAAAATTTCTCAAATAGGGCATATGACTTAGCGACTAACCAAAACAACAGCTACGTATTAAAAATGCTCAGTGAATTCCAAATGGGATAGATCCAAAGAACTTAATGTCAAGATACATTATAATCAGTTCCTGTTATGTTGTTCAGTCACTCAGTCGTTTCTGAATCTTTGCAACCCCATGGACTGTAGCAAGCCAGGCTTCCCTGTCCCTCACTAACTCCCAGAGTTGCTCAAAGTCTTGTCCATTCTGTCGATCATGCTATCCAACCATCTCATCCTCTGATGTCCCTTCTCCTCCTGTGCTTAATCTTTTCCAATATCAAGTTCTTTTCCAATGAGTCAGCTCTTTGCATCAGGTGACCAAAGTATTGGCACTTCAGCTTCAGCATCTGTCCTTCCAATGTATAGTCAGGACTGATTTCTTTTAGGATTGACTGGCTTGATCTTGAAGTCTAAGTGATTCTCAAGAGTTTTCTTCAGCACTACTGTTGAAGAGTATCAGTTCCTTGGTAGTCAGCCTTTGTTGTGGTCAAACATTCAGAGCTGTACTTGACTACTTGAAAAGCCATAACTTTGACAACACGAACATTTGTTGGTAAAGTGATGTCTCTGCTTTTTAATATGCTGTCGACATTTTTATAGCTTTTCTTCCGAGGAGCAAGTGTCTTTTGATTTCATGGCTGCAGTCACCATCCACAGTGATTGTGAAGCTGAAAAAAAGGAAGTCTGTCACTGTTTCCATTTTTCCCCATTTTTGCCATGCAGTGATGGAACCCAATGCCATGATCTTCATTTTTTAATGTTGAGTTTTAAGCCAGCTGTTTCAATCTTCTTTTGCCATCATCAAGAGGTTCTTTAGTTCCTCTTTGCTTTCTCTCATTAGAGTAATGTCATCTGTGTTTCTGAAGTTATCAGTGTTTTTCTTAGCAATCTTTTTTTTTTTTATTCCTTTATTTCTCATGTGTTCCCCATCCTGAACCCTCCACCCTCCTCCCTCCCCACACCATCCCTCTGGGCCGTCCCAGTGCACCAGCCCCAAGCATCCAGCATCGTGCATCGAACCTGGACTGGCATCTCGTTTCATACATGACATTTCACATGTTTCAATACCATTCTCCCAAATCTTCCCACCCTCTCCCTCTCCCACAGAGTCCATAAGCCTGTTCCATACATCAGTGTCTCCTCTGCTGTCTTGTATACATCTTAGCAATCTTGATTCCAGCTTGTGATTCTTCCAGCCTGATATTTTATATGATGTACTCTGCATATAAGTCAAATGAGCAGGGTGACAATATACAGCCTTGACATACTCCTTTTCCAATTTTGAACCAGTTTATTGCTCCATGTCTGGTTCTAACTGTCAGTTCCTTACTTGCATACTGGTTTCTCGGGAGGCAGATAAGGTGGTCAATTAGACTTTCCCAGTTTTGAACCAATTTGTTGCTCCATGTCTGGTTCTAACTGTTGGCTCTTTACCTGCATACTGGTTTCTCAGGAGGAAGGTAAAGTGGTCAATTAGACCCATCTCATTAAGAATTGTCCACAGTGTGTTGTGATCCACACAGTCAAAGACTTTAGTGTAGTCAATGAAGTAGAAGTAGATGTTTTTCTGCATTTCCTTTGCTTTTTCTGTGATCCAACAGACGTTGTCAATTTAATCTCTAGTCCTACACCTTTCTAAATTTAGCTTGTACATCTCCAACTATATTTTTTCCAACTATATTTTTAATTGTTGTATATTCTTTATACTTATCAAGGTTGAATACAAACATAGTTCTATTATTTGTAGCTATTTACAAGAAAATATATTAACAATATTAGTTTTCACCTACACCATAGATTGATGTTAATAAAGGTTTAAATAATTTACTTCAAATTTCATAATGTGTTAAAGCAAAATTATGCTAGTAACATATAATAATAGAAACATTTTTTCAGAAAAAGAGTGTTAGGATGGAAAATTGTCATATATTAATATAAAATAAGCTTGATATGGGGTGACTTTTTTAATTTTGAGGGTGTAGTGCTTGTAGCAAGCACAGACATTGGAAAACATAAAACAGAAATAGTAGAAATGGATATTATAAATCTTAAAGTGAATAATTAAAATATCACCTCAAAAATATCACTGTGCAGCTTTGGGATGAAAAAGACAAATTCAGCAGACTGTTCTTAGAAAATCTACATAAATATCTATGTGTTGCTACAGGAAAACTTTCAGCATAGCAGAATTTGGTCCTGTCTAAAAGTGTTTCTCTGTCTCTGCTAACTAGATGTTTATGAAGATTTCCTAAGAAAGAATTTTTCACAAAGATATCTACCCTAGACATTCTAACATATGAACTATACATCACGTTATTTGAAGCTTATGTGCCATGACCTTACATCTTTGCATAAAAAAATAACTTTAAGGCTTAGGAGGAGAGACTCTGGCTTAAGAGTCCCCTAAAATAAAAGCAGATGCAATCAGCATAAAGGTCTCAGCTAAAAATAAATGAATTTATCTCAGAATACTGATAAGGCTCCTAGCAAAATTGTTTTTTAGTCACAAGATGTTTTAAAGTGAAAAAACCTTGACCTAAAGGGTACAATGATATTCTACTCCACTATAATTAATCATTAAAAAAATGATATACATTTCCCAAAGCTTTGTACCTGATCTTTTCAAATACAACCATGGAACCACAAACATTCCATATGACTATCCCTCAGGAAAAAAAGAAAGAAAGAAAGAAAAAAGGATAAAAATATATAGTTAAAGAGTACTTTTATATAGTTACCATCAGCATAAAGAATACTAAGATAATGAATTACTTACTAATGCAAACAGGTTGAGATGACCATCCATTTTGCAGACATGTAATCAAGCCTGATGTCTTACCATCTGCTGTTACATATCCTGATTTACACTTATATTCTGTTTGTTTATTTAGGGGATACATAGAGGTAGATTCAGACAAAAATCCATTCTCAATTGTTATATTGTATTTCGAACATGTTTCTAAAAGGGAGAAAGCATAAAGAAAAGGTAAGCATATATTTGATACACATTTCATAAGGACCGAAATAAGGTATATGATACAAAAAAGGAGAGTGGTTTATAACTATTAAACAGAAAAATCTAATCATTTAAGTTCCTGTGTCAGACAGAAAAACACAAAAGAAAAAACTATGAGTTTCCAAAGATATTAAATGAATTCACTTTATTTTCGTATTCTACTACTACTACTTCTAAGTCACTTCAGTCATGTCCAATTCTGTGCGACCCAGAGACAGCAGCCCACCAGGCTCTGCCATCCCTGGGATTCTCCAGGCAAGAACACTGGAGTGGGTTGCAATTTCCTTCTCCAATGCATGAAAGTGAAAAGTAAAAGTGAAGTCGCTCAGTCGTGTCTGACTCTTCGCAACCCCATAAACTGAAGCCTACCAGGCTTCTCGGTCCATGGGATTTTCCAGGCAAGAGTACTGGAGTGGGTTGCCATTGCCTTCTCCTCCATATTCTAGAACAATGCAAGATTTAAAATATTCAGAATCTCTTCTAGGAAATTATTAGAAATCTGTTTGTCTAAATGATCTGGAATCCCACAGCATGTCAGAAATCTTTTAGCAATGGGTTTCCTTTCCTGAGATTTGTTGAAAGTATTGTCTAGTCAGGATCTCTTAAACAACCCAGAACACAGATCAGGTGATGATCATAGAATCTTCCACCATAGTGACCCCAGCCTTTGCCTCTGAGAATGTGAAATGTTGTCATCAAAACTGGGTGCATATCAGTACATGGAGTTCAATGAAGATGACAAAGATCAATACATGCATTGTAGACCTCAGTCTACTAAGGTCAAAATGCTGATCCTTCAAACCATGAATAACTAAACTTGGAAAAGTACAATTCTGTCACTTACTAGATATCTTCATAGCACTCAACTAATTTTTTTTAGTAATGCATGGATAAAGAAGAAATGAAAAGAGAAAACTTTGACTATTTTGAATTGAATGAAAATAAAACCATGATAAGTAAAGTTTTATAAGATTTATGAGATGACACAAAAGTGTCATCTGAGGGGAACTTTAAAATTACATAGCAATAATAGAACATGATAAAGACTAAAAATCAATCATTGTTTTTACTTAAAGTTGAAAATAGAAAAGCAAACAAACCCAACACATACAATTTGGAAAGAATGCAGTGGTATTAGTAAGAGAATGGAATAGACCACCTTGACCTCTCCTTCCCTCCACAGACACACTGAATTAACAGCTATGTGTGTATCAGCTCCTTTATTCAAAATAGAAAGAGTAGATGAGAAGTTCTGCATTTAAGGCAAGTGAGAAAATGCCAAATCCTAAGTGGCAGAAAAACTAAGACACATTGCTGCAATAAAATCCATGCAGCAGAGGACCATACAATTTGAAGGGAACACTCAACTCCCAGCTTCTCCTGGGAGAAGAGTTTGATCCACAACCTAGGTCTCCGATTTTCCCACTGATAGTCCAGGGTCAGGCTTCCAATTAGCCTGCCTCTGAGAAGCCTAGGATTTCCAATCTCCTGGGATTACAGAAATTAAGTGGCAGTTATGAATCTGTATCAGCACTTCTCACAGGTCTTCCCCTAGCTTAATGAAGAGTGAGCAACTCCCAGTTTCTCCATGGAAGGAGTCAGACGGCACATCTGGACCTTCATCTTTTCCAGCTCTGCCTGAGGAATTGGCTTCTAACTAACCTGTCCCTGAGAGCTGATGAAACCCAAACTTTGTATGGTGCCTGGGGACTACAAAGAGCTAAATCATGGTGCAGAAGGCACAAGGTTTGAAGTAGCATGCAGGCATTTGCCACAGCTCCTCTCCCCAGTTCAGTGCAGAGTGAGCGAGGTGATAAACTCCAATTGCCTGCTCTGCCAACTATTCTGACTTGTAGATCACTGCATACTCTCATCTCCTTGAGGAATCTGACTATAAACACAGAAGTTTGGATGAGCAGAGAGGTTAGAGAGGCACCCAAAATTCTGGCCATGCTGATTGAAAGGGCTGAATTCTGGCAAGGTTCTACATATGAGGTCAGTCTTTGAAGACTAGGACAATTGGATGTTTAGTGTAAAGTACAGATATCCACACAGAGAGTCAAGAAAAATGATCAATTGAGAAGTATGTTCAAATGAGAAGAATAAGATATCCACTGCTTTTTATCTGACCCAAGAACAGAAATTGGACATCCATCCACAGCAAACCTGACTTGTAATGAGGTGTGGGTTCAATATCATACAATGAGATCCATGATGGTGGAAGAGTTGGTGCACGTGGAGTACATCGCTCTCCACGGATACATCAGGAATACACCTCCAGACACAGAAGATCTTGCAGAACACCAACTGAGAACCCGACCACTGGAAAAGAATATATAGAATCAGGAAACACTCAGCAGGAAAAACGAAGGAGGGCCAAAAAGAGGAGAGTGAGTAGAACTGGATCTGTACCTTGGGTGGGGGAACTGAAGCAGGAACAGAGCTGCATGGGAGGGCAAATATTTGCAACAGAGGTGAAGCATTGAGGCTGTTAGAGAGTGAAGCAGCTGATTGGTGAGAGTCTGAACAGAATGAGAATCACACAGACAATCCTTGCCACAGCCATAATACCCAAGACAGGGATACAAGTCCTCTAGAAAGTGCTGTAGCTTGGAGCTGGAACATAGACATTGGAAAACAATCCCAGGGCAAGGTCTGCTGTTGACTGAATGGAGATGGTGTGAGGGAACCTGAGAGAGGAGGGTGCAGTGGAAAATGCTTATGAAGGAAAGCCAGCTAACCTGGAGGCAGAGTGATACTGCTGAGTCACACACAGAGGATGGAGCCATCTCTGCAGCCTCTCTCTCTGTGCATATCAGCACCAGACAGCTGAAACAATCCAAGGAGGGTAACCCTTTAAGGACCTCATGTAAAAGCAACACAGAAGGACCCCAGATAGGGTGATCTTTAAGTCCCTGATGTGATAAACAACAATGACCCTAAATGTGGGGGCCCTGTAAGTGCCTGAAGGGGTGAAGCAACAGAGAAGGACCATCCAAAGAGGCCCTCTGATGGCCAGGTGCCAGAAGCTAGGAAAAGACTCTAATCAGGCCATAGTTCCTGCAGTTGTGTCTGTTGGTTTCCCTGCACACGCGGCACTGCCAGGGTTCCCATAATTCAAGCAGCTGTGTCACATCCATGCTAAATCCTCACTGGGTAGAGCTGTCGGAAGCTAGAAAAATCCCTAATAATCACATACCTCCTGACAATAGCCACCAGCTATGTTTCTGGCATGGCCAAGGTTCCCATTATCCAAGCTCCTGTGTCACTCCCATGCTCAATCCCCACAAGGACAGAGCAACCAGAGGCTACGAAAAACCCTAAGGGCACCATATTTCCAGCTGTCCTAGCCAGTGGCTCCCCTTAGTACCTGGTACTGCCAGCACCCCTGCAATCCAAGCAACTGCACCACCTCCATATTCGGTCCTCCCTGAGGCACACTCAAGTCCTCCTGTGGAGCCTCAGGAGTAAACTCCTGTGGATGACTCACATGCACAGGTGGAGATAAAACCACAAGTGAAATCCAGGGGCAGGTGGTTAAGGAAGAGAACCCAAACATTCCCACCAGTGCTGCAAGCTGAAAATTGAATCCACATGATCAACTGGCAGACTTTGTATCTATGGAATATATGAAGGACAATGAGAGTTCCTGCAAAAGAAAACACACTAGCAATGGCAGATGTAGACATCAGAGCAAGAACATGTAGGGGGAGGACCAGATTAGACTCTGATCTGCCCAATGACAGGTCCAGAGACTAGCCCAGAACTGGAGAGCATCCTAGGGAGGTGAGGTGGACTGTGACTCACATTGAGGAAAAGGATGCTGACAACTGATCCAAGAAAAATGGTTATTATTTTTATATTTTAACTTGTTCGGTAGTAGCTACTTGGTTTTTACCTTTTTTTTTTTTTTTTTGCTTCCTCTTGTTCTATTTGTTGATTTTAATACTATTAAATCTATTTATGCTTTTGAGAAACTTTTTAAATCACACTTTTAATTTCCTTTAAATACTTCTTCCTCCACACTGGTGTTTTGTGGGTTTTGTGCATTTTTTCCTCTTTTTAACTTTCAATGTTTAAAAAAATATATATTATTTTTCCACATATATTCTTTTGTTTGCTTTTCTTATTCTTTTCCTGTTTTGTTACTCTTTAATATATATGAAATTTATTTATCTACCTCTTTTTAAATTTTCTTTTCTAATCTTTCTTTCTTTCCTTCCTTTTCTTTTTCTCACTGTTTATTAGTCTGTTTTGCTTTAGTTGCTTTATTCCCCAGTTGACACATGGCTTTAGTTTTGTTTCCAGTTTATGCTTTTAGCCAGTTTTGTTAATAACTACTTGATATCATTTTTGCTTTCATTTACTCACTGGATAAATCTCTTCTACTTTTCTTCTTCTTTGTTTGTTTTACACTGTTTTTTTCTTTTTTTTAATGTGTGTATATGCATGTGTATATATCCCATTATTTTTCTGAGTACTTGCCTGATTTTGTATTTGACATCTGTCTGGGGTTTGCATTTTGTTTCTTGTTTTAGTGTGTTTGTTTTAATCTTCTTTAATGCCATTACAAACCACCTGTGGAATCTCACTTCCCTGGCCAGAGATCAGGCCCAGAGCCTTTGCAGTGGGAGCACTGACAAGACTCTAGACTGCCACAAAACTCCTAAACCCAGGGAGTATTTATTAGTGAGAACTCCCACAAAGGCCTCCGCTTGTCTACGCCTGGCATCACCCAACTTCCAGCAGCACCCAGTGTAGGATGCCTCCCCCCCCCCAAAAAAAAAGATAAAAACACAAACCCAGTCATCAGCAAACAGGATCTCCACCTCATAAAGTCCTGACAATTAAAGGAAAAAAAAAAAAAAAAACTTACCTCCTTTCACCAGAGTACAAACAAAAGTCACAGCCAAAAGAAGCCTACACAAACCACTGGCACAACCTTACACACCAAGGGGAGAAAGCAAAAGGAAGGAGGAATTCAACCTGAAATCCTGAGAAAAGGAGACATCAAATACAATAATGAAAAAAAAGAAAAATGCAGAAAAATATTGCTCAAATGAAGAAACAAACTAGAAGCACAAAAGACCAAAAAAAAAAAAAAAAAAAAAAAAGAAAGAAAAAAGAAATAGGGAAAATACCTGAAAAAGAATTCAGTGTAATGATAGGAAAGATGTTCCAAAACCTTGAAAAGAGAATGGATAATATGCGAAGAAGCAATCAACAAATTAACACAATAACCAAGGATATAGAAGAAATAAAGAATAAACCAATAAAGATAAATAACACAATTATGAAAATAAAAAATTCTCTAGAAGGAAACAATAATAGATTATCTAAAGCATAAGAATGAAACAGTGAGCTGGAAGATTAAATGGTGAAAGTAGTTGCTGATGAGCAGAATCAAGGAAAAAAAGTGAAAAGAATTGAGGAGAGCTTTGGAGACCTCGGGGACAGTATTTAACTCACCAACATTTGAGTTATAGGGGTCTCAGAAGAAGAAGAGAAAAGAAAGTCACAAAGAAAATTTTTGAATATATTATAGTGAAAAGTTTTCTAGCATGGGAAAGGAAAACATCATCCAAGTTCAAGAAGCACAGAGAGTCCAATACAGGATAAACCCAAGGAGAAACACGTCGAGACACATAACCATCAACAGAGATTAAACACAAGAAAAGAATATTAAAAGCATTAAGGGAAAACAACAAGTAACACACAAGGGAAAACCCATTCAATTAACAGCTGATCTTTCAGCAGAAACTCTGCAGGTCAGAAAGGAATGGCAGGATATGTTTAAAGTACTTAAAGGGAAAAATCTACAAGTAAGATTACTCTACCTGGCAAGGATTTCATTCAACATTGATGGAAAAGTTAAAATCTTTACAGACAAGCAGAAGTTAAGAGAATTTAGCACCACCAAACCAGCTTTACAACAAATATTAAAGAGACTTATAAGCATAAGACAAAGGAAAGACCTACAAGAAACACAAAATAATTAAGAAAATGCTAATTTGAACATATAGCATTATATTATATTATAATAGGAAAATGCTAATAGTAAAATATAAATAATTACTTTAAATGTAAACAGATTAAACTCTCCAACCAAAAGACACAGATTGGCTGAATGGATACAAAGACAAGACCCATATATATGCTATCTACAAGAGACCCTCTTCAGACCTAGAGACACAAACAGAACAAAATTAAAAGGATGGAAAAACATATTCCATGAACATGGAAATCAAAAGGAAATTGGAGTGGCAATTCTCATTTCTGACAAAACAGACTTTAAAATAAAGAATATTATATGAAATATAGAAGGGGCATTATATAATGATCAAGGGATCAATCCAAGAAGAAGACATAATTCTATACATATGCACCCAACATAGAAGCACCTCAATGCATAAGGCAAATACTAACAAACAAAAAAGCAGAAATTGACAGCAACAAAATAATGGTAAGGGATGTTAACACACAATAATTGTAAGGGATGTAAACAATGGACAGCTTATCAAAACAGAAAATTAATAAGGAAACATAAACCATAAATGAAACATAGACCAAATGGACCTAATTGATATCTTCAGAACCTTCCATCCAAATGCATAAGAATAAACCTTCTTCTCAAGTGTGCATGGGATATTTTCCAGGATAGACCATATCTTGGGTCACAAATCAAACTTCAATAATTTTTTAAAAGTTTAAATCATATGAAGCATCTTTTCTGACCATAATACTATGAGAATAGATATCAAATAGATGAGACATGGTAAAAACACAAACACTTGGAGACTAAACAATATGCTTTTACATAACAGACTGGTTTTTGAATAAATCAAAAGGGAAATCAAAGAATTCTTGAAGCAAATGACAATGAAAACACAACAACTCAAAACCTATAGGATGCAGCAAAACAGTTCTAAAAGGGAAGTTTATAGGAAGAAACAAGGAAAACATCAAATACCCAACCTAACTTACACCTAAAACAACTCGATAAAGAAGGCAGAAAACAAACCCAAAGTTAGTAGAAGGAAAGAAATCCTAAAGATCAGAGCAGAAATACATGAAAAAGAAAGGAAGGAACAATAGTAAAGACTAATAAAACTAAAGGCTGCTTCTTTGAGAAGACAAACAAAATTGACAAGCAATTAGGCAAACTCATCAAGAAAAAATGGGAGAAGAATCAAATCAACAATATTAGTAATGAGAAAGGAGAAGTTACAACAGAAATACAAATGATCATAAGAAACTATTATGAGCAATTATATGCCAATAAAATAGACAACCTGAAAGCAATGGATATATTCTTAGAAAAGTTCAATCTTCCAAGACTGAATCAGGAAGAAATAGAAATTATGAACAAACCAATTACATGCACTGAAATAAAAAATGTGATCAAAAAATTCTCAAAAAATTAAAGCAGAGGGCCTGATAGTTTCACAGATGAGTTCTCTCAAACATTTAGAGAAGAGCTAATAATATTCCTATAAACTCTTTCAAAAACTGCAGAGGAAGGAGCACTTCCAAACTCATTCTACAAGGCCATCATCACCCTTATACCAAAACCAGACAAAGACAACATAAAAAATAAAATTACAGGCCAATGTCATTGATGAAAATAGATGGAAAAATCCTCAACAGAGAACTAGCAAACAGAATTCATAAATACATTAAAAAGATAGTACACTATGATATGGAGAAGGCAATGGCACCCCACTCCAGTACACGTGCCTGGAAAATCCCATGGATGGAGGAGCCTGGTGGGCTGCAGTCCATGGGGTCACTAAGAGTCAGACACGACTGAGGGACTTCACTTTCACTTTTCACATTCATGCATTGGAGAAGGAAAAGGCAGCCCACTCCAGTGTTCTTGCCTGGAGAATCCCAGGGATGAGGGAGCCTGGTGGTCTGCCTTCTATGGGGTCGCATAGAGTCGGACATGACTGAAGCGACTTAGCAGCAGCACACCATGATGAAGTTGGGTTTATTCCACAGATGCAAACATTCTTCAGTATACACAAATCCATCAGTGTGATATACTATATTAATAATTGCAAGATAAATCCATATGGTAATCAAAATAAATAGAGAAAAAGTTTCTGAAAATTTCAACACCTGTTTATGATAAATACTCTTCAAAAAATGAGCAAAGAGGGAAACTACCCCAACATAATAAAGACCATATATGAGAAACCCAGAGCAGACATTATTCTCGATGGTGAAAAACTGAAAGCATACCCTCTAAGATCAGGAAAAGACAAGGGAGCCCACTGTCACCACTATTAGTCAGCATTGTTTGGAAGCCTTAGCTACAGCAGAGGAGAAAAAGAAATAAAAGGAATCCAGATTGGAAAAGAAGAAGCAAAACTCTCATTGTTTGCACACAGACGATACTACACATAGAAAACCCAAAAGATACTATCAGAAAATTACAAGAGGTAATCAGTGAAATTAGCAAAATGACAGGATACAAAATGAATACACAAAAATCACCTGAATCCCTATGTACTAACAATGAAACATCATAAAGATAAATTAAGGTATCCTGCCATTTACCATAGCAACAAAAAGAAGAAAATGCCTAGGAATAAACCTACCTAGGGAGAAATAAGAGCTGTATACAGAAAAGTACAAGACCCTGAGGAAAGATATCAAAGACAACATAAACAGATGGAGAGATATTCCATATTCTGGGGTTGGAAGAATCAACACTGTGAAAATGACTAAACTACTCAATATAATCTACAGTTTCAATGCTATTTGTATTTAATTACCAAAGGTGTTTTTCCAGAACTAGAACAACAAGTCCCACAATTCATAGGGAAACACAAAAAACCTGAATAGCCAAAGCAATCTTGAGAAAGAAAAATAAAGCTTAGGAATAAACCTTCCTGATTTTGAACTGACTACAAAGCTAGAGTCATCCAGCCAGTATGGTACTGGCAGAAAAACAGAAATATAGACCAATGGGACAAGATAGAAAGCCCAGAAATAAGCCCACACACCTATGGATAGCTTATGTTTGAAAAGGAGGCAAGAGTATACAATGGGGCAAAGAGAGTTTCTTCTATAAATGCTTCTGGGAAATCTTGACAGCTACGTGGAAAATAATGAAATTAGACTACTTCCTAACACCATCCACAAAGATAAACTAAAAATGGATGGAAAACACAGGCAGAACACCCTACGTCATAAATCACAAGATCCTCTATGACCCACCTCGTAGAGTAGTGGAATAAAAATGAAGGTAATCAAGTGGGACATAATTAAACTTAAAAGCTTCTCCATAGCAAAGGAAATTATTAATAGGGTGAAAAGACAATGCTGAGAATGGGAAAAAATAACAACAAATGAAACAACAGACAAAGGATTAATTTCCAAAAGATGCAAGCAGCTCATGCAAAACAATACCAGAAAAACAAACAACCCAATCAAAAAGTGGGAAAAAAAACTAAACAGACATTTGTCCAAAGACCTACGATGGCTAATAGACCCATGAATATATTTGCAGCATCACTCATTATTGCTGCTGTTGCCAAGTCGCTTCAGTCGTGTCCAACTCTGTGCGACCCCATGGACTGCAGCCTACCAGGCTTATCTGTCCATGGGATTCTCCAGGCAAGAACACTGGAGTGGGTTGCCATTTCCTTCTCCTCACTCATCATTAGAGAAATTCAATTCAAAACTACAATGAGATATCACTTCACACCAGTCAGAATGGACATCATCAAAAAGTCTACAAATAAATGCTGGAGAGGGTGTGGAGAAAAAGGAACCCTCTTGCATTGTTATTGAGAATGTACATTGATACAGCTGCTATACAGAACAGTATAGAGAGTCATTACAAAGTGAGGAATAAAGCCACTATATGACCCACCAATCCCACTCCTAGGTATATACCCTGTGGAAACAAAGATTGAAAAGGACACATATACCCCTATCACAGTTCTATTTAGGACATGGAAGCTAGGACATGGAAGCAACATTGCTGTCCATTGACAGATGAATAGATAAAGAAGCTGTGCTACATATATACAATGGAATATTATTCAGCCATAAAAAGGAATGCACTTGATGCAGTCCTAAAGAGGTGGATGAACATAGAGCCTAGTATACAGAGTCAAGTAAGTCAGAAAGAGAAAAGCAAATATACAATAACACATATACATGGAATCTAGAAATATTGTACTGATAAACCTATTTGCACAGCAGCAATAGAGACACAGACCCTGAGAACAGACTTATGGACATGGCTGACAGGGAGGAAGTAGAGGGTGGGATGTATGGAGAGGGTTAGCATGAAAACTAACACGAACACATGTAAAATAGACAGTCAATGAGAATTTGCTGTATGACTCAGGGAACTCAAAACAGAGCTCAGTAACATCCTAGAAAGGTGGGATGGGCAGGGAAATGGGAGAGATGTTCATGTAGGAGGGGACAAGAGTAAATCTATGGCTGATTCTTGTTGATACTTGGTAGAACCCAACATTACACTGTAAAGTAAGTATCAGTTCAGTTCAGTTCAGTCACTCAGTTGTGTCCGACTCTTTGCGACCCCATGAATTGCAGCACGCCAGGCCTCCCTGTTCATCACCAACTACAGGGCTCACTCAAACTCAGGTCCATCGAGTCCGTGATGTCATCCAGCCATCTCATATGCCGTCGTCTCCTTCTCCTCCTGCCCCCAATCCCTCCCAGCATCAGAGTCTTTTCCAATGAGTCAACTCTTCCCATGAGGTGGCCAAGTACTGGAGTTTCAGCTTTAGTTGAAACTTTTAGTTTCAGTTCTTTCCAAAGAACACCCAGGACCAATCTCCTTTAAATGGAATGGTTGGATCTCCTTGCAGTCCAAGGGACTCTCAAGAGTCGTCTCCAAGACCACAGTTCAAAAGCATCAATTCTTCAGCACTCAGCTTTCTTCACAGTCCAACTCTCACATCTGTACATGGCCACTGGAAAAACCAAAAGCTTGACTAGATGGACTTTTGTTGGCAAAGTAATGTCTCTGCTTTTCAATATGCTATCTAGATTGGCCATAACTTTCTTTCCAAGGAGTAAGTGTCTTTTAATGTCATGGCTGCAGTAACCATCTGCAATGATTTTGGAGCCCATAAAAATAAAGTCTGACACTGTTTCCAACATTTCCCCACCTATTTCCCATGAAGTGATGGGACTGGATGGCATGATGTTCATTTTCTGAATGTTGAGTTTTAAGTCAGCTTTTTCACTCTCCTCTTTCACCTTCATCAAGAGGCTTTTTAGTTCCTCTTCATTTTCTGCCATAAGGGTGGCGTCATCTGCATATCTGAGATGATTGATATTTCTCCTGGCAATCTTGATTCTAGCTTGTGCTTCTTCCAGTCCAGCGTTTCTCATGATGTATTCTGCATATAAGTTAAATAAGCAGGGTGACAGTATACAGCCTTGACGTACTCCTTTTCCTATTTGGAACCAGTCTGTTGTTCCATGTCCAGTTCTAACTGTTGCTTCCTGACCTGCATACAGATTTCTCAAGAGGCAGGTCAGGTGGTCTGGTATTCCCATCTCTTTCAGAATTTTCCACAGTTTATTGTGATCCATACAGTCAAAGGCTTTGGCATAGTCAATAAAGCAGAATTAGATGTTTTTCTGGAACTCTCTTGCTTTTTCCATGATCCAGCGGGTGTTGGCAATTTGATCTCTGGTTCCTTTGCCTTTTCTAAAACCAGCTTGAACATCAGGAAGTTCACAGTTCACGTATTACTAAAGCCTGGCTTGGAGAATTTTGAGCATTACTTTACTAGTGTGTAAGATGAGTGCAATTGTGTGGTAGTTAGAGCATTCTTTGGCATTGCCTTTCTTTGGGATTGGAATGAAAACTGACCTTTTCCAGTCCTGTGGCCACTGCTGAGTTTTCCAAATTTGCTGGCATATAGAGTGCAGCACTTTCACAGCATCATCTTTCCGGATATGAAATAGGTCAACTGGAATTCCATCACCTCCACTAGCTTTGTTCGTAGTGATGCTTTCTAAGGCCTACTTGACTTCACATTCCAGGATATCTGGCTCTAGGTGAGTGATCACACCATCCTGATTATCTGGGTCATGAAGATCTTTTTGTACAGTTCTTCTATGTATTCTTGCCACCTCTTCTTTATATCTTCTGCTTCTGTTAGGTCCATACCATTTCCGTCCTTTATCAAGCCCATCTTTGCATGAAATGTTCCCTTGGTATCTCTAATTTTCTTGAAGAGATCTCTAGTCTTTCCCATTCTGTTGTTTTCCTCTATTTCTTTGCATTGATAGCTGAATAAGGCTTTCTTATCTCTTCTTTTTATTCTTTGGAACTCTGCATTCAGATGTTTATATCTTTCCTTTTCTCCTTTGCTTTTTTGCTTCTCTTCTTTTCACAGCTATTTGTAAGGCCTCCCCAGACAGCCTTTTTTTTTTTTTTTTTTTTTTGCATTTCTTTTCCATGGGGATGGTCTTGATCCCTGTCTCCTGTACAATGTCATGAACCTCAGTCCATAGTTCATCAGGCACTTTATCTATCAGATCTAGTCCCTTAAATCTATTTCTCACTTCCACTGTATAATCATAAGGGATTGATTTCGGTCATACCTGAATGGCCTAGTGGTTTTCCCTACTTTTTTCAATTTCAGTCCGAATTTGGCAATAAGGAGTTCAAGATCTGAGCCACAGTCAGCTCCTGGTCTTGTTTTCATTGACTCTATAGAGCTTCTCCATCTTTGGCTGCAAAGGATATAATCAATCTGATTTTGGTGTTGACCATCTGGTGATGTCCATGTGTAGAGTCTTCTCTTGTGTTGTTGGAAGAGGGTGTTTGTTATGACCCATGCATTTTCTTGGCAAAATCTATTATTCTTTGCCCTGCTTCATTCCGTATTCCAAGGCCAAATTTGCCTGTTACTCCAGGTGTTACAGGTCACCAGATAAAATCAACTTAAAAAATCCTCTACAACACACTTTATAATAAAGTTGCAAAAATCAAAGAAAAATTGAGAAGTCTTCAGGTCGCATGAGGAAAAAACAAACAAATAAAACAAAAACCTTGGGATTTACTAGTTCAGTTCAGTTCAGTTGCTCAGTCGTGTCTGACTCTTTGTGATCCCATGAAAGGCAGCACCCAGGCCTCCCTGTACATAACAAACTCCCAGAGTTCACTCAAACCCATGTCCATTGAGTCGATGATACCATCCAACCACCTCTTCCTCTGTTATCCACTTCTCCTCCGGACCTCAATCTTTCCCAGCATCAGGGTCTTTTCAAATGAATCAGCTCTTCACATCAGATTGCCAAAGTATTAGAGTTTCAGCTTCAACATCAGTCCTTTCAATGAACACCCAAGACTGATCTCCTTAAGGATGGACTGGTTGGATCTACTTGCAGTCCAAGGGACTCTCAAGATTCTTCTCCAACACCACAGTTCAAAAGCATCAATTGTTCAGCCCTCAGCTTTCTTTATAGTACAACTCTCACATCCATACATGACCACTGGAAAAACAGTAGCCATGACTGGACAGACTTTTGTTGACAAAGTAATGTCTCTACTTCTTAATATGCTGTCTAGGTTGGTCATAACTTTAATTCTAAGAAGTGAGCATATTTTAATCTCATGGCTGCAACCACCATCTGCAGTGATCTTGGAGACCCCCAAAATAGAGTCAGCCACTGTTTCCACTGTTTGCCCATCTATTTGCCATGAAGTGATGGGACTAGATGTCATGATCTTAATTTTCTGAATGCTGAGCTTTAAGCCAACATTTTCACTCTCCTCTTTCACTTTCATCAAAAGGCATTTTAGTTCTTCTTCACTTTCTGCCATAAGGGTGGTGTCATCTGCATATCTGAGGTGATTGATATTTCTCCCAGCAATCTTCTTTCCAGCTTATGCTTCCTCCAGCCCAGCATTTCTCATGATGTACCCTGCATATAAGTTAAATAAGCAGGGTAACAGTATACAGCCTTGATGTACTCCTTTTCCTATTTGGAGCCAGTCTGTTGCTATATGTCCCGTTCTAACTGTTGCTTACTGACCTGGAATTTACTAAGGAGCCTTCATTTGGATCTAAGAATATTTCTCAGCAGAAACCTAGTGGGCCAGGAGAAAGTGGGATGATATATTCTAAGTGTTGAAAGACAAAACTGCCAAAGAAGAATATTTGAAAATATCCTTCAGAAAAGAAAACAACATACAGCCTTCACCTGACCAAAAATATACCAAGAAAATTGAACACAGCTAGACCTTCCTTGAGGAGGGCATGGCAACCTACTCCAGTATTCTTGCCTGTAGAAGCCCATGGACAGAGAACCTGGCTGGCTGCCACGCATAGGGTTGCAAACAGTCAAACACAACTGAGGTAACTGAGCAGGCACACAGACCTTCCTTTCTGAAACACTAAAAGGAATTATTCAAGCTAAAGTAAAATAATGCTAATTAATTACATGAAAATACATAGTACACTCGTAAATTTAAGTGCACATTCACATTCAGAACACTATAGTATTTTTTTTTAATTTTATTTTTAAACTTTACAATATTGTATTAGTTTTGCCAAATATCGAAATGAATCCGCCACAGGTATACCCGCGTTCCCCATCCTGAACCCTCCTCCCTCCTCCCTCCCCTACCCTCCCTCTGGTTCGTTCCAGTGCACCAGCCCCAAGCATCCAGTACCGTGCATCGAACCTGGACTGGCGACTCGTTTCATACATGATATTATACATTTATACATGTTTCAATGCTATTCTCCCAAATCTCCCCACTCTCTCCCTCTCCCACAGAGTCCATAAGACTGATCTATACATCGGTGTCTCTTTTGCAGTCTCGTACACAGGGTTATTGTTACCATCTTTCTAAATTCCATATATATGTGTTAGTATACTGTATTGGTGTTTTTCTTTCTGGCTTACTTCACTCTGTATAATAGGTTCCAGTTTCATCCATCTCATTAGAACTGATTCAAATGTATTCTTTTTAATGGCTGAGTAATACTCCCTTGTGTATATGTACCACAGCTTTCTTATCCATTCATCTGATGATGGACATCTAGGTTGCTTCCATGTCCTGGCTATTATAAACAGTGCTGCGATGAACATTGGGGTACACGTGTCTCTTTCCCTTCTGGTTTCCTCAGTGTGTGTGCCCAGCAGTGGGATTGCTGGATCATAAGGCAGTTCTATTTCCAGTTTTTTAAGGAATCTCCACACTGTTCTCCATAGTGGCTGTACTAGTTTGCATTCCCACCAACAGTGTAAGAGAGTTCTCTTTTCTCCACACCCTCTCCAGCATTTATTGCTTGTAGACTTTTGGATATGGAATGTTAAACATTTAACTATTTAAGAGTTAAAATGCAAGAATATAAAAGTAACTACAGCTACAATTATTTTTAAATTAAGTACACACTATAAAAAGAGGCAAATCATGACATCAAAAAGATAAAATGGAGAAGGGAAAAAGGAAGGAGATTTAATATATGGTTGATGTTCATATATTATCAGCATAAAACACACTGTTCTCTCTAAAAGGTGCTTTACATAAATCTCATGGTAAACAAAGCAGGAATCTGTACTAGATTCACAAATGGTAAAGAGAAATGTATTAAATGCATACTACTACAACAAAAGTTATAGTAGTATTGTTTTGCTACTATAACAAAAATCATGAAATCATAAAGGCAAGCAGTCGGAGGAAAGGAATTAGGGAACTATAAAACATCCATTAACAAAAGATAGTATTAATACATCCTTATCTATCTATAATTACACTAAATATAAAGGAATGCATGAGTGCATGCTAAGTAGCTACTGTTGTGTCTGACTCTTTGAGCCTCAATGGACTATAGCCCACCAGGCTCCTCTGTCCATAGGATTTCCCAGGAAAGAATACTGGGGTGGGTTGCCATTTCCTTCTCCACTGCTTCTTCTATCTCAATGAAATTCTTAAGCAATTTCTTTGAATTACTAATCAGACAAATCGTCCATATTCATTTTTGGGGGATAGTAACTGAAAAACTATTGTGTTTCTCTGTTAACATTTTAGTCCTTTGATGTCTGTGTCCCTTGAAATCTCAGGTTGCTGTTTGCATTTAAAGAAGCAGTCACTCTCTCCAGTCTTTACAGACTGACTTGGGAGGGAAGTACACTGTCACACTGATAGGGATTTTGAGACTTTTTCAGAATTTTTTTAAAGAGACACCTGTCCCACGTACTCAATTCCTCCTAGGAGAGAATTTTGAAGCTTGTATGCTTCTATTAACGCAGCAAAGACATTCTCTGTGCCAACAGTTTCCTGGTTGCTTCCCTGGGGCAATGCCAAATGCTCACATTACTGTGCTTTCTCACAGACCCACGGGGACAGGTTGGCTTCTCAATATCCCACAGGCCATCTGCAAAGGTCTAGATGCCACCGTGGGGACTTACACAGGGAGCTGGCCCTGGAAAGGGGGTGTGGCTGGCACGAGGGACCCAGGGGTGAGCAGAAGCACAAGCATAGTGTCTGCAATGGTTTGGGGCTCCCTGGTGGGGTCTCCATGTGGTCAGTAGGACCCATGCTCCTTGAAGAATTCTAGCCCTGGAGGCCGTGCTCCTGGCCTACTCAAACCCCCAGCCATGAAGGTGACCCCAGTGTCCTGGATAAGAGGAAAGAGAAGTGCACTGGAAGATGAGGACGCCACCCTTGCTCACACACTCTTATTTTCCCCACAGGTAAAATCCTGTGCTGAGGGGTCTGTCTTGGGACTAAGCAGTGCCACCTCAGGGGTAAAATGAGACTACTGTTCTAACCCTCAGTGATGCATCTGGTCTTCAATCTTTGTGCTCTAGCAGCATGCTGTTGTGTCTCTGCTAGACTCTTGGACCCCCACACAGATCCTCTTACCCACAAATGATGGTCAAAGTCTGCGTTTATATTAGGAGAGATAGTGAGACTCCTGCCATCTTTCTGACCTCACTCTGTTATTACAGAGTTTAAGAACCATCTGTTTAAACACCATCTGTTTCTTCTTTGTGGATCTTTTCCTATTTTATTGAGTGATGTCTATCAATAGGTACATGTATTTTGTTATTTAGTTATCAAGCAGTCCATAGGTACACTCACACACACTTGTAAACACTAAAATTAAATAAGTCCTTTGGCAAAACAAGAGATTGGTATAAAGCTTTTTCAGTGGATGATACAGCTGAGTCTCAGAAAATTATGAACACACTGGGATCTCAGCCAGTTTACTCACTGACATGGATGCATCTGGGAGGAGGAGACCAGCCACTCTCTGTGCAGGTCATTGTGTTCTGATTATTTTGAAGACTGTAGCCTTCATAGCAGTGAACTCTTACAGTTTCACCCTGTAAATATTTTTCTTCACGATGTGGGGTATGTCCATTTTCCAAATAATTGAAGATACATTGTCCTAAGGATCATACAATTAATATGAAAGAATAAAACATTAATTTGGGAAAATAGTACATTAAAATTAATCTTATAGAATTTACATGAGAATTAATTAGTATTCCAATATATCACATAAGAAAAAAATGAAAGCTAGTACACATGTTTGTTAGAAATGAAAATCAACATTCCGTGTTATTTGTCCTTAGTTTATGATTAAAATATGTATAAATGATACAGATATTCTTGTAAAGCCTCTGTGTCTCTCACAGGATTTACATGAAGAGCCTCTAGTAAATGGAAAATCTATTTGGATGTTTCTACTCATAAAACACATCCCTTGGCCTTACTGTTGTTCAGTTCAGTTCAGTTCAGTTCAGTCACTCAATTGTGTCTGACTCTTTGCGATCCCATGAGTCGCAGCACGCAAGGCCTCCCTGTCCATCACCAACTCCCGGCGTTCACCCAGACTCACGTCCATCGAGTCAGTGATGCCATCTAGCCATCTCATCCTCTGTAGTCCCCTTCTCCTCTTGCCCCCAATCCCTCCAAGCATCAGAGTCTTTTCCAATGAGTCAACTCTTCCCATGAGGTGGCCAAAGTACTGGAGTGTCAGCTTTAGCATCATTCCTTCCAAAGAAATCCCAGGGCTGATCTCCTTCAGAATGGACTGGTTGGATCTCCTTGAAGTCCAAAGGACTCTCAAGAGTCTTCTCCAACGCCACAGTTCAAAAACATCAATTCTTCAGCACTCAGCTTTCTTCACAGTCCAACTCTCACATCTGTACATGGCCACTGGAAAAACCAAAAGCTTGACTAGACGGATCTTTGTTGGCAAAGTAATGTCTCTGCTTTTCAATATGCTATCTAGGTTGGTCATAACTTTCCTTCCAAGGAGTAAGCATCTTTTAATTTCACGGCTGCAGTCACCATCTGCAATGATTTTGGAGCCAAGAAAAATCAAGTCTGACACTGTTTCCCTATCTATTTCCTATGAAGTGATGGGACCAGATGCCATGATCGTAGTTTTCTGAATTTGAGCTTTAAGTCAACATTTTGATTCTCCTCTTTGACCTTCATCAAAAAGGCTTTTTAGTTCCTCTTCACTTTCTGCCATAAGGGTGGTGTCATCTGCATATCTGAGGTTATTGATATTTCACCCAGCAATCTTGATTCCAGCTTGTGCTTCTTCCAGCTCAGCGTTTCTCATTATATACTCTGCATATAAGTTAAATAAGCAGGGTGACAATATACAGCCTTGACGAACTCCTTTTCCTATTTGGAACCAGACTGTTGTTCCATGTCCAGTTCTAACTGTTGCTTCCTGACCTGCATACAGGTTACTCAAGGGGCAGGTCAAGTTGTCTGATATTCCCATCTCTTTCAGAATTTTCCACAGTTTATTGTGATCCACACAGTCAAAGGCTTTGGCATAGTCAATAAAGCAGAAATAGATATTTTTCTGGAACTCTCTTGCTTTTTCCATGATCCAGCGGATGTTGGCAATTTGATCTCTGGTTCCTCTGCCTTTTCTAAAACCAGCTTGAACATCAGGAAGTTCACGGTTCACATATTGCTGAAGCCTGACTTGGAGAATTTTGAGCATTACTTTACTAGCGTGTGAGATGAGTGCAATTGTGCAGTCATTAGAGCATTCTTTGGCATTGCCTTTCTTTGGGAATGGAATGAAAACTGACCTTTTCCAGTCCTGTGGCCACTGATGAGTTTTCCAAATTTGCTGGCATATTGAGTGCAGCACTTTCACAGCATCATCTTTCAGGATTTGGAATAGCTCAACTGGAATTCCATCACCTCCACTAGCTTTGTTCATAGTGATGCTTTCTAAGGCCCTCTTGACTTCACATTCCAAGATGTCTGGCTCTAGGTGAGTGATCACACCATCCTGATTATCTGGGTCATGAAGATCTTTTTTGTACAGTTTTTCTGTGTATTCTTGCCATCTCTTCTTAATATCTTCTGCTTCTGTTAGGTCCATACCATTTCTGTCATTTATCGAGCCCATCTTTGCATGAAATATTCCTTTGGTATCTCTGATTTTCTTGAAGAGATCCCTAGTCTTTCCCATTCTGTTGTTTTCCTCTATTTCTTTGCATTGATCATTGAAGAAGGCTTTCTTATTTCTTCTTGCTATTCTTTGGACCTCCACATTCAGATGTTTACATCTTTCCTTTTCTCCTTTGCTTTTCACTTCTCTTCTTTTCACAGCTATTTGTAAGGCCTCCCCAGACAGCCATTTTCCTTTTTTGCATTTCTTTTCTATGGGAATGTTCTTGATCCCTATCTCCTGTACAATGTCGTGAACCTCATTCCATAGTTCATGAGGCACTCCATCTATCAGGTCTAGGCCCTTAAATCTATTTCTCACTTCCACTGTATAATCATAAGGGATTTGATTTAGGTCATACCTGTATGGTCTAGTGGTTTTCCCTACTTTCTTCAATTTAAGTCTGAATTTGGCAATAAGGAGTTCATGGTCTGAGACACAGTCAGCTCCTGGTCTTGTTTTTGCTGATTGTATAGAGCTTCTCCATCTTTGGCTGCAAAGAATATAATCAATCTGATTTCGGTGTTGACCATCTGGTGATGTCCATGTGTAGAGTCTTCTCTTGTGTTGTTGGAAGAGGGTGTTTGTTATGACCAGTGCATTTTCTTGGCAAAACTCTATCAATCTTTGCGTTGCTTCATTCCGTATTCCAAAGTCAAATTTGCCTGTTACTCCAGGTGTTTCTTGACTTCTTATTTTTGCATTCCAATCCCCTATAATGAAAAGGACATCTTTTTTGGGCGTTAGTTCTAAAAGGTCTTGTAGGTCTTCATAGAAGCATTCAACTTCAGCTCCTTCAGCATTACTGGTTGGGGCATAGACTTGGATTACTGTGATACTGAATCATTTGCCTTGGAAACGAACAGAGATCATTCTGTCGCTTTTGAGATTGCATCCAAGTACTGCATTTCAGACTCTTGTTGACCATGATGGCCACTCCATTTCTTCTGAGGGATTCCTGCCTGCAGTAGTAGATATAATGGTCATCTGAGTTAAATTCACCCATTCCAGTCCATTTCGGTTCGCTGATTCCCAGAATGTTGACATTCACTCTTATCATCTCTTGTTTGACCACTTCCAATTTGCCTTGATTTATGGACCTGACATTCCAGGTTCCTATGCAATATTGCTCTTTACAGCATTGGACCTTGCTTCTATCACCAGTCACGTCCACAGCTGGGTATCGTTTTTGCTTTGGCTCCATCCCTTCATTCTTTCTGGAGTTATTTCTCCACTGGTCTCCAGTAGCATATGGGGCACCTACTGACCTGGGGAGTTTCTCTTTCAGTATCCTATCATTCTGCCTTTTCATACTGTTCATGGGGTTTTCAAGGCAAGAATACTGAAGTGGTTTGCCATTCCCTTCTCCAGTGGACCACATTCTGTCAGATCTCTCCACCATGACCCGTCCCTCTTGGGTTGCCCCAAGGGCATGGCTTAGTTTCATTGAGTTAGACAAGGCTGTGGTGCTAGTGTGATTAGATTGACTAGTTTTCTCTGAGTATGGTTTCAGTGTGTCTGCCCTCTGATGCCCTCTTGCAACATCTACCGTCTTACTTGGGTTTCTCTTACCTTGGGCGTGGGGTATCTCTTCACAGCTGCTCCAGCAAAGTGCGGCCATTGCTCCTTACCTTGGACGAGGGGTATCTCCTCACCGCTGCCCTTCCTGACCTTCAACGTGGCATAGCTCCTCTAGGCCCTCCTGCACCTGTGCAGCCATGGCTCCTTGGATGTGGGGTTGGTCCTCCTGGCCACCGCCCCTGGCCTCGGGCTTAGGGGCATGGGGTATCTCCTCCCGGCCACTGCCCCTGACCTCAGATGTAGGGTAACTCTTGTCGTCGCTGCCCCAGACCACTGACGCTGGGTATCTCCTCTCGGTGGCAGCCCCCCGCCCCGACCTCAGACACGGGGTAGCTCCTCTCAGCCGTTCCTGTGCTGTCCCAGTCTGGTACTCTCGGCTGCTGCCCCTGACCTCGGACGGGGGGTGGCTCCTCTCGGCTGCCCTTTGGCCCGCCGGTCACAGCCGCCTGCGCTTTGGCGCGCCCATCACAGCCGCCCTATCAATAATTACACTAAACGTAAAGGAAAGCATGAGTAAATGCTAAGTAGCTACTGTTGTGTCTGACTCCTTGAGCCTTGGACTGTAGCCCACCAGGCTCCTCTGTCCATGGGATTTCCCAGGAAAGAATGCTGGAGTGGGTTGCCATGTCCTTCTCCACTGTTGTCTTCTATCTCAATGAAATTCTTAAGCAATTACTTTGAATTTCTTATTACACAAATCATCCATATCCGTTATTTGGGGACAGTAACTGAAAAACTATTGTGTTTCTCTGTTAACATTTTAGTCCTTTGGTGTCTGTGTCCCTTGAAGTCTCAGGTTGCTGTGTTTGCATTTAAAGAAGCAGTCACTCCCTCCAGTCTTTACAGACTGACTTGGGGAGGGAAGTACACTGTCACACTGATAGGGATTTTGAGACTTTTTCAGAATTTTTTTAAGGAGACACCTGTCCCACATACTCAGTTCCTCCTAGGAGAGAATTTTGAAGCTCATATGCTTCCATCAATGCAGCAAAGACAGTTTCTGTGCCGACAGTTTCCTGGCTGCTTCCCTGGGGCAGTGCCAAATGCTCACATTCATGTGCTTTCTCACAGGCCCACCGGGACAGGTTGGCTTCTAGATGTCCCACAGGCCATCTACAAAGTTCTAGAGGCCATCGTGGGGACTTACACAGGGACCTGGCCCTGGGAAGGGGCTGTGGATGAGATGAGGGACCCAGGGGTGAGCAGGACCACAAGCACAGTGTCTGCAACAGTTTGGGGTCCCTGGTGGGGTCTCCACGTGGTCAGTAGGACCCATGTCCCTTGAAGAATTCTAGCCCTGGATGCTGTGCTCCTGGCCTCTCCCCAACCCCTAGCCATGCAGGTGACCCCAGTGTCCTGGATAAGATGAGAGAGAAGTGCGCTGGAAGATGAGGAGCCTGCCCTTGTTCATACGCTCTTATTTTACCCACAGGTAAAATCCTGTGCTGAGGGATCTGTCTTGGCACTAAGCAGGGCCACTTCAGGGGCAAAATGAGGCTACTGCTCTAACCCTCAGTGATGCGTCCAGTCTTCAAGCTTTGTGCTCTAGCAGCATGCTGTCATTTCTCTGCTAGACTCCTGGACCCCCACAGAGATCCTCTTATCCACAAATGATGTTCAAAGTCTGCATTTATATCAAGAGAGACAGTGAGACTCCTGCCATCTTTCTGACCTCACTGTGTTATTACAGGCTTCTTCTTTGTGGATCCTTTTCCTATTTTCTTGAGCAATCTCTATCAATAGGTACATGCATTTTGTTATATACTTATCAAGCAGTCCATAGGTACACTCACAGACACTTGTAAACACTAAAATTAAATAAGTCCTTTGGCAAAACAAGAGGTTGGTATAAAGCTTTTGCAGTGGATGATACAGCTGAGTCTCAGAAAATTATGAACACACTGGGATCTCAGCCCAGTTTACTCACTGACACGGATGCATCTGGGAGGAGGAGACCAGCCACTCTCTGTGCAGGTCATTGTGTTCTGATTATTTTGAAGACTGTAGCCTTCATAGCAGTGAACTCTTACAGTTTCACCCTGTAAATATTTTTCTTCACGATGTGGGGTATGTCCATTTTCCAAATAATTGAAGATACATTGTCCTAAGGATCATACAATTAATATGAAAGAATAAAACATTAATTTGGGAAAATAGTACACTAAAATTAATCTTATAGAATTTACATGAGAATTAATTAGTATTCCAATATATCACATTAGAAAAAAAATGAAAGCTAGTACACATGTTTGTTAGAAATGAAAATCAACATTCCGTATTATTTGTCCTTAGTTTATGATTAAAATATGTATAAATGATACAGATATTCTTTTTTTTTCTTTTTAATTTTATTTCTTGTAAAGCCACTGTATCTCTCACAGGATTTACATGAAGAGCCTCTAGTAAATGGAAAACCTATTTGGATGTTTCTACTCATAGAACTCATCCCTTGGCCTTACTGTTGTTACACAACACTTAATTGAACTCACTTGTCTACTTTTGTCTCTTCACTCTTTCAAAGATTATGCATATAAACTTAAAGAGGTTTACTTACTGAGGCATGGTTCTTCTGGAGACCATCCTTCTGTTGTGCAAGTCAGGTAATCCCAGGAACGTTGTGAAGGAGACACAAAATACTGATCACAGTAATAGAAAAACTGTTGATTTACATCTGCTGGAAAGTATCCACTATATGAATTATATAGCCGTCCATGTTTGATTACTGGATAATTACAAGGTTTCCCTTGGAATAAAAAAAAGTAGAAATAATGTTTTACCTCAGTATACAATCAAATTAGAATTAATGTTTCATCTATAAATTATATTCTTGTTCAGTTAGTTACACTCATTGTGTTATGGTTTCTAGGAAAAGAAAAGTTATAGAAAATTCAGATGATTGAGGTATGTAAGGAAGCCCTTGCTAATGAAAATCAAATTATGTCTTGTGGGTCATATTATGTAAAATTTGTATGTGGATTCTCTTGGTAGGAAACTATACAAACCTATTAAATAAATTCTCCTTAAGTACAGAAGTCCCAACCTTGGTTGACTAAATTAGCATCTTAATCAAGCGATGAACAGAGAAGGGCAATGGCACCCCACTCCAGTACTCTTGCCTGGCAAACCCCATGGACAGAGGAGCCTGGAAGGCTGCAGTCCATGGGGTCGTGAAGAGTCAGACACAACTGAGCGACTTCACTTTCACTTTTCACTTTCATGCATTGGAGAAGGAAATGGCAACCCACTCCAGTGTTCTTGCCTGGAGAATCCCAGGGATGGGGGGGCCTGGTGGGCTGCCATCTATGGGGTCGCCCAGAGTCGGACATGACCGAAAAGACAGCAGCAGCAGCAGCAAGAGATGAAAGTACAGATTTTATCTTGTGGCTCATCTGCTTTCATTTTCTTTCTTTTCCATTCTCATCAGAAACCAGAATCCTGACATTTATTCTCAGACCAAGTGAATGCAGGAATCAAACAGATTTCAATGGCAACCCACTCCAGTACTCTTGCCTGGCAAACCCCATGGACAGAGAAGCCTGGTAGGCTGCTGTCCATGGGATCGCTAGGAGTCAGACACGACTGATCGACTTCACTTTCACTTTTCACTTTCATGCATTGGAGAAGGAAATGTCAACCCATTCCAGTGTTCTTGCCTGGAGAATCCCAGGGACGGGGGAGCCTGGTGGGCTGCCATCTATGGGGTCGCACAGAGTCGGACACGACTGAAGCGACTTAGCAGCAGCAGCAGCAGCAGTCTACTTTTCTGTTTATTAGAAATATGTGGTATATATAGAGAACCACAACAATTTTTCATTGATCAACTCACACAGAGTAACATTCTTATTTATCCGTCAAACTAGATATTAAGATATCTTTTCCCTTGCTTGTCTAATCAGAGAAGTGAACAATGAATAATTCTTAATATCCAAATGGTTAAGATGGAGGGACACACTTGTCACTTATGGTCTAATTTTAATTGGAGAATGATGTATTTTTCAGTAATTCTTACAAATATTTTAAATGAGGTATAACATAATTGCATTTTATTGTTATTAGCATATATTGAGTAATTTTCATGTGTATACTTTCTATGTGAATTATAAAATGTGATTATTTGCATATCTTAATCCATTTCTTTAACAAAGACTTGTCAAGTATACCCTCTCATGGCCTATAGTCTGCATTTCTCATCACTGATAGATTTCCCCCACTTTTTTGAAGCTTGTCTACATTTTTAAGTTTGAAAGGCATACATAGTTTGATTCCTCTTAACTAATAGTCTAGGTTTCTGTCCACTACTTTTTGGACATTAGAACATTGTCTCTTCATCCTTAAATTTTACAAATTTCATCATGTATGTTAAGATATGTGCATCTTTCAATAATTCTATGTTGGCCAAGTTTGAGTCTTTTTATTTGTAAGAACCAAGTGAAAAGAACTCAATTAACTTTGTCATTACATTGTAGAGGAGAGATTTGAGTTCTGATGATCTGATTTCAGAACTAGTGATAAAATGATTTAAAAAATTATCATTTTGATTCATCATAGAATATTAATACAGTAAAATAATCCTCTGACACTCATTTCCAAAAGGTACACAAGGAGGGCATAATTAAAAGTAAGCATCATTACTCTCACTGGCCTGAGCTATTTTCCTCCTCTCTTTTATTTGCACACATGTGAATCTGTCTTTGTCTCTCTAACCAGATCATTTATTGAAGCACATACAATAGTCCACTATAGTTGGAATGGCATTGACTTTGTCAGGACTCAGAACAGCCTCATTCTTCTCTTACACTCTATCAACCCAGGTTCAGATCTCATGAGCAGGCTTGGCTGTCCATCATAATGTTGGCTCAGATTGATCTTAAAATTGATGAAAAGTATTCACTAAGTTTTAAAGTGTTTCTTGTCTTTCCGTACCTCTGCAACTTACTCCAAAGATCCAGGCCCAGGATCTTATAATATTTTAATTTAAGTTTTAAATTTCATGTTATTAGGTCCAACCTCACACATGGAGGTCATTCTGAGGTATGAATCTGTCCTAATATAGGTTCACTATCAGCACCTGTGTATCATTCCAGATGCATCTCCTTTGCAGCATTAAACTAGCTGGTGATACAAAAGAGGAAAGGAACAGGCCTGAGAACAAAGTCCTGCATCTGATAATCAGCTCATGTAATGAAATTATGAATATTGATAAACTATTTAAATAGTTTCCTCATGTTGTCCACAAGAACTTCACAAGGTCCCTTGTGGGATAACCTTGTTGTGATATAAATAGAATTGGATTGATCTACCATTTTTAAAGGGCTTCCCTATGGCTCAGTGGTGAAGAATCAACCTGCAATGCAGCAGACACAGGAGATGTAGGTTTCATCTATGGATCAGAAAGATTCCCCTGGAGAAGAAAATGGCAACCCACTGCAGCATTCTTGCCTGGAGAATTCCACAGACAGAGGATCCTGGTAGGCTATAGTCCAAAGGATCACAAAAAGTTGTACATGATTGAGCGACTAAGCACACAGCACCATTTTCATAAATCCATCTTAAACAAGATTAAATATTTTCCTTAAAATTCTTATGCAGATTAAAATCTGTTTCATATTGCTAATACCTTTGTTTTAATGGAACTTATGCTTTGAAAATTCATTTTAAATGTATGGTTGGAGTTACCATTAAGGCCACTGAACTGTTTTATACCATTACAGTTTTCTTTCATGGAATAACTGGTTTAGGTATGCTGAAATTTTACAGTGTACTATTAGAAAGAAGAGAATTGTTTAGAGGCAACTTAGAGGAAGTTGAGGAGTAAAGGAAGCATCCCCAGAAAATACTCTGTTCAGTTAACCTGATGTTTTTCTATATTTTATGGTTTTAGGAAAGTTCACAATGCCTTCCACAGTCCTCTCTTCAAACATTAGAACCTAAGTACTCACCACTGAGTGTGCAGGACTTAGTGTCCATTTCTAAAGAATACACATGACTGACACACACTGTGTGACCAAGTCATACCTGGTGTGGAGGCTTCCTCCTCCCTCTCTGGGGTCACTGCCCCTGAGGAAAGCTAGCTGTCTCTCAAGTGTCCTGCAGAGACGCCCAGCTGGTCAAGTACTGAGGCCTCCCCACAAAGCCAGGACAGTGAGCCAACTTGGAAGCAAAGCCTCCAGCCCAGATGAGCCTCCAGGTGACAGTGGCCCAGGTCAATACCCTGACTGCCACCCATGCATAGTGATTCAGAACCAGACAGTGAAGGCCCTTCCTCATTCCTGACCCACAGGAGCTCTAAGAATATGGAGGGATGTTGTCCTAAGCCAAAACGTTTTCTGGGAAACGTGTTAATTTTACTATGTATCTAACACGATGGCTTCCCAGTGAGCCCAAGTGGTAAAGAAGCCACCTGCCAATGCAGGAGACATAGTACATGCAGGTTTCAATCCCTGAGTTGAGAAGAACACCTGGAAGAGGGCACTCCAGGATTCTTGCCTGAAAAATCCCATGGACAGCGAAGCCTGGTGGGCTACAGTCCATAGGGTGGCAGAGTCAGACATGACTGAGGAATTTAGCATGCATTCACGCAGGCATCTAAAACAATAGGTGCTATGTGGTGTTATTTTTACTTAATGGCTCAGATTCAGTATTACAATTATTTTGCATGCTAAGTCTCTACAGTCGTGTCTAGTTCTTTGTGACCACCTGTGGACTATATCCTGTCAAGCTTTTCTGCCCATGGGATTCTCCAGCCAAGAATAGTGGAGTAGGTTGTTAGAGATTTATATATTCAAAAACACAGCCGTATTTTATCTTTGAGTGGCAAAAATATAAAGAGTTTTTAGTTTACAAAAATGTTTTTATTCCTTATTAGAATTGCCTACTTCAAGAAGCAAATAAAGTCTCTAAAAAGCCCCGAATTACCATACACAGTAGGACGGATACTTTGATTTGCCCTACTGTGTAGGGCATGGTGCCCCACAGTTGTGTGTTTAAGAGAAAGAAATTTCACAATTAAGAAGAAGATCAAGATATGAATGGAACGTACGGGTACATCTCGGAGAAGGTACCCAGCCATCTCTGGTACACGTTGCATCAGTTCCACGTATCTCAGGAATAAAACCCTTTTTACAATCATAAGTGATTTTATCTTGAACTCTGTATTTGCTTAATTCAGGTCTGTACACACCGTTTGGAATATGAGGAGGATCACATATTGTTTCTGAAAAGACAAAAGGTATGTTCACAATATAGAAATCACATCCATTAAAATAATCAATTATATAAAAATACAAAAGTGGATGTTATTAATTTGTTCTTCGTACAGCACAAAAGTCAGTAAAATGAGCACAGCCTCATACCCCTCCTGCTGTATCACTTACATTTCCCTTCACTGTGTTTCTCATCTGATGTATCTATACCCTCAGTACTCTTGAACCCTCTTTCTCCACAGTCAACACACACTTCATAATATTCCACATCTGGCAAAGAATTCATGATGTATCACTTCAGCTATTCTTTCCACTTTCTGCAAGTTTCTCAGCTTCTGTATTTCTCACAAGTACTGCTGGCCAATATTCTCCTCCCTCCAGACACTTGTTGCAATAGTACACCCTATCCTTTTGAAGTAGACTTAAATACAGGGATTCCATAGGACAATGAAATGAACATGGAAGTTAAGTTTTCCTTTAGGGAGGAAGTTGAAAAAAGTCATTGAATTTTCATGTTCTCTTTCCCACCACTACAGTGATTAAAGAAGAACATGGAAGGTCATATCTCCATTCCCTGATTCTGACACTTAAAATAATGAGGAGCATCCCTCCCGATCTATGTTTTCTGGGAAATTTGTTAATTAATTCTATATATCTAATACAATGGGCTTCCCAGTTGGCACAAGTGGTAAAAAAATCTACCTGCCAAGGCGAGAGACATAGCAGATGCAGCTTCCAATGAAGGTTGGAAGTGAGCATACATAGAAACTAAACTTTAGTTTTTTAAGCCACTAAGATTTTGGAATACATTATTCTTATTGTAATAAAATACCTAATCCAAGTTTCAAATTCCTCTTTCATATAAAGACTCAGGTGAAAAGTGTCTGTCGTAAATACTGAGCTCCACCATTGTAGGGAAGAAGTAGCAATCAGTCAGTTCAGTCGCTCAGTTGTGTCCGACTCTTTGGAAACCCATGAACTGCAGCACACCAGGCCTTCCTGTTCATCAACAATGCCCAGAGTTCACTCAAACTCACGTCCATCGAGTCAGTGATGCCATCCAGCCATCTCATCCTCTGTCGTCCCCTTTTCCTCCTTCCCCCAATCCTTCCCAGCGTCAGAGTCTTTTCCAATGAGTCAACTCTTCGCATGAGGTGGCCAAAGTACTGGAGTTTCAGCTTTAGCATCATTCCTTCCAAAGAAATCCCAGGGCTGATCTCCTTCAGAATGGACTGGTTGGATCTCCTTGTAGTCCAAGGGACTCTCAAGAGTCTTCTCCAACACCACAGTTCAAAAGCATCAGTTCTTCACAGCTCAGCTTTCTTCACAGTCCAACTCTCACATCCATACATGACTACCAGGAAAACCATAGCCTTGACTAGACAGACCTTTGTTGGCAAAGTAATGTCACTGCTTTTGAATATGCTGTCTAGGTTGGTCACAACTTTCCTTCCAAGGAGTAAGCGTCTTCTAATTTCATGGCTGCAATCACCATCTGCTGTGATTTTGGAGCCCAAAAAAATAAAGTCCGACACGGTTTCCACTGTTTCCCCATATATTTGCCATGAAGTGATGGGACCAGAAGCCATGATCTTCGTTTTCTGAATGTTGAGCTTTAAGTCTACTTTTCCATGCTCCTCTTTCACTTTCATCAAGAGGCTTTTTAGTTCCTCTTCACTTTCTGCCATGAGGGTGGTGTCATCTGCATATCTGAGGTGACTGATATTTCTTCTGGCAATCTTAATTCCAGCTTGTACTTCTTCTAGCCCAGCGTTTCTCATGATGTACTCTTCGTATAAGTTAAATAAGCAGGGTGACAGTATACAGCCTTGACGTACTCCTTTTCCTATTTGGAACCAGTCTGTTGTTCCATGTCCAGTTCTAACTATTGCTTCCTGACCTGCATACAGATTTCTCAAGAGGCAGGTCAGGTGGTCTGGTATTCCCATCTCTTTCAGAATTTTCCACAGTTTATTGTGATCCACACAGTCAAAGGCTTTGGCATAGTCAATAAAGCAGAAATAGATGCTTTTTTTCTGGAACTCTCTTGCTTTTTCCATGATCCAGCGGATGTTGGCAATTCGATCTCTGGTTCCTCTGCCTTTTCTAAAACCAGCTTGAACATCAGGAAATTCATGGTTCACATATTGCTGAAGCCGGGCTTGGAGAATTTTGAGCATTACTTTACTAGCGTGTGAAAAGATTGCAATTGTGCGGTAGTTTGAGCTTTCTTTGGCATTGCCTTTCTTTGGGATTGGAATGAAAAGTGAGCTTTTCCAGTCCTGTGGCCACTGCTGAGTTTTCCAAATTTGCTGGCATATTAAGTGCAGCATTTTCACAGCATCATCTTTCAGGATTTGAAATAGCTCCACTGGAATTCCATCATTGCCTCTAGCTTTGTTCATAGTGATGCTTTCAAAGGCCCACTTGACTTCACATTCCAGGATGTCTGGCTCTAGGTGAATGATCACACCATCATTATTATCTTGGTCATGAAGATCTTTTTTGTACAGTTCTTCCATGTATTCTTGCCACCTCTTCTTAATATCTTCTGCTTCTGTTAGGTCCATACCATTTCCGTCCTTTATCAAGCCCATCTTTGCATGAAATGTTCCCTTGGTATCTCTAATTTTCTTGAAGAGATCTCCAGTCTTTCCCATTCTGCTGTTTTCCTCTATTTTTTTGCATTGATCGCTGAGGAGGGCTTTCTTATCTCTCCTTGCTATTCTTTGGAACTCTGCATTCAGATGCTTATATCTTTCCTTTTATCTTTTGCTTTTGGCTTCTCTTATTTTCACAGTTTTTGTAAGGCCCCCCCAGACAGCCATTTTGCTTTTTTGAATTTTTTTCCACGGGGATGGTCTTGATCCCTGTCTCCTGTACAATGTCACGAACCTCAGTCCATAGTTCATCAAGCATTCTATCAGATCTAGTCCCTTAAATTAATTTCTCACTTCCACTGTATAATCATAAGGATTTTATTTCAGTCATACCTTAATGGTCTAGTGGTTTTCCCCACTTTCTTCAATTTACGTCTGAATTTGGCAATAAGGAGTTCTTGATCTGAGCCACAGTCAGCCCCGGTCTTGTTTTTGCTGACTATATAGAGCTTCTCCATCTTTGGCTGCAAAGAATATAATCAATCTGATTTCAGTGTTGACCATCTGGTGATGTCCATGTGTAGAGTCTTCTCTTGTGTTGTTGGAAGAGGGTGTTTGCTATGACCAGTGCATTCTCTTGGCAAAACTCTATTAGCCTTTGCCCTGAAGTAGCTGTAGACAATACATACAAGAAATGGGCATGTCTCTGTTCCAGTAAGTCTTAGTTTACAAAAAAGGGACAGGCTGGATTTGACCTGATGCTATGGTGTGAACCAGACATGGGACAACAAACTGGTTCAAATTTGAGAAAGGAATACATCAAGGCTGTATATTGTTGCTGTGCTTATTTAACTTCTATACAGAGTACATCATGTGAATTACTGGACTGCATGAATCACAAGCTGGCATCAAGATTGCCAGGAGAAATATCAACAACCTCAGATATGCAGATGATAGCACCCTAATGGCAGAAAGCTAAGAGGAACTAAAGAGCCTCTTGATGAAAGTGAAAGAGGAGAGTAAAAAAGCTGGCTTAAAATTCAACATTCAAAAAACTAAATCATGGCAATTGGTCCCATCATTTCATGGCAAATAGAGGAGAAAAACTGGAAGCAGTGGCAGAATTTATAGTTGGTCTCCAAAATCACTGCAGATGGTGACTGCAGCCATGAAATTAAAAGACGCCTACTCCTTCAAAGAAAAGTTATGACAAACCTAGGCAGCATATTACAAACCAGAGACATTACTTTGCCAACAGAGGTCTGTCTAGTCAAAGCTACGGGTTTTCCTGTAGTCATATATGGATGAGAGAGTTGGACCATAAAGAAGGCTGAGCACCAAAGAACTGATGCTTTCAACCTGTGGTTCTGGAGAAGACTCCTGAGAGACTCTTGGGTAGCAAGGAGATCAAACCAGTCAATCCTAAAGGAAATCAACCCTGAATATTCATTGGAAGGACTGAAGCTGAAGCTGAAGCTCCAATGCTTTGGCCATCTGATGCGAAGAGCTGACTCACTAGAAAAGACTCTGATGCTGGGAAAGATTGAAGGTTGGGGGACAAGGGAACAACAGAGGATGAGATGGTTGAATGGCATCAGTAACTCAATAGACATGAGTCGGAGCAAACTCTGGGAGATAGTGAAGGACAGGGAAACCTGGCACGCTGCCGTTTATGGGGTTGCAAAGAGTCGGACACAACTTCATGACTGCACAACAACTGTGTGTACACAACAATAGTGTGCTACCCCTTGACATAGTCCTTTCTGATTTATAAAGTTCTACTCAGTCATTTATATCAACTTTGCTAGTACACAACAAGGATCAATTTGCAATAATCTTTTTTTTTTTTTTTTTTAAGTCATGCTTTCCAGGTGGCTCAGTGGTAAAGAATCCAATGGAGGACATATAGGTTCAGTCCCTGGGTCAGGAAGATCCCCTGGAGAAGGGAGTGCCAATCCATGCCAGTATTGTTGCCTGGGAAATCCCAAGGACAGAGGAGCCTGGCGGGCTACAGTCCATGGGATCTCAAAGGAGTCAGACATGACTTCAACTAAACAACAACAAATAAACATCAATACTCCATTTTCAGAAAAAATAAACTGCTTAGTGGTAAGGAGTATTTGAGTTAAAGCAACTGGTAAAATATACAGCAAAAGATATAGAAGAAATGTAACATTACCTATACAAGCAGGAGCTGGAGTCCATCCAGATTTAGTGCATACTGTATCTCCTCTCTGACCATATTCAAAACCGGCTGCACATCTATATTGAACTCATTCATTTGCCTTATAAGTTGCCTTTGGAAGTACAGCTTGTCCATTTAAAATGACTGGTGGTTTGCAGAAAATTTCTAAACAAACAGGATTAAATTCCAAAATGTTCATTATATGTCAAAGTACTGTGTCCCAGACATAAGTTATATAAAGATAAAACTTTTGTTTCCATTCCATTAAGTAAATTAGGCCACCAAACAAAGTCCTGTTTTGACCTGAATGCTTGATGAATAATTTATCAGTTGTTTTTAACATTCATTTTGGAAGAAAGTTAAAATTTTGATTTAAATCTTGTTGCTGATTTATTTAGTTGGGGGATAAATTAGTCTTCTTGACATAAATAACGTCTAGTAACTTCATCAGCTATATATATAAAACTGAATACTGAAGTAGTTTCATTGTGATTTATGTAAAACAGCCTATTCATATGTACCCTGTTTTTCCATATATTTTGCTTTATTTTAGATTAGTGTTATATAAAGAAGATACTTGTTGTAACAAGCATTTTATATACTATAGTATTTTGAATGAATCTGAACATCAATTTCTAGAGCTGTGGGAAATTACACCAAAAGGATGTTTACCCATTTGGTATTACTAAATAATAATGTTGCCTCCTGTCCTTCATTTGTAGAAAGCTAGAAAACATCATGTACTTAATGCCTTTCTCTTTTTTTCAACTTTTTCTAGGCTTTGTTTTTATTTTTATTTTTCCTAATTTTTATTGGTGTTTATTTGCTTTACAGTGCTGTGTTAGTTTCTACTGTACAGCACAGTTAATGAACTATATGTATACACATATCCCTTCTTTTTTGGATTTCCTTTCCGTTTGTGTCTCCACAGAGCACTGAGTTCCCTGCGCTATACAGTAGGTTCTCATTGATTTTCTATTTTATACATAGTATCAATAATATCTCTATATATGTCAATCCCAGGCTTACAATTCATCCCACTCCCCCTTCCCCCTTGGTATCCATACGTTTGTTCTCTACATCTGTGTCTCTGTTTCACCTTTGTAAATAAGATCATCTCTACCAATTTTTTGAGATTCTACATATATGTGTTAATACACAATAGTTGATTTTCTTTCTGACTTACTTCACTCCATATGACAGTGCATAGGCCTCTTCTACATATATCATTTTTTAAAAGCTTTTTATAAAAATTTTCAAACATAAAAGTAGCAAAAATATGTGATCTCAATTCCAAATCATTTAACCTTGCTTTAAAAAAATAATAATTAGCAATACATAATGAACTTTTCTCATATCATTCAATATTCTTATACCAAATAATGTTTCCAGTTGTACTGCTGAGGCACTTAATGAGTGTTCTGCTGCTGCCAAGGTGCTTCAGCGGTGTCCGACTCTCTGCATCCCCATAGACGGCAGCCCACCAGGCTCCGCCTTCCCTGGGATTCTCCAGGCAAGAACACTGGAGTGGGTTGCCATTTCCTTCTCCAAATAAGTGTTCTAACACTTGCATATATCGGGAAAGTAAAAATCAATATATTCAAGAAGAATATATGTGTTTTTTGAGGGAAAACATTCTCATGGAAATAATTTACATAGAAATAACTACGGAATTTTTTTTAAATATGAAGGAATTGTATCACAGATATTACATTCAACTTGCATGAACTCATGTAGTTCTGCTATGTAATTAAAATACCATATTTTTTAAAAATTAGGGCAAATTTGATACATAATTTCAGTGAATGATCTGTAAAAATTATATATATTTATTTCTTGATAATAGAGTAATTATTAACAAAATACTTTATCAAAGAAATTAATTTAACTCATTGTATTGCATCTCCAAAAAGCAACTGACCAGCTCTTGTGATTGCCATCCCTTCAAGTTTTGTCAAAAACAAACAAACAAACAAAAGCTGGCCATCATCTTTCACACTGTCTTCTCTCAAACAATTTCTGCTGGGATTCCAGCAACAGCGACTAAATTCCCAGATTCTATTCTCCCTTGATCTCAGTCATTTCTTTCCTGTGTGCAACTTAATGATATTTTTCCTGTCACTTCACTATTCCACTTAAAATGCTGCACTGATTCCCAAACTAGTCTTCATAAAAGCCTAAACCTTCAGCATGGTGTGTGCCACCCCTCAGAACTTTGGACTACCCATATTCACTCCATCACTGACTTCTTCTTTGCCTGCATCCTATGTTATGGCCCCTGAAAACCATGGGAACAAGGGACTTCATGCTCAAAGAGGCCTCAAAGCCACTGCCCCTTCCTCTCCATCTGACTGGTTTGCGTTTCCCTGCCTCAATTCATCTAAAGATTCTCATTCTTCCTTTTAGACATGTTTTGCATCATACCACCTACAAAGTCACTTCCATTTTGCTTGTTATGAGAAAATGGTTTA